>NC_134782.1:14532494-14544994 GCF_046742065.1 Oratosquilla oratoria
CCCTATCCATGTATAAGTTGAACAGCCAGGGCGACATAACGCATCCTTGACGAAGTCCCACCTTTACCTCGGATAGATATAATAGGTGTTAATGGACATGGAACTGCCTAGTGTAGGCCTTATGGTCTCTTGCAGTCTTCTCCATTCTTATGTTGTTATAATATATTCTTTCTTTTCTTGTCTCTCATCGTTGTTATTGTATTGTTTAATACTTGGATTACATATTCCACCATTTCTAACTCTTCTTCGGAATTGCATAACTTCTTTTGAATTGGAGCAGGACGTACTAACCACAATGGTGTTTAGAATCCTAGAATTTAGTAAACAGAGTGAACGGAAGCAGCGAGAAGTGGATGTTTTTGTGAGAGGTTTAGTAGGCGCAAAGAAATAAACTTGGAGCTTCAAGGTAAGAATGAAATAATGTTTGCCGCAGAATATATAATATTTGATCAAACAAGGGGTGAATAAATGCAGTGTACATCCTAAGAATTTTACTTATTTTTTATTATTACTATTATTATTATTATTATTATTATCAATGATAATAATAACAATAATAATATAATAATATGATAATGATATAGTAACATGATAATATAATAATAATAATAATAATATGATAACATGATAATGATAATAATAATTTCTCATAACGTGTTGAGAGGCCGTATGCTACGAAGGCGCAATGTAACCAGGCTTGTTATGATGGAAGTGGAGAAACTGACGGATTCGTAGGACAACGCTACAATAAACAAAAGACGTAGATGGCAGGAAACCTGTTGATCCTTAACCAAATTAGATGAAAAAATATAATTAAAGAAAAATGAAATACAAAATACAATAACATAAGACAGGAAAAATGATATGAAACGAAATAAAGTAAATCAAAGTATGATAAAACATATTGAAATGAAATGAAAAGCAAACGAAATAAAGTAGAATAAGGTAAAGCAGAATAGGATGAAATGAAGTGAAATGCTTAGGCGTTTACCCAAGTGAATTTAAATAAAACTACGAAATGCATGACATTTCAATTGCCTCAGGTAGAAACTTGTTTCGTTCATTGCCGGCTTGGATGTCGAAATTGCTTTTAACAGATAAGTTAGACCTACGGCCGGACAGCCTGAGGCCATTATTTCTCATCCGGGCTAGTATCTAGGGTAAATTTAATTCATTTTAGATTAGATTTTTATTAGAATTTTATCTGATCAATTCCCTTTAAAATCTCGAAGGCTTTTATTGAGTACCGCCTATGTCTCCGCTTATATATATGTGTGTGTATGAATATATGTATATATATATATATATATTATATATATGTGTGTGTGTATGTGTGTTTGTGTGCGTATGTATGTATATATGTGGGTCCGCCAATCAGGTACTTCGAACGATTTGTCGGGTAGTAGGGGTCATCAGTCGCGTACTTGGCTTCGTGCAGAACACATCTTCCGCTAGGAGAGACGTTTTCTTTAATGAAATATATATATATATATATATATATATATATATATATATATATATATATATATATATATTTTTTTATATATATATATATATATATATATATATATATTTAGAGAGAGAGAGAGAGTGAGAGTGAGAGTGAGAATAGGTTCAAGTATGTGAAGCGATTTTCGTATGATTTGTTTCTTATATTATGCGTGAGATTTATAGGTCGTCACTTTTGTAACCTTCCCTGTATGCCATTGTCTTTTATGAGACCTGGTGGCCAGGCGTAGGCGGACTGGTAATGTACACAATCAACTGTTGATTATGACTGGACTTTTGAACCCAAAAGATCGCTCTGTCAACCCCAACACACTGCTTTCTGTTAACTAAAACTACCTTCCCTGATACGTTTTGACAGGTAGCCTGGAGAGGTGACAGTCATCAATGGAAGTGGGTATACTGATCTTCTCAATCTCACCCACAAGAAGGATAAATTTCTGTCCGTACCACGTGGGGGGACTGTGACTGTAGCGTGGTGCAGTGGGAGTCATGATGGCAACCGCGTTTAAAGAGGTTCTCGAGACGTGACATGTGACCAACACACCAGCTACGGCGCACCATGCAAGGACAACTCGCCCTCCCACACACACTACCCGCCCTCCGCTCTCCTAACTTCACCAAACCTAAACCACACCATACCGGCTCCTCCCTCCCTTCCCCCCCGAGGCTCACCATACACTGAACACACAATACGATATCACTGGTTTCACCACATCCCAGCTGCGACCCCAGGCCTCAGCACATGTTAGTTTCCCACTCCACAACTGCAGTACACTGCACACCAAGCGTGATCAAATTAGCCACACCACACTGGGTTCTGAGCTTTACCACAGCCTGGCTCTACCACACCGCATTTATACCCCCACCCCCACACTCTCCCACACTCAGAGTCCACCACCTCCCTCTGTACTACACCACATCATGTTCTTATTTTGAACACATCAATTCTTCAACATAATGTACTCCCAGCTTCCCTGAATCACAGTGTACCTACTGATTCTCACCTTCACGCCTTCTAATTTTACAATACACCAGATTCACAATATCCTAGTTTCACTACTATTTAGTTTCATTACAACCTACCGAAGCCCAAACTCATCCCAGTTTACTAAACCATAAATTTATACATATTGGAAATCTAGTATCGTCACACTACCTACAACATGCCACGCATACACTGTCACGCCTCTAACTTTATCATACGTCTGATATGTACCACATCACTCCCCAATTTTCCCCCTATATCCCGGTAACCCCAAATCCATCTCCTGTTTTAGAATACCACATCCTCCCCCTCCCCAGCTTCCTCACAAACCTGGATGCACTACAAAACATGTCCCTGAGTTTATCGAATTCTAGCTTCACCAATCCCTTTCCTTAGTTTTACCAGTCTCCCCACTTTAAAGTCAAGCTCCACCGCAATGGGTTTACAAGTTAGCAATCCCAAAGCTTCACAGCATCTCGTTTTCTAATTCCATAGATTTCCCGTACTTCCTGTTCGATACCACCCAACTGTAACACATGCTACCCTTGCAATCACTGCACAGTGGTATGGGAAACTACTACAACAACGCTTTATTATACCTATTTTGGTAGTTAGGTTGTATAGTGGCATACTAAGAAGTAGCTGACCAGGTGGATTATTTTATTTTATCTTATTTTACTTATTTATTTTCTATTTTTATTTATTTATTATTATTATTATTATTATTATTATAATTATTATTATTATTATTATTATTATCTTTTTTTTTTTGTGTGAAGAGTGATACTTTCAGTCCTTGGAGTGCGTGGGTCATAGCATGCGCCTTCAATATTGACCAAATCACTTGACCTATCATACCTTATTGCCCCGTGACCTTATCTCCGACTGGCCACCTTGAATCCTTAACCTCATCGGCCAGGAAGGATGAGTTCCCATTTCCTGGTCGTTCCTTGTGAGCACCACTGCCGATACAACATCAGAAAGAGTTCAAGTGGTTCCTCACATCACGCTCGCTGTGTTGTGACGATTTTGCGTAAATCGAACCGAGATGGGAACGCTTGGAATGGTGTCGATGCATCACTAACATCGTGGTTTCATTTTCACCACGCTCAAGTTGCACCACACGCTCGCTGCATGAAAGAGTCTCCGATATCACCACACTTCCCAAGTGACACCATACTTTTACTCCATTATATCATAGGTGCAATACACTTGGTTTCACCACATCACAGTCACCGCATCACCATACTCTTACCATTATCCTTGTTCTTCCACATCTCAACAGCAACTACATTAGAATTTGCAACATGACACTATACTTCTGGATTCAATCTTCCTCCGTTTCACCAGTCCCCAGCTCCACCATTCACCACCAGCTGCACCAGCCCCCAGCTTCAACTCGTCTCATAATCCCACTACCACGTAGTGGGAAGTGAGAAACTCCTGTAAAAGCACAACTGTCAGTTTCGCTTTTTTTTTTTTTTTTTTTTGGTGTGTGTGTGTGTGTGTGTGTGTGTGTGTGTGTGTGTGTGTGTGTGTGTGTCTGTGTGTGTGTGTGTGTGTGTGTGTGTGTCTGTGTGTGTGTGTGTGTGCCGATGTTTGGGTCGTCTCCCTGACTGGCTAGGGCTGTTGGGGACCAACGCGACATCGTACCCCGCAGCCGGTCCCAGGAATCGAACTCACGACTACCTGGTCATGAGTTCGACACGGTTTCCACTGGGCTACCACAGGCTCCCCCCCTCAGCTTCACTAAATCCAAATACCCCCCAAACCTAATTATAACTCACGAGGCCTCCCAAACTAAACAACTAGATGAAGCGTCGACTACATTAATCATTAGATGTTCCATTACATAGCCATTTGTAAAAGAGTTTACCCAAAGAGCACTTCATCATAACTATGAGGTCTTTCTTGTTATCTCACGAAATTCTGATGTTCTCTTCTCCATCTTTTTATATTCATTTTCTTTGGTGAATGTTATAGATTTTATATAAATTTCATAATTTGTCCGTGGTTATTCAAATTACACTGTAAATCATGATCATAAAGTCACGCTAGAATATCATGGGTTAATTTCTTCATTGCGGCTTTATGTATATATATGTATACACACACACACACACACACACACACACACACACACACACACACACACACACACACACACACACACACACACACACACACACACATTTTATATATATATATATATATATATATATATATATATATATATATATATATATGGCTATGGTATGAAATATATTTTGTTGAATAACGACCCCTGCACCTATATGGAACATGGTCTTTACCTAACATTCTCATACTGACTGACTATGTACAGTTGATTCCCATGTTAAGGGGTGTACACAGGACAGAGGTAGTTAACTTTGTCTCATAAATTCCAAGGGAACATTGTAAACATCACTCTACACATGAAAGTTATCATGCCTTCAGTTACAGAATCATAACAAATATTTTGATGATCTCGTTTTGATGAGCTTGACTGAGCATTCCTTGTAAGTTATGATTGATCTATATCACATTACTATCCTTCAAAAACATTCCTTTGGATAGTCGAATGCTGAAGAGTTGATTTGAGGTATAAAAGATATTTGAACTATTTTAAGGGAACGCACTTACTACTATCTTGCCTGCGCCATATACATTACACAAAATTTCCACGCAGACCATTGAATCATGAGATTTGATTTATAGATTTATATGACAATAATCAAGTTTGCAAAGGCTGTTGATGAATAATTATGTGGCCTACTCATTTGACATCTACACACACTCATTGTTGCCACATCCTCCACAGTGGACAAGTAGGTGGTCCAGGTGGAAATTTTGCCAACTGTATCAGGTCTCATAAACTGCGTTGTGATTGTAACAGAATGCACATTTTGGTGGAAAAGTTTTAAACTGTAGGAAGTCTTAAAAAAATGCAAGGTACTTGCAACTCAGAATGCGGTAATTTCATCAGAATGTACTTTTTTTTTTGTCCCACACCACTTACTGGTTTGATGAGACTCCAGTCATACCCACGCACAAACTGCTTCTAAACACGCAGCGTTTGGTACATCTGATCACCCGATATGAACCTTTATCTAGACGCTATGCGCCTCACTCATAAAATAATCAGCACGACTCAAGAGAATATCAAGCAAGACCGCAAGGTTTCCGTGAAACTAAATACGAATGCATCAAATTGGACATCTCCGACAAGATACCGTGCGATACCATGCTCAGTTTTTACACTACCCCAGTTAGTTTGCACCATAGTACAAACCTATGGCTAACGGCATACAATAAGGACTACGTCCCAGCCTGAAGGATTTGTTTCACACCAAAATCGGAACACTTCTAGTTTAACGTGTCAGTGACACCTCTTCACACTCAGTCATTGTACTTGATTTAAATAAATTATACAATGAAAAATGAATTTTATCACATAATAAGGTCTCAGTGAAAACTCGTTTTGCGTACAATAACCATTGCTTCTAAGTCTTCATGTACTGTGTGAGGTGTTCTTCCCTAATTCACCTCTTCTCGCCTCTTGCTACTAACGTAAATTTCCATAAAAGAATTTTGACGTTCTGGCAGTGGCAATCGTCTCCCTCCTATATCTTCTCCTTGCCACCACTGGGCTGTTTTTATTTCCCTCTCCTCCATCGTGAGGCACTCCATTATGTCTCGCGATTAACTATAGACAATGGTAAAAGTTCTTAGCAGTGATATCACGATACTAAACTTTTAACGATTCCGATTCAAGTCCCGATACTGATCCAAACTTCCGATTCCGATTAGTGATTAATAGATATATTTTGTTCACAAATTATTTGTTTCCCAAACCAACTGCAGGGAGTGAAAATAATCATGATTCATAATCTTTGCAGGTATCGGAAGCGGACTCGTATCGGAGCAGTATCGGAACTTGTATCGGAATCGTTAAGACTCTTGGTATCGTTTTATCGTTCGTTCTTACACATTTCTTTACTCGCTCGGGAAAACTCAAAGCTGTTTAAGGGGTAAACACGGAAATATCAAATTCAAACCAATCAAACGAATCAAGATACTTCATATCCTCTGAGACAAGCCTTTAAACGTCTTTATGGAGCCGAGAATGAGTTGAAGTTAGCAGTTTCGTCAAGGATAGTAGATAGGACCAACTGTTAAGGTGAATTGATCTTTAACCTCTTTGTATGTGATTTTTAGACTCCAAGCATATAATTGATGAATTAGTGGTGGTGGCTGTGTTAGTGGTGGTGACTGTGTTAGTGGTGGAAGTGGTGGCAGTGGTTCTTGTGTTGAGTCAGTCAGCGGGTTTGTTGCACATCAAACTAAGTCCAAGATGACCCCTTGCCACGCGAGTGGGTAATGTTGCTGTTGTTGTCTTTGTTGTCGCTAATGTGTTTGTTGTTGTTGTTGTTGTTGTTGTTGAGGTTTTCGTTGTTGTTGTTGTTGGTGGTGGTGATGTAGCTGGTCTTGTTTTGGTGTATGATGGTGTTGTAGTTGATGGATAAGTTGCTGATGATGTTGATATTGATGATGCCGGTAGTGGTGGTGGCGTTGGTGGTGAAGATGGTGATGGTGGTGGTGGTGGTGGCGCGGAGGGGGGAGAGGGGTGGTGGTTGTGGCGATAAAAGTGGCGGTTTTGGCTATGAAAGTGGCGGTAGTGGCGATGGTGGTGGCGGATTCAGTGCACATCATCATGAAGTTGAAGATGACCCTCTGCCACGCAAGTGAATAATACGTTGCCTATGATGAGGCAATTTAACAAAAGATAACTTCATCAATGTAATGGTCAATAAAGGCGAATCTTTTATTGCTCTCTCTCTCTTTCTCTCTCTCTTTCTTTCTCTCTTTCCCTCTCATCGTACACGTCGTTTTCATCTTCCTCCTTTTCTTCTTGTTAATTTTTTAATTTTTCTTCTTCTTGTTTATCTTCTCTCTTTCTCTTCTTTTTCTTCATTCTTTTTCTTCTTTATCTCCTCTTCTTCTTCTTCCATTCTTTTTCTTCTTCTTTTCTTCTTCCTCTTCTTTTCTTCTTCTTCCCCTTCTTTTCTTCTTCTTCTTCTTGTTTTTTCTCCTTCCAGTTTTCTTCTTTTTCTTCTCCCTTTTCTTCTTTTTCTTCTTCCCCTTCTTTCTCTCTTTCCTCCTGTTCTTCCTCTTTTTTATTTTTTCCTCTTCATTGTCTTTTTCCTTTTTTCCTCCTTTTTCCTCTTCTTTTTCTTCTACATCTCCTCCCCTCCTTCTCCTTCTCCTCTTCCTTCCCCTTCTCTATCTTCTCCTTTTTTCTTCTTTTTCTTCTTTCCCTTCTTTCTTTCTTTCCTCCTGTTCTTCCTCTTTTTTATTTTTTCTTCTTCATTGTCTTTTTCCTTTTTTCCTCCTTTTTCCTCTTCTTTTTCTTCTACATCTTCTCCACCTTTTCCTCCTCCTCCTCCTCTTCCTTCCCCTTCTCTATCTTCTCCTTTTTTCTTCTTTTCCCTCTTTTTCCTCTTCTATATCTCCTCCCCTTCTCCTCCTCCTCCTCCTCCTCCTTCTGTTTCTTCTCCATTTCCAACTCCTTTTCCTCGTCATTCTCCTCCATCTTCTTTTTTCTTCTTCATTATCTTTTTTCCTCTTTCTTTTCTTTTTTCAATTTTTATTTTTCTGTTTTGTCATTAGTGCTGCTGCTGTTGTTCTTATTATTTCTGTTTTTCCTTTTCTCTTTTTCTTTTTCTAATTTTTTCTTCTTTCTTATTGCTGTTGTTTTTATTATTTTGTTTTCTTGTTCCTATTTTCTTTTCCTACTCCTCCTTTTCCTTCTCATCCTCCTCCTTATCTTTGTCTTCTTTATCTTTTTTCCACCTCCTTTTCTGTAATCTGTTTCCATTACTTATTTCATTTAATTCTTATGCTATGTACCATCTCCACCTACACCACCCTCCAACACAAACACCATCACCACCCTCCAACACAACCACCATCACCACCGCCATCACCACCACCACCACCACCACCACCATCATCATCATCACCACCACAAACAACACCAACACCCACACCACCATCATCACCACCAACAACAACACCAACAACAACACCAACACCATCACCATCACCACCACCACCGTCAACATCATCATCATCACGTACATTCGCCGCTATCTTCTCTTTCTTTGTCATCATCTCAGCGTGTTCGTATCTCGAAATGAACTCGTTCTATGTCGTTTACGGGGTGGGCCAGCACGTCGAAGAGCCTAATTACTCTCAGGCACCGTCCTAGGTACCCCCCGGGTCGGCCCGCGAGGTAGTTAGACTGCGTGCAACCGTGACTGACACGTATTGATCAAGTCGGCAGTAATAGGCCAGCATGCACACTGTCCCTGGACACTATCGTGCAGTCTTGCCTGCAACATTCACCATGAACTGTGGAGGTGGGAGGGGAAGGGGGGTGGGTTGGAGAGGAGGAGGAGGAGAAGAGAGTAGGGACAGGGGAGGGGGAGGAGGAGGAGGAAGAGGAGAGACGGATAAGTGGAAAGGAGGCAACCGTAATGGAAGGGTGGTGAATGGAAGCATGAATCCATTTACAGTACACACACACACACACACACACACACACACACACACACACACACACACACACACACACACACACACACACACACACACACACACCCACACACATATATATATATATATATATATATATATATATATATATATATATATATATATATATATATATATATGATGTAAGCGGAATAGGAAACACAGGAGTCTTGGTCTTGAGTTTAGTCCTGACTAGTTTCGCAGGTATGCTTTTTCATACCTGCGAAACTAGTCAGGAATAAACTCAAGACTAAGACTCCTGTGTTTCCTATTCCGCTTACATCAACCTGTCAGAATGTCTCAACATATATATATATATATATATATATATGTATATATATATATATATATGAGCAGCAGAAGTAGTTCCTTGAGGTGATGGTTGGGTATGGGCATATATTTGTTTTCCAATAGTCGGGCCACAAACCGGAAACTATTGACAGCAATGCATAAGTGTCGGATACGTGACGAAAGCCGGGTTGAGTTCCCCTCACAAGCGTACCTAAGGCGCCACGGGCCAAATCCAAGAAAAACACAAATGTCCTTTGAAGTTATAGTGTTGCAATTTGCAACAGCCAGGACCTTCTAGAGCACTAGTTTTCAACTTGTTGTCCGGGCTACGGGAGTTCTTATGTGGGACCATTAGCCAAAAGCCACTAACCGTTAGTGGATGTAAAGCGATTAAATTTAGTGATGAAGTCATTTCCATGAGGCTAAAGAACAGCAATTCATAAGTACGGCGTACATGTGAAAGTAGATTGAGAACCTCGGTTCTAGAAGCTATCTAGGTGCTAGTATCGACGTCACGGCGCCAAGGAATCATAGACATGTTACTAGTTACGTCTAAGTTGTGTTTAATTCCCCCCCACCCCACTCCCACGACTGGACCTAGAAACGTATCAGTTATTTTCTAATTTTCGTCTTATTACTTTGCAATTTACTACCTTCTTCAGAGAACTCTGCCTCCAAGAGAATGGGCGTTGGTATAAGAAAGAATGAAGAAAGGAGGGAAGATTTGTTTTTTCACCTCGCATCAATGCTGAAAAAGAAATTAATCCTTTGTTATGCTAATGTATAAAAGAATACTAAGTGATCTGAAGTATTAAGAAATAATAGTTATTTTGTCATGTAAATGTATAAGGTATACCCCGAGAAAAGGTGTAGGGTGCCTTTTAGTGAGGTCGATTATTGGGTTATGTTTGAAGTGATTAGATTATGTTGGTACACGAAGTAGAAGTTTCTTGCTTATTTAACTATGACACGTCTTTACGCATTTTATTCTGGTAGAGTCAGGGTGATTGCATTCAAATATCATGCATGTGTGTGTGTGTGTGTGTGTGTGTGTGTGTGTGTGTGTGCGTACGTGCATGCGTGTGTTTGTAGAGTTGCACAAATTATTCGACTTAGGACTGATTCATGTATCTATAAGAAAATGAATCATTAAGTTTATGAAAATTGTCTACGGCAAACACACGCATTATTTCATTCGTCATTTGAGTTCGTCATCGCCATCATCACAATCATCACAATCATCATCATCATCATCATCATCATCATCATCATCATCATCATCATCATCATCATCATCATCACAATCATCATCACAATAATCATCATCATCATCATCGTCCCCATCATCATCGTCCCTATCACCATCATCATCGTCATCGTTATCATCATCATCATCATCATCATCACCATTATCATCATCACCATTATCATCATCATCACAATCATCGTCATCATCGTCCCCATCATCATCATCATCATCATCATCATCATTACCATCATCATCACCATTATCATCATCATCATCATCATCATCATCATCATCATCATCATCACAATCAGCATCATCATCGTCCCCATCATCATCACCATTATCATCATCATCGTCCCCATCACCATCATCATCATCGTCCCCATCACCATCATCATCATCGTCCCCATCACCACCATCATCACCATTATCATCATCATCATCATCATCATCATCATCATCATCATCATCATCATCATCGCCGTCCCTATCACCATCATCATCACCATTATCATCATCATCATCATCATCATCATCATATCGTCCCCATCACCATCATAACCACTATCATCATCATCATCATCATCATCATTATCATCATCATCCCCATCACCATCATCACCATCACCGTCCCTATCATCATCACCATTATCATCATCATCATCGTCATCATCGTCCACATCACCATCACCATAACTATCATCGTCATCACCATAACTATCATCATCATCACCATCATTATCATCACCTTCATTATGACCATCATCATCATCATCATCATCATCATCATCATATCGTCCCCATCACCATCATAACCACTATCATCATCATCATCATCATCATCATTATCATCATCATCCCCATCACCATCATCACCATGATGATGATGATGGTCATCATCATCATCCCCGTCATCATCTTCATCATCATCATCATCATCATCATCATCATTATCATCATCTGTATATCATAAAGCTGCCTTAATCGTAGAATTTACACAACTAACAGATGTATGAACCTTTTCTTTAACACCCCAAACATTCCTGTAACATTCCTCTTTCTCTCCGCAGGTGAGACGACTTTGCGTGGATGTGGTGGCTACATTTTGTTGGTCTGCCTCATGTTGGTGACACGTATGGACGTGTCTAGCAACACAACAAGTAGGTACAACGGAAATGAATAGACAGGTTTAGGTTTAAGAAGGAAATAGGCAAAAACTGGTTTACCAATGGAGTGGTTAACGAATATAATAGACCTAGTAACCCAGAGAAGATTAAATATATTTATGGATAGGGATGATAGATGGAAAGGGGCATGTAACTGTCTAATGTAGGTCTTATGGCCTCTTGAAACCGCCTCCATTCCTATGTTATTAAGTTCTTAAGACCATCCAAAGAGTAGACGAACTACGTGTAGTCAATGCCGGTTATTATGTGGAACGTTTTCCTGATGTTGATCCTACTAAATGGTTATCTCCACAAGAGACAACCTTAGGCGGAGGAGACGAAGGAAGGGAACGTCCACAGAATTCGTGTCATGTCGACCGATCGTACCGAGAGATGTTTGGATAATGGGATGGGGGACTGCATGGAGGATTGTCTAGAGGAACCGTGGGGAGTGGACCTGGCGTGTGAATAAATCCGGGACCCAGCTAGTCAATTGTTCCCAATTTGTGGTAATAATTGGCTTTACATCCCAAAGCAAATGGCAAGACACAAAGGTGCCATAATACATCTGCGTAGACTCTGTTATTTGATACAACTGGGAAATTGCTGAGATACAAGTTAGTGTCTGTCCATATTGTGATGAGGCGACAGGGTCCGAATTTATAAAAGATCCTAATCCTAATGGCGTAGATTTGACCTAAAT
>NC_134782.1:14557494-14574994 GCF_046742065.1 Oratosquilla oratoria
GCGCGACACAAACAATTGTGTTTGTTCGTCCGTTCGTGTTAAGACTTCCCGTTGGCCGCGGACTACGTCCTGGTGCGCGCCCAAAAGCACTTGTCGTTATCTTATTTGTTGTATGATGAGTGGTCTGTAGACTACTGTGATATCAGTACGCAGTGCAAAGTCGATGTCTGTCCTGCGAGACTTGGGATCCTGCTATAGGGCAGGAGTTGGCAGGAGACATGTTGTAAACGTGTCAAAAGTCTACGGACTTGATTTGTGTGGGTTTACGATTTGCTCACAACATTGCTACTTACGCGCGCACGCACGTACGCACACACACACACACACACACACACACACACACACACACACACACACACACACACACACACACACACACACACACACACACACACACACACACACACACACAGACGGAGCTGTATATATATATATATATATATTTATATGATATATACTGTATATATACAGTATATACATATATATATATATACACATATACATATGTATACGGAATTATACCATGTATAACGTGATTATGTACCATATTTTACAAAAAATATCTTTGAAAATGAAGGTAGAATAGGAAAGTAAAATTGTAATCAAGGAAAATATTTGAACTCTGAAGTTGCTACAAGTTAAAGGAAAAAAATTGTAGAGGTAATCACAGGGATCACAAAAACCGTAATGATTCAAATGTTTTCGCACATTTTCGTTCTATCTCGGTAAAATTTTTCGACATGACCAAGAAGAGAAGCAGTCATTCTGTACAGTTCCCACATTTCTCCATAAGAGAACAATAATGAGCGAATTATTTTGAGCACAGTTCGTTCACTTTTGCAATGAAGTGTGCCATGTTTCTGGCGTACAATGACAAAGCCTCGTTGCTGTGTTCTACGCTCGAGTTGGCTATTTGCAATGCATTAATGGTGAAAGCTTACGTGCAGCGCTCCAGCAGCGGTGAAAATAAATGTTATAAAATTTTGCACCATTTGTTCATCGGGTCAGCTTAGATGGACTGAATCACCTATCTGCGTGCGCGCGCGCTCGTGTGTCGGTTTGATGATGATGTTCATTTCTCTAATGTCATTTGTATGTGCGTCTATATGAAGAATTATTTTCCCTTTCTATCATATCATTTGTATGTCCGTCTTTATGAAGAATTCTTTTCCCTTTCTATAATATCATTTGTATGTGCTTCTATATGAAGAATTCTTTTTTCCTTTCTATAACATCATTTGTATGTGCGTCTGTATGAAGAATTCTTTTTCTCTTTGTATAACATCATTTGTATGTGCGTATATGAAGATTTGTTTTCCCTTTCTACTGTATAACATCATTTGTATGTGCGTCTATATGAAGTATTCTTTTTCCCTTTGTATAACATCATTTGTATGTGCGTCTATATGAAGAATTTTTTCCTTTCTATAACATCATTTGTTTATGCGTCTATAAGAAGAATTCTTTTTTCCTTTCTATAACATCATTTTGTATGTACTTCTATATGAAGATTTCTTTTTTCCTTTCTATAACATCATTTGTATGTACGTCTATATGAAATATTCTTTTTCCCTTTGTATAACATCATTTGTATGTGCGTCTGTATGGAGAATTCTTTTTTCCTTTGTATAATATCATTTCTATGTGCGCCTTTATGAAGAATTGTTTTTTCCTTTAGCCTATTTTACTTTCAATCTTTTATCTATCTATTTATTGATGTACTTATGTATTTATTTATTCACTTTTTATCTATCTATTTATTTTTGTTCTCTTTTGGTCGGGAAATTCTATGAAGAGCGAACCCCTTGGTTGTCACATGTACATTTTGTATTTTTTTTTTTATGTATTTGTTTTATTTATTTTATTTACTTGTTTAATTTTATTTTGTCTTCATTTATATATATATATATATTGTATTTTCATTTATTAATTTTTTATTAATTTATTAATTCGTTCGATTTTATATCATGTATTTATTTATTTTTTATTTTTTTTTAGGCTGAATAGGCCAGGCAGTTATTGTGGTTTTATTTTAATTTATAATTATCTAAATATTAAGGTCAGTAACAATATAATACCTAAGAGAATTGATCTTAACATTACTTTTATTTTCATGGACTTATGTTAGTATATAATAAATCATTCTTAAAAAATCGCTGAGAAAAAAAGAAGAAGAAAATCGTCAGACAAAACGAAAACGACTGAGGACTGGATGAATGTGGAACGGATGAAGAGTGGATGAGGAATGGATGTACGCTTTGGTTGGTCATCTCCCTAATAAGGATATAGGTATATATGTATGTATGTATTCATGTACGAGCATGTATACATGTATGATAAGTAAATGTATGTATTCATGTACTAGTATGTATACATGTATAATATGTATATGTATGCATGTAATGTAAATATATATATATATATATATGTATATGTCTAAATATGTATATATGGATGATATGTATATAACGTATATATATGTCTGTATGTATGTGTTACCCTCTATGGTCCCCTTTTACCACTGTTGTCGTCTCTACTGGTCGTCTTTCTTTCGTGCTTTTACTTTCTACTTCCCTTTCACCACTGTCTCTGTTAAGTATAATTAGTCACTCAATACTTTTTTTTTAGTCCCCATGCCTCAGATCATCCGACTTAGTCAATTTACAATAGTATATGTATAGGAGCTTAAAATTTCTTTTTCTTCCCAAATATTATTACACTTGGTTCTTTAAGTGACACCAAGGGACTCACGTCTGGAATCCTCAGTTTTGGTACTAGGTCAGTTCTGCAAGGACGTCATGATTTATTTAGTCCAACTATCTTTACTGTTAGATATCAGAACCCTAAGTGCATCTTACAATCGTGAACCAATTGAATTTTCTCCTCTTCCACCCTTTCTCCATTCAGAAAAGCTATTACAATCCCGAAATGAAATATTGCTTACTCAAGCAATCTCGAAATCAATGCACAAACCTAGTTTACATATTGTTACTTCAGCGTAAATATGAACATTATACAGCAATGAAATCGGGTCCCCGGCAACTGTTTGTAAACATTAGGCAAAGAGCGAGCTTGTGCGACTTCCTTCGCCTACGAACTGGGTTTTTTTTACCAAACGCCCAACTTATAGAAATGAAGTTCTCTCCACCAACTCCTTTATCTACCTCGTTTGTCTACCTGTATCTACGAGCCTCATCTACAAACCTCTTACACACACACACACACACACACACACACACACACACACACACACACACACACACACACACACACACACACACACATATATATATATATATATATATATAGACATGTATATATATATATATTTATATATATATATATATATATGTGTGTGTGTGTGTGTGTGTGTGTGTGTGTATACAGTCAAAATATGTATGAAAACTAAAAGCCCTCCTTTTTTCAACCAGAAAATAAATCCAACCCTTCAAAGGCAGCGATCATGCTCTGAAAAAAAAAAATCCGTGAGTATTAAGTGTATGTTTTTTCAGGGATTTGTCATCGTTTGCTAGCTTACCGGTACGGATCGTGTTGTTTTAGGACTGACATCCCATAAAGTGGGAGGGATGGGGGGGGGGTACCATCCCAGTGGGGGGTGGTGTGACGGGGGTGGGGGCTGTAGAGACTGAAACAGAGAACACAACAGCACGTTTTTTTTTTTCTCGCTAAAGTTTAAGCAACATGTACGATTTACAAAAAATAAATAAATGGATAAATGAATATATATGTTAAAGTTAATCTCAAGCCCATCCGTCCCATCATATCTTTAAAACCAATTTAGATACGGGGAGACAGAAATTTCCCCTATCGTACTAATAAAGCAGATACATAGGTTGCTTTACTGGGTTAAGATTTATCTGGAAAATATGTACGATTATGTAGAATTTCTTTTTTTTTTTTTTTTTTACTTAAGTAAACCTAATAAAAAAAATATATATGTGTGTGTATGTGTATGTGCGCATGTCTACGTGTGCTTATGTGTATGTGCATGTACGCGTGTCTGTGTGTGTCTGTGTATATGTGTGTATCTCACCATTTCTGGGATCATGTGCTGGACTTGCGGTCGTCAGTGATTATCCTCCGAGATTTGACCTCAGAGCAGTTATTCTGTATCATCTGACCCCGTGAAGGGTGAGGGAGGGGAGGAGGGAGGGGGGACTAACCCCTGTGACCTATCACACCCACGTCATTTCTTGACCTTGTTTTGTCAATCATTCTTAGCCACCCACGTTCACACACACACACACACACACACACACACACACACACACACACACACACACACACACACACACACACACACACACACACACACACACACACACACACACACAGTCAGCATTTTTTAGAATTATTCCCACCACCCCATCCAGTACTGCGTCTTATATCCCTCGTCATCTTCCCCGTCCCATTGTCCCTTTAGGCCCACTTGCCTCTCTCCCAAATGCCCCCCACTTGCCTCTCTCCCAAATGCCCCCCACTTGCCTCTCTCCCAAATGCCCCCCTTACCTCTGTCCTAAATGCCCCCCCTTACCTCTCTCCCAAATGCCCCCACCTCCCTCTCTCCCAAATGCCCCCACCTCGCCCCCCCTTACCTCTCTCCCAAATGCCCCCACCTCCCTCTCTCCCAAATGCCCCCACCTCCCTCTCTCCCAAATGCCCCCACCTCCCTCTCTCCCAAATGCCCCACTTCCCTCTCTCCCAAATGCCCCCACTTACCTCTCTCCTAAATGCCCCCACCTCCCTCTCTCCCAAATCCCCCACCTCCCTCTCTCCCAAATGCCCCCACCTCCCTCTCTCCCAAATCCCCCCCACCTCTCTCTCTGCCAAATCCCCCCCCCACCTCCCTGCATTCCCATGTTTTCAGACATAACCCTTTCGGCCCTCCCCCCTCGCATCACTTCCCTAACAACATCTCTTTCTCTTCTTGTAACATCCGTGTTTCCTCTTTCAACGCTCTCATCTCCCCAACCCCCCATCTCCCCTCTCCCTCCATCTCCCCATCCCCCCACAATCCAGCTCTACTCTGCCAGCAGCCTCTCTCACGTTTTCTTTGCGAGCATCCCACGCCCTTTATCCTTACCTCTCTCCCCCCTCTCTCAGAATCATCCCCTCTCTTTTCTTCCATCTCCTCTCTCACTCTTCGCGGCATTCTTCACCCCCACTCCTGTCAAAGGTCGGTCTCTCTCTCTCTCTCTCTCTCTCTCTCTCTCTCTCTCTCTCTCTCTCTCTCTCTCTCTCTCTCTCTCTCTCTCTCTCTCTCTCTTACTCTCTCTCTCTCTCTCTCTCTCTCTCTCTCTCTCTCTCTCTCTCTCCTCTCCTCTCTCTCAGAATCATTCCCTCTCTTTTCTTCCATCTCCTCTCTCACTCTTCGCGGCATTCCTCACCCCCACTCCTATCAAAGGTCTCTCTCTCTCTCTCTCTCTCTCTCTCTCTCTCTCTCTCTCTCTCTCTCTCTCTCTCTCTCTCTCTCTCTCTCTCTCTCTCTCCCCCCTCTCTCAGAATCATCCCCTCTCTTTTCTTCCATCTCCTATGTCACTCTTCGCAGCATTCCTCACCCCCTACTCCTTTCAAAGGTGTCTCTCTCTCTCTCTCTCTCTCTCTCTCTCTCTCTCTCTCTCTCTCTCTCTCTCTCTCTCTCTCTCTATCTATCTCTCTCTCTCTCTCTCTCTCTCTCTCTCTCTCTCTCTCTCTCTCTCTCTCTCTCTCTCTCTCTCTCTCTCTCTCCTCTCTCTCCTGCAGCAGTACCCTTTTCTCCATCGCGCGCTCCTCATTATCTTTATAGGATCTCCAGTCTCATCGCAGTACCTCCCATCTATTCCGTCCCTTCCCCCAGTCTCACTCCTTTTATGTCCTGCATGAATATCTGAGGGAGTTAAGTGGCATCCCTATGGATCAGAGTCACGCAGGATTGTTTTGTAATTGGAAACTGATCTAAACTTGGTAAACAAAATGATGTGGATCATTTTTTATTTATGCCCTTCCTCGTTTCTGCTGCTTTTCGTAAATATTTTCTAACCAGAGCATTCTCTTTCATACCATGCCTTCGTTGCCATATTGTCTACACGGATGGAAGCGCTGGTTATTGCCATAGAAACACTTCTTCCATCCCATCACTTTCTCTACTTTATTTTTTTTCCGTTGGATCAATGCACCACACGTAGTTGTTTTACGTTATCCTCAAACCATCTGAAGCCATTCTTAGCCATGCATTTTTCCTCTGTTCCATGTCACCCTTCAAAGTGTCACCCACCCGCACCCATTTCTCCACGAATCACCTTTTCCCCTCTCTCGATACACCCAATCTCCTCCCATATTACTCCCTTACCCCATTATCCCTATTAAAACGAACTCACTCCCCAATTTCATCCATTCATTACCATTACTTCCTATTGGCACTATGCCCGAGGAACATTCATTTATTCCTCTCGCCACTCGCAATATCCCCCCCATCCCCCTCCCCCATACCATTTTCTGTCACAGCATATATTTCTTTATCATCTTACTCCATTTCCCCCAACTCAGATTTGTCTCTCATAGCACAATCCCTCTCCTCTTGACATCACTCTGTCTCTCTCTCTCTCTTTCTCTCTCTCTCCCTCTCCCCATAATGAACCACAGGCTTATGCCAAATCATTAGTCTCCGGCTGTTTTGCTGTATTTCACTGATTCTCATTGTTGTGTCCTGACGCTACAACTAGTCGAGGCGTTGCGTGCAGAGATGCGGCGCGGCGGTCTGTGCAAGTTATCTTTGTGTTAGCATATGATTTACGGGGACTATTTTTCACTTGCATGGGACTTCGGGGCCCATGAATTTTGTTTATTCAGTGTCCACTTGCGCAGTTCAATTCACATGTAGATTGCTATTGGTATCGGGTAAGCTGTAGTCAACAAAGATCTGTTTTGTGTGAGAAGTGGGTAGGACAAACAACGTTGGGCGTGGGAGTGGCTTTATTGCTCGAGCATTACGCCGTTTCATGGCGAGGCTGAGAACTGACTAGCTACAATGACCAGGACGAAGCGAATTTGCTGGAAATTAATTGGAAATAAGTATTCCTTCACTACAGAAAATTACATGCAGTACATTAGTCATAATGACAGCCCCCACAATGTGAGTTACTGGTTTGACGAATAGACAATTATGACAGTCATAATGAATGAATACATTAAATATTTGCAACTCTTTCCGTGTACAAACCACAGCCTAAATCTTTTAAAATAAATGTAATAAATAGAAAATTACGATCATTTCGTCAACTTAGACACCCAAACGTAAGATGACGTTTAGTGAAGAAGTTTATGAAGACTCCATCTCACTGTATCGTTGTCAAATTGGTAAACAGACGTTATGACGTCAAGTCGTCTCCGGTCACCGGCTAAGCTACGCATCCGACTTCTGAAAGACAATTGAGTACTTGAGGGGAGTAAGTAATCGATACCAATTTTAGGAACACTGATACCAACACTGATTCAAATTGTCTTTGAACATGAGATTTGACAATCAACTTCCTAATGTACCTACAACATACTTCTAGTGGCAAATACTTGGATCTGAAAAGACAAAACGTACACACACATGCACACACACACACACACACACACACACACACACACACACACACACACACACACACACACACACACACACACACACACACACACACACAAGAACCTAACAATCTGTGTTTGTGCCTATTCTATTGCCATACATTCAGGTGTCCAATTTGGTGTATTTTTTTCATTCTCAAACGAGCAACGAGCCAAACCTATGGGATTTTTATATTGTATCCCTGTAATTTACAGACTGCCATATACAATGGATGATATCGAGAGCGCGTGCACGGTGCGTTGTTTCATAGCCTACGCTCCTTTGTCCCGCTCATCACACTGTCAAATACATATTTCATTGACTAGCGCCACTCTCCCTCTTTATATATATATATATATGTATATATATATATATATATATATATATATATATATATATATATTTTTTTTTTTTTACTTTATTTTATTTTATCTTATTTTTTTCAGCTTTTCTTCCGAGTTCACTTCCTTCGTCTCAGGCCAATTCTTCCCGCCACTGCTGCCACTTTGCATCACGGGAACAATGCCCTCTGTAACGCAGTCCTCCTCCTCCTCCTCCTCCTTCTCCTCCTCCTCCTCCTCCTCCTCCTCCTCCTCCTCCTCCTCCTTCTCCTCTTCCTTCTCCTCCTCTTCCTCATTTGCCCCCACCTCCTCCTCAGTGTCTTTCTATTTTTAGCCTCATCTTCATCCTCATCTCCCTCTTCCTCTCTTCCCCTTCCCCTCCTCCTCTTCGTCCTTCATCTCTTCCTATTTCAAGTCTCATCTTCATTCTCCTCTTCCTCTTCCCCTCCCCATCCTTTTCCTCTTCCTCCTCGTCATTCTCTTCGTCTTCCATCTCTTCCTACTTCTAGTCTCGTTCTCATTCTCCTCTTCCTCTTCCAGACTCCTTCCCGTACTCTTTCTCTTCCTCTGCAGTCTCGTTCTCCTCTTCGTCCTCCTCCTCCTCCTCCTCCTCCTTGCCCCCCTCCCCCCTTCATTGCCCCCCCCCCAGAAACCACCCCTACTTTCTTAATGTCTGCGCGCGTTCGCATTCTTTGACATTTACTCATCTTTGTCTCAGTTATTTATCCATTCTAACTCGCTCTCCGTGTGTGTGTGTGTGTGTACGTGTGCGTATGTGTGTGTAAGTGTGTGTGTAGATTCACCATGGTCTTGGATTACGTGTTGGATTCGTGATCGACAGCCATTTCCCTCCCGGAAGAGAGCTCAGAGCTCATATATGACCGATCTATGGGTAATGCTGTGACCTTACACGCACACACACACACAACTCCCTGCCCGCGGGAGTTGGAGTAACGACTCGCAGCGCAGAGATACTGAAATTATTTCAGCCCTGGGCGGAATTCGAACCCGAACTGCCGTAGTGTCAGCCGGGAACTCTAACCACTGCGCCCGGGCATATATTTGTGTCTATGTGAGCGTAGTTATACAATTATATTTTTGTAGTTGTGCTCCACTTACGAATGCTATAGAAAAATATGTCGGATTTTTTCTGAACATCTGAAAAGTTAAAAAAAATTGCGGTAACGATTCGACATCTCTTTTAATTGTTTTTTCCCGAAGGAGAAGGTCGTAGTTTTACCATATATGAAACCAATGAACACATAAAGAAATTATTACAATATACTATTTTAACATAAATCTTTAATCACCCGGATCTATGTTTCTTGTTTATGTTTTCAAGAAGTCATTGACATTACTTGAGAAATGTTATTGCATCCCATCATTGAACAGTGACGGCATAAATCGATCTCGTTAATGGGGATTTAAATTGTCATGTCGGTGTATATATGAAGAACTCCGTGTTAGACAGGCGAAGGCGCCAGTACCTCAAAAATAGGTTTTCTTTGAGTGACCCTCTGGTCAGACTTTGTACAGCCATAACTCAAGACGTGGTTTTGGCGTCTTCGCCTGTCTAGCATGAAGCGACTAAGCTATTTATAAATAGGGCTACAATAATAGGCAATATACGACCTAATCATGGTGTGCGTGAAGCCACTTTAATTGGTTCAACCGGGTCTCCTTTCCACAGTTAAAACATCCTCATCGATGTTTATAATGACAGTTTCCACCCTGGCCTTGATCAGGGCACTGAAGGCATTCGTTGCACAAGTGAAGGAGAAACGCATCAGGGAAGTTGAAGGACGGCGTCAGAGTTTATGCTTGTAGGGGGGATGGACTTTGTAAAAGAATGAACAGATATGAAGAAAAAAGAGAGGAGATGAGTGAATGAAAAAGAGGAAAAAGAGAGGGGAGTGTGAGGAGAAAAGGACGTGGAAATAAGGAACGAGAACAAAGAGAGGTTTACAGAAGACGAGAAAGGGAGAAGAATTGTTTCCGGAAGGACGAGAAGACTATACAAAGGAAACAAATGGAAAGGAGTTGAGGGAAATGAAGAAAAACAAGCATCAGAAGATGGAGATGGAAGAAAGGAAGACAAAGAGAAATAGAAACGGAAGACGAAGACTAACTTGCTGGAGGGAAGAGGAGAAGATGGAGAGATACAAAAGAAAAAGATTATAGAAAAGAAAACGGAAGGAAGGATTCTTGAAGGGCTGGAAATAGATTCGCACGTGCAAGTTGATGTTAACGATGTTGTCACGAGCTCATTCTACAATAGACCGTCCTGTCGGTCAACCTCTGTTGCGTTCCAAAGACAATAAACAATTAAAATGTTTACCGTCCTTCAAACACATACCAGAGCTGTTTAAAGTTTGACCTGACTGACAATAATGAATTGAAATGTTTATTTTTGTCCAAACGCATTCCTACGCGTGTGACGAGAGTTCAGACTCCAGGAGAACTTGTTCACAATACGGAAAGTGTTCTCGCGTTCAAAATGAACTCGTGTGGTTTGTGACACTTCCTCACTGCTGACTCTATCTACAGGGTGGCTCCAAAATCACTGAGGGGTTTTAGTTTTTAACAACTGCCTTATTATTACAAATATATATATAGTTTTTTAATGAAAAAACGTTCCTCCAGCAATTGTGTTGTCTCTTGGGATATGAGGGGATACGTATATGGAATTCTAATACAATAAAAAGACGTTACTTCAGTTATTGTATTGTCTCTTAGGGTATGAAGGTTAGTGTCCCCATCTTGCTGGAACCACATATCGTGTCAAAGGTGAAGTAATGAAGAAAGAATCACATATTGCAAACCCTCAGTAACTTTTGGGCCATCCTGTATATGTCTCTTTTTCCATATTCCAAAACGCTTAACCCCTCTGGTGGTAACGCACCTCGAAGGTTCTGTTGTGCTAAACACCAAAGGATTTTGCTGAAAGGAGAATCAGAATTTCTCTTGAAACAAATCCCGAGGTTCTGAGGTCCTAATTGAAGGAAGATAGAGTTAACTTAAACATGACAAACTTTAGATAGTTTTGTTTAGATGAGGGATCGAATCCTTGACATGTACCGGTTTTTTTTTTTTCGTACGAATCCAGAGCCTGGTTGCCGGCTCACCTGAAACAAATCTTGAGGTTCTGAGGTCCTAATTGAAGAAAGATAGAGTTAACTTAAACATGACAAACCTTAGATAGTTTTGTTTAGATGAGGAATCGAACCTTGACATGTACCGTTTTTTTCTTACGAATCCAGAGCCTCGTTGAGGCTTTTACCTGACCTTAGAAAGAAATAAAATCGTCTGATGAGTCGGAAGAAGTTCGTCATCACCGGATCTAATAAGTTGAGAGATGAACTGCTCATTCCTAAACCTCTTTATTACGAGATTTGTTGTAACAGAGTGATCACCGTTTAAGAACATAGCCGTTATCGAATTACGTTTTCCTTGTTAAAGTTTTTGTAAATTCTCGTTTTTTTTCTCATTATTTTCTTCCTTCCTCTTCCCTCGCTTTATTCTTTTCCTTCTTTCTTTCTCTTCTCCTTTCTTTACTTTCTCTCTTTTTTCCTTCCTTCTTTTTATTCGTTAGTAACACACTTCCTTTCTATCTCCATTCTTATCATTCTTTTCTTGCCGTAATCACTCCATTCCTCTCCTTTTTTTACAGACTCCCTCCCTCCCTACCTACCTCTTCCCATCCCCCTTCCTCACCTCCTTCCCACACTTTTTTCTCCCCTCCCTCCCTCCCTCCAGCCGTCCGTCGCTTTAGTGAACTTTTGTCCGTCGCGTAACAAGCATTCCATCCAACTCTTCAAACATTTCCACCCCAACTGCCTTGGGTCATCCTTTCAACCGGCCAGCTTTTACCTTATAGTGATGCTCAACCTTCCCCCCCTCCCATTCCCTCCTCCTCCTCCAACTGCTGACTCACATAGATATCTTTTGAATGAAGAATAGCAGGTGTGGACGGATTGACTAGAGAAAGGAGATGCTGGGGAGGGAGAGGGTGGTTGGCAGTAGGGAAGGTGTAGAAGCTGGGGAGAGGTGTATATCTCTATACACTGAGGTGTATGTCCCTATACACTGAGGTGTATGTCTCTATACACTGAGGTGTTTGTCTCTATACACTGAGGTGTATGTCTCTATACACTGAGGTGTATGTCTCTATACACTGAGGTGTATGTCTCTATACACTGAGGTGTATGTCTCTATACACTGAGGTGTATGTATCTATACACTGAGGTGTTTGTCTCTATACACTGAGGTGTATGTCTCTATACACTGAAGTGTATGAGTGTATGACTTCGCTTTTTTCGTGGTGACCTTTTACTGACTTTTCTCAATTCTTAGCCCCTTTAATCTTATTATGTTATATCCAACGCAATTTGGTCTTATTCGAATGAGAGCTATCCCAGGATTTAGGAACTGCAATTTGTGGGATGATTGTATTCTTAAACAATATGTTATCAAAAGAATACAGGTCATTTTTTTGGGGGGGTCAGTCTTAATTATTGATTCTGATTTAGGAGAATTCTGGTACCTGAGCATACCGAAAATTAAAAGTTGTTTATGTCCGTGTCAAGCCGTAAGTACCCCTTACAGTGACTTATATCTCCAAGGGGCCTTACACTGACCCCAAGGGGCCTTACAATGACTCCTAGAGGCCTTACAATGACCCCAAGGGTTCCCTTGATACGGGACAAGTCTCGTGTTTAAGGTTGCAATACCTGAACATCATACAAATAACCAGAAACAAATGTCATTCAAACTTCAAGGATCGATTTAAACGTGATTTGCAATAACCAACATAAACCCACTTTCATAGGCTTAAGCTCCTGGGGGCGTATTTATTAAAGAACCTAACCACTAAGTCTAGACATAAATCTTCAAAATGGCGGAGATTTTGCCTAAATCCATATGTCGGCGACCTAAATGCTTATGTCAAGAATTAGGGCTTAGGATCTTTTATAAATTCGGCCCCTGAATATTTAATGGACGAGCGCAATCAATAAACGCAGCTAGTATGATTGCTACATTATATCACATACAATAATGTACACAGTAATTTTAAGCACACGCAAAAGTACACAATATGTATACCTAATGTTTAGTAGTAATGGACATTTAAATGAAATAAAATCTTAACATACCATAATGTACCCTAACGTAAACTAACGTGACCTAACGTAACATAACGTAACATAACCTAATCTAACATGAACTATACTTCTTCCATTATCTGGTAACCCATAGGATGTGGCCGGCAAAACCAGCAGCGTTGCCACGTCTAAATCATTTCAAACGAAAACGGGGGAAACACCGTTTTCTTTATATTTGCATTTATGACCAGCATAATTAAAGAGACTGCAAGCGGCCCGAAGACCCGCACTCAGCACACCTGTGAATCAGCGACTCCCCCCCCAAAAAAAAAAAAAAAAATGGAAACTCCTAGGTCGGGAGCCAGGGCAACGTCGCCTGACCTGAGATGCCACATCGTTTAACAAGTCTCTTATTTTCTTTACATGTATAACAATTACTCATATCATCTACCATTTAATGGAAAAATCAATATGCATTTAGAATATTCCATGTTAACATACTCGGGGTAGTGGACAGCTTCCGGTATATGGTGAATGTTTTGATTCAGTAGTGACAACACGGCAGACAACACCTTGTGGGTCACGACATAATAGAAATAGTAAAACGTATTAAAAAAGATCTAATGTATAAAAAAAATAACGTAAACTAACATATTCTAACCTAACGTAACCAAACATAACCTAAAGTAATCTAACGTATCCTAAAACATAACGTAACCTAACTCACCTTAACGTATACTAACGTAACCTAACTTATCCTAATGTAATCTAACGTAGCCCCTAACGTACCCTAACGTAACCTAATGTACCCAAACGTAACCTAACGTAACCTAACATACCCAAACGTAACCTAACACACGTCAACGTACCCTAACGTAAGCTAACGTAACCTAACCTAACCTTAACGTAACCTTAACGTAACCGAACAGGTGAAAGAGCAGAAGATCAGTAAAAACCGTTGGGGGTTTCGGTTGACAGGTGCGGTCATAATTCAACGTAGACCACAGCTTCTGCGGTAGACCGCAAGCTAAATAGCACCCATTCTTTTCCATAAATTTTGCCGCCCGAGTGAGGTTGTGCCAAACACAGGTGCTTCATCCTTGGTCAATGGGGTCGTTTTGTAAGGTCAAGAAAGACCTGATCACGTGATCTTCCGGCTCGCCTGTCTGTACAACCACCTACAACAAACGCAAACACATCAAACTCGCTACAATGTATCACCATACACCTGAATTAACTAAATAGATGAATCAAGGGCACTTTAGGCCTTTGTTCTAGTACATAGAAGACTAAAGAAAAATTTTAAATGTAGACGTTTTGAGAGGACTGAGAGACTGATTCTCAAGGTAGTGGAGGCGACTGTAAGAATCAATTGGAAAGCAAAATGAAGGTGGAAAAGAAGCACAGACGAGAGGGAAAACGTGGAGGCTGAAAATAGGAAGGAACAGGTACGAATGAACAATGAGGGAAGGATGGAAGGAATTCAAAATTGTAAAGAAAGAATCCAGTACATATAGGGGAATAAAAATGAGGAGGCTTGGGCAGAGGGGACGTGAGGGACTGATAGGAAGTGAAGTGAAGGAAGTGAAAATAGGGAAGAATGAATGGAGATATTATCACGGTATATGAAGCAAATACAAGAAGATACGAATGTTGAGGAGAAAACTTAACGAAAGTAGTGGAGAAGAAAATGAACTCATTTTACTAAATAGACACAAAACAAAAACTAATCAGCACTCTTTGATTGACTCGTAGAATATTTCTTAACTAATGGATTTAGTTGCAATGCCTCGTGTATGTGCGCGCTTTGAGCTGTAAATTACGCGTTGTCACTTGTGTGCAAGTCACATATCACATGCATGACTTGTGATACGTGATGTATACGACGTCATATGATATATTTCTAACTCGATGTTAGAGGTGTCACATGCTCTAACTTGGTTAGTAAAATCTAAATCAAAGGATGTTTATAACGTAGTTGGTGACAGTGAGTGTTAAGTGTGAAACAGAAATGTTTGAAAAAGCACAATAAATGTTTTGGTTGTAATGTTCTATGGACTCGTGCAGGCTATGGTGTTTGTCCTGCTAGACAGTTTCAATTCTTTTTGCAATCCCAAAATCTTCCCCCTTTTCACACCTTTTCATATACTCGGTAGCTTTTTAATACAGAATGGAATGTTCGTTACAAACATGGCTCGCAAGGCGTATGGATATACGTTAAGGATGGGAAACAGTTACTTAGGGTATGTTAGTGCGTGCGTGTGTGTGTGTGTGTGTGCAAGTTTCGTAAAAAGATAATGATAGACTGGTTTTTATCTTTAATGACACGACCTACTTCTTCACTGTCAACTCTCAAGTCACTAGTTCGATGTATTGATCAGGTACAACAGTGACTCGGCGTTTTCTCTTGTCAAAGGATTTTTTCTTTTTTTTCGGAGGAGGTAACAAGAGACGATCCTTGAAGTACTCTGATCTCTCCTGTAGTCGTCTTTTTTTGAATCGTCTGGTCTTCTGTGCAAGAGACATCTGTCCTTGTATATATTGCACTGATGTTACATGTACACGCACACACACACACACACACACACACACACACACACACACACACACACACACACACACACACAGTGTCTCTCCTCTTGTGCTTTTTATATCACATTTTCTTCCTCGTAACACATATGGTTATTTCAAACTATAAGTGTGTTTGTGTGTGTGCGCGCGCGTGTGCGTGTCTGTGTATGAAGTAGAGAGGGAGAGAGAGAGAGAGAGAGAGAGAGAGAGAGAGAGAGAGAGAGAGAGACAGAAACTGAGAGAAAGAGAGAGAATGAAAAGTTAGTGATTTGGAGAGAGTCGGGAGGGGGGAAGAGAGGTGGGGGGTGGGGGGTTTGGGTGCTTCATTTATCAGCCACACATGGCCCAGGGGGCAAACCCGCTGTGTCCGTTTCAATGGTCTTCCTATCTGGCACCAGCTGTGGCCTGTGCGTGCTTGCTGGCCCTTGCAAGAAAGGCCATTTTCCCGAAGGAAAAAGATGATATATGGAGAGGAAGGATGATGCAGGACTCGCGAAGGGAGTCCCTCGACTCTGCTACTAAAAGGGTACCATGTGACCTCCTTTACTGGTTTTCGTCTGTCTAATAACGGATATTTGTGTTCATGTAAGGAAGTGTGTGTGATTCACACATGGTCTTGGGTCACGTGTTAGACTCGTGATCGACAGCTATTTCCCTCCCGAAAGAGAGCTCATAGATGACCGAGCTATGGGTAATGCTGTGACCTTGAACGCACACACTCACACACACAACTCCCCGTCCACGAGAGTTGGAGTAACAACTCACAGCGCAGCGATACTGAAATTATTTCATCCCTGGGCGGGATTCGAACTCGGACCGTCGTAGTGGCAGCCGGGAGCTCTACCACTGCGCCATGAGTCGTGTGTGTGTGTGTGTGTGTGTGTGTGTGTGTGCGTGCGTGCGTGCGCGCGCTTGTGCAAGCTTTTTTTCTGTACCTTCTTGCTTGTATCATTGTTTGCACGTTAGTACATTCCCGTGTTCACTTTGTTTTAGTATCTTGTCATCTACCACTGAATATTTGTATGTATGAAGAACTACCAAAGGACGTTAAGTCAATTGTCAAGAATAGGGATTGTTTTTCGTCTAGTAATTCTATGGGTAAGAGCTTTCGACAACACAAGACCCACGTCTCGCCTCTTCTTTCCTTTAAGAGGAACACTACATCCTACAGTAATAAGCTCTAATCAAGCTGTAGATTATCAAGACAAAAGAACATTGCTCACTTCTCTTAAGATGTATCCGAAAGGTGTGAGATTTTCCCAGAGACACAATAGGGCAGTGGGATGGTTCGTGTCAGTCTGAAATATTCTGGAATATGTCGGAAAGCGGTAGAAAAAGAATATTAAGGTATCAAACGAAATATTTTGTTTTCTTTTACTATCGAACAGGCGTGTTCTACCCAGAAGCATCATCGCTATTTCCACGTTGGAGGAAAAAAAAAAGTTTTTGGACACAGTTGCAGCAAATTGCACAGTAAGTTTGTACAAAGGTTTGAAAAAAACAAACGAAGCATTCATGGCTTCTGAAATGCAAATAGGCAATGAACACAAAGAGAGATTTTTACCTAGCCGGTGACTACAAAAGACACCGCCCTAATTAAGCCAGGCTTCTATGTTGAGCCATATTGCAAAGACTTAATTGCCTTCTGACCTATTAAGCTAAGGCTTCTATGTTGTGCCGTGTTGCGTGTTAGGTATTGGGAGGCTTCTAAATGATCAAGTCAGGAGTCTATGTTGTGTTCTTTATAACGGGGTTGTACCCTTATATCAAGGTCACACTCTGTGGCGGGGCGGTTGCTGACAGATTATGTTTACAAGTTCAATTAGCTTCATAAATTCACCGGCGATAACCAGAACTTGATATAACGACCATCATCT
>NC_134782.1:14587494-14589994 GCF_046742065.1 Oratosquilla oratoria
GTTTGTTGGAGTTTCATATCAGGCACTTGATAAAAAATTTAACAAGCGAAAAACGTGGTACTGATAAAAGGCCCGTTCACATATGTTGTTTCTTGTGATGGAAACTGATTTGCTTTTCGTAGTGACAGTGAAAGGAGCATGAAACCCTTTGAGATTGTATCCTGCTTTAGAAACATTGAGATTGACGACGATGCTTGTTTTGTAAACGAGTAATTCTCGTGTCAAAACTCACTTTTGTATTTGGTGTATTCAACCACCAATCTTATTAAACGAAGCCTCTCCGGCTGCTTTGCGTTCCAACTACTTTTTCAACGTAGTGCCGGGTTTATATTTTGCATTCCACATATCTGGTTATGCTTCGTTCCCTTTGTTCTTGTTTCTCTTTCCTTTCCTATTTTTTTCTTCTCTTTTTCCTCCTCTTTATCTTTCATACTTTTTCTTATTTTTCCTTCCTCTTTTCTATTCTTTTTTCTTTTCGTTTCTTTTGCTTTTTTACTTTTCTTTTCTTTCTATTTTTAAGTTCTCTTTCTTTGTTTCTTCTTTTCTTTCTTTTTTCTCGTTCTTTTTTCTTTCTACCTTTCTTTCTCCAGTCATACCTCCTTAACTCAAACCTAAACATATGTACATTACGTGTTCTGTGTTTGCAACACTTGCCATGTTCGTAGACGACTGCCGTCAATCAAAGTAACAATGATCGTTTCCATCCATTTACTCGTGTGCAAAGACTCGGTGTAACTTCCTGGATACCGCGCAATTATCGTCTCTCTCTAGACAGCTCTAATGATATCCCGAAAATTGAAATTCCTGTGTAATCATACAACATGCAGACAGCAAATCGATAATTGACGAATCTCGTACCACCGAAGTCTGCAAGGTGGAATTTGTAACTGTAAGTGGGTAACAGTATATGTAAAGAAGGTGTGTATATGTATACTGTAACCTATAGTATATACTGTAACCTATAGAGAATTTCTATCTTCAGGAAGCGATGTAAGGTAGAGCCGGTCGATTGACTTGTATACTGGTCCATACTAACTTTAAGAAAGTTGTATAATGTATTATGTTATATACTGTAATTTGGTCAGTGAACTGAATTAAAACTACCAAAAGGTTTCCTCCCCCTTCTCAGGGGGGTAGCCAGCCAAGGCACGCAGACACACCCACACCTAATACCACAACTTAAAGCAACAACCAGTAGAGTGTATATTTTTCTTTTTTCGTATTTACCTTTGTCGAGTGCCATTCCATATGCAGTTCCTTGACCAGCCGTTTCATTTCACTAAGTTACATCTTCCACAAGGAAACGTGGACATTGGAAAGACCATTTTCGAAACACTTTTTATCCAATTGCAGTTCCTTGGCAAACCGTTTCATTTCGCTTGGTTACATCTTCCACAAGGAAACACGGACAGCGAAAATACCATTTTCGAAACACTTTTTTTTATTTCATGCAACGCCTCGTGGACTGGCACCGCAAGCAGCGCCCTCCACTGACCATGTCAAGGTTCTTGTGCTCTAAATCCTCAGACAACATCCGGGACTTCGAGTTCCTTCGGGTTTCTGTATCGAAATAAATCCCATCACATCCGTGAGAGGAAAGAAGCAAAGGGAGCTAACGATTTGCAATCAGGGACTTGAAGGTCTGCAGTGAGCGCAGCACCAAAGGTAGACTACCCCTACGGACCAGAAGCACGCGTTTTATGGTTGGAGAAAAAAGAAAAGAATGATGATCGCGTCTAACTTCTGCTGTCCTCGTTTCATCTCACTGTTACCATCTCTGTGACCTCGTTTCTTTGGTGAAAGATAGCAGCGCTGGTATCATCGATGTAATATAAAAATAAAGACAGCTTTTCTGAAAAGATGTTGCTGCCATTGACTTGAAGAACCTGTATTTTCATCTTCTAGTAAAGAGTAATACGAGACATTTGAACTTGACAAAGAAAACGATGGTTTGAGGTGATGAGCGTACGCCAAGAGGCGCTAAGTAGCTGCGGCCGAAGCTTTCACCTTTGTCCTTTGCACCTTAGGGGAATGCCGGGGCAGGTAATAGTCACTGGTGGGAATCGGAGAGAAGTGCGGGATTCGAACCAGCGACTAGGAAGGTAGGAGACCCGGAAGCTACCGATTACAGAAAAAAAAAAAATATATATATATATATATATATATAGAAAAAACAGAGCAACAGTAACAATAATAATTAATAGTAATAACAACAACAACAACAACAATAATAATGAATTAAAATAAATAATGGGAAAGATACAGAAGCTAGGGTAAAAGTAAAGGAGGTGTGCGCTAAAGTTGAGGGCATTAATATCTGCCAAGGGCGAAAGGTTACGCAAACAAGGAACGAAAAAAGAAACGAAGAAACGGAAGGAGACGAGTTCACCAAGATGAAAAAGCAGTCGAGCAGAACTGAATTGCTTGCTTCCTGTAGATTTATAGTTGAATAATGAGAAGGAAGTTAGTATAATATCTATACAAAGAGAGGGGAGAGATT
>NC_134782.1:14594994-14599994 GCF_046742065.1 Oratosquilla oratoria
TCCTAACCTTCCTCCTCCTCCTCCTTTTCTTCCTCCTCCTCCTTTTCTTCCTCCTCCTCCTTTTCCTCCTCCTCCTCCTTTTCCTCCTCCTCCTCCACCTCCTCCTCCCCCTCTTTATCTTAATCCTCTTCCTCCTTGTCCTCCACCTCTTCTTCCTCCTCTTACTCTTCCTCCTTCTCTTTCTCCCCCTCTTTCTCCTGCTCCTTGGTCTTCTCCTCTTCCTCCTCTTACTACAACTACTATGTATATATATATATATATATATATATATACATACATACATAGATACATACATATACCAAGGCTTTTTCCCCCTTACAAGGGAGGTAGCCAAAAAGGAAAAGGCATAAAATCATTCCCACCCATTCCATCCCTGAATACACTCCACATCCCTCCACTCTCCCTCTTTTCTTACCATTAAAACGACCTCCATCCTCGTGGAACAATGTGGTGGGTGGAAGCAATCAGGATCTGTCTCCCACGCTACTATTACTACTACTACTTTTACTACTTTTGTTAGTACCCGAGTACTACTATTACTACTACTACTACCTCTTTAATACTTTTTACTACTACTAGGACCACTACCATCACTACCACTACTACTACTACTACTATTTTACTACTACTACTACTACTACTACTACTACTACTACTACTACTACTACTACTATTTTACTACTACTACTACTACAACTTTTCTACTACTACTACTACTACTACTACTACTACAACTTTTCTACTACTACTACTACTACTACTACTACTACTACCACTACTACTACTACTTCTCTCCTCCTTCCTTCTGGCTATCGTCTCCTGGCCTTGTTGTCTCCCCCTTTACTTGTTTGCCTCTCTCTCTCTCCCTCACCTGCTTGTCTCCAGGCCAGTCCCGACTCCCGTCGTCTCTCCCTCGCCTCCTCTCACGGCCGTAGACACCCTCCCCCCACACTCACTCTCACGCATTTCATCGAATTCCTGACTCACCTGCTCACGCCGAACCATCTGCTCCCCACCTGCTCCCCGAGTTCTGCTTTTTCGGAACAAATGATCCCCTTCTACTTTTTTTTTTTTTTCTCTTTTTTTTTTCTTTTTTCTTTTCTTCTTCGTCCCATTTGGTTCTCCCTCTCCCGACCCTTTGTCCTGTTGTTTCCTGCTGTTGCCAAGCGCGCTGCATTCGGTCACCTCATCCTTTCTACCTCTTCTAATCGACCTCCTACGCTCGCCTCTTCACCTCTCCCATCCACCCACACGCTTTGCACGCCTTTACAAAAGAACATAAGAATGAAGGAGACTGCAAGAGACCATAGGGCCTACACAAAACAGAACCATGTCTCTTACCACCTGTCATTCCTATCCGTAAATTTATCTCATCTTGTTTTAAGACGACCAATAGTTTCAGCTCTACATAATTACTAAGTCTGTTCAGCCCGTTAACCGCTGTTTGTAAACAACGTCTTGCCTATATCCTTCTTAAACCTAAATTTCTCTAATTATAACACATTACTACGAGTCTTCCCATGTTGCCTTAATATGATGACCTTGCCTGTTCCTCTCACTTATTTACATTCATTCCTGCTGCCTTAATATGATGACCTTGCCTGTTCCTCTCACTTGTTTACATTCATTATCCTTTTCTCTTTGCCTCCTACCTGGGGCTCGGTTCCAGTTTCATTTCAGTCGGTTTGTTACTTCCTCCTGGTCCATTCCCCCAACCTTAAGGGGGTAATCACACTGGGCTAATTTTCCTCCGACCTCCGATTAGTTGGCGGTATCACCCACCTCCAACAAAATTCCCGCCGTGAAATCACTTTGCCAAAGTATTTTGTTTCCACAACAATTTACATATAAGGTCATTTGATATGCCGGAGGAATATTATCTTCCTCCAGCGTTTCCGACTTCTTCCCGAAGGCTGCTGCTGGCTGCAAACCTTCTCCAACAGTCGGAGGGAAATTGGCCCTTTGTGATGGCGCCTTTGCAGTCTGCGTCGCAAACTCCCGCCTTCCCCTTAATTCCTTTGTACTGCCTTTATTTCCCGCCGCGCATGCGCTGATCGAATCAAGTCACTTGATCTTTCCCTTTTGCTCTCCCTTTCCCGCTCAGCCTGACCCTCTCCGACCGACCGCCGCCATGCACCGGCCGCAAACGTCAGAGGCAAGGAGAGAAAGGTGGGGGAAGGGGGTTACATGAGTGGATATGAACAAAATATAGTTATCTAGAGCTCAATCTATTACCCTTTCCTCTCTTTTAATGACTGAAGACTAATATATATATATATATATATATATATATATATATATATATATATATATGTGTGTGTGTGTGTGTGCGCGCATTTGATAATAATAATGATAATAACAGTGAGAAAAATCATCACTTTTGACTTTTGCTACTCCCCTTCAATCTTCCCGTTATCACCACTTAGCTACGGTGGGATGTTACCCTGGAGGATAGAGGCGCTGGTTATCGCCAACGAAATACTTGGTTCAGTCAGCTCGCCTCTGCAGAAGACTCATCCTCCACATGACAACGTCGACAGTGTTGTTTTGACCTTCTACTTAAGTGTGGGCAACCTCTGGCACGCGTGCCAAAGATAGCAATGGACTGGGTTGCCCTTGGCACGCCTGCTTGTTTTTAAATCTTATTGCAGTACCGAAAAATAACATGGCTAATTCAAGAAACAAATAGTGACGATGACAAGAGACCAAGCAAAGCCAGGTCGTCCAGGAATTAACATTTGCGTACGGGCGCCATCATTGTAATTAAACGGTGAATATGAATTGATACTAACTCGCGCGCTAAGAACCACTGTTGGCACGCAGGGTTACACACATCAAAGAAACTGGGACAATCTCTTCCAGAGGTTACCGACCTCCTGTTTTGGGTCACCGCACCTGCCTTTGGCCCTCACTTCCCTCTCCCTCTCCCTCTCCCTCCCCTCTCCCTCTCCTCTCCTCTCCCTCCCCTCTCCCTCACCGTCACCGTCACCGCATTCCATATTGACCCAGTGTATCCAATCACTATCATTATATGTAAAACATTCCATGGGACCCGAAAGGTTAATTAGAATAATGTCAATCTAAAATCGGAGTTTATCTTCTTAGCTGTGTCTTGCTGTATTGCTTCCGACCCAGGCAGTGGGCGCGAGTCAGGGATGGTCCATCATCCAAAAGGAGCTAAAATAAAAGGCAACGCAGATGAGTGCTGGGTGCTGTAATGCCTGCCATTTATTTTATTTTGGCTTATTTTTTCATCCGTTCATCATTATTTATTCATTATTCATCTGTTTATTCTTTATTTATTGTGAAATTTTACTCTTCTGTTTGTTTATTATTTATCATTATCTATTTGTTTTGTTATCTACTTGTTTATTCTTTTCCACATGCGACCTAGTCATGGACCAAAAGGTCTCCTTTCGGGATGCTCTACCTTTTGTAATCCTTTGTGTTGGACGTGTGAAGGGCGAGTGCATGCCAAGGCTAATTATTTCCCTTATCAAGGGAGGAGAGACCCTTTGGTATATAGATAGACCATTTAGGTTATTATCTTAGACGGATGAAACCGTACGACTTTCTTCAAGGTTCCATGATCTCTTCTTATCGTTGGACTCGCCTAACCCACCATTCCACTCCCACAAAATGGGAAGTGAGAAACCCCTGTTAGAGTAAAATCCTATCAGTTTTTTAGGCCGATGTTTGGGTCGCCTCCCCGCCTGGCCAGGGCTGTCAGGAACCAACGCAGAAAGCCCGTAGTAGTTCCCGGGAATCGAACTCACGACCACCTGCTCGCGAGTTCGACATGGTATCCACAGGGCTACCACGCACATCATCGTTGTACGGATAAAATTAATGGGATAGGTACATTGATTAGTGTAAATAACGGTACTGCTAGTGTGCGCGGCAGATATGTAGGATTTAATTCAGTGAAGGGGTGAAAACAGTCTTTTATTGGTGAATTATTATTACTACCATTCAGTGGAAGATAAAAATCTCTCTACGTCGCCCATTATCAGCCCACCCACACGTGAATAGTTCAAAGACACATGCAAAGAACAGTAAGAAAAGTAAAAGGTCTCGGTAATGCTCAGAATTTAACTATCGATGTTTATGCTCGACGTAGTGGAGGTGATGGTTACGTTTACCAAAAACGTGGGTAAGAAGAAGACATTGGCATCTCGAAAAGTAGTGGATGAATTCAAGACTCTCCATGATATTTCTACAACTGCCTTGTTTCTGGCAGGAGACAGGGATGACCCTTCATCCAAGAGGAGCTAAGGTGAGAGGGAAACGAGTGGTGGATGGGAGTGACTTGGCTACCTTCTTTATGAAGAGGAAAAAAGCCCTTGGTAAATAGATAGTATACAGGTAAATAGTTTGTTACGTTAAAACGTCTTTACTGGGATCCCGATGTCGATAGAAACGAGGTCGAGGATGTGGAATTGCTTGTTGTGTGTGGCGGGTTCTGACCCGCGCGTTTGTGTCTGGTGTTTGTGCCTTGCCTACACTTCAGTGTAGGCAAGGCTTTCTTTCGAGTTCCCTTCAGTCTGTGTAACCGAGGCAGTCTGAAAAAGCATCTCTTTTACGCCATTTTGAATTCGAGTAAATAATGTTTTCCTTTCTTTGGACACTCCAAAATTTTTTCGTTTTCTGACTTTTCTTGTAGGCAAGGCCATGTCGCCTGCTCTGCTTCCTTCTCCTACGTCATGTCTGTGATTTGACTTATTTTTATTTCACGCTTCCTCGCTTCCAAAACCCAAAAAAAAACTTGCCTACGAAACGTCCGATTTCGTTCGAAGCCTTTTCACAATTTTGCTTTCCGAATATTCCGTCCGCATTTCTTTGCTGGCAAAGGATGCCATGAAGTTTCAGTATTTTCTTTGTTGTCGACTTTGTCGGAGGGTGTCCATATTATCAAAGGGTTATCACACTGGGCATTTTTCCTCCAACATTCTACCTCCAACCTCCAACCTCCAACTAGAATATGACTTCGCTTACAGAAA
>NC_134782.1:14604994-14619994 GCF_046742065.1 Oratosquilla oratoria
GACTAGGAAGGGGCCGTGATCATAAAGACGGATTTTATAAGAAACCACAGACTTGATATGATCAATGGCTGGTTTAAGGTGGCCCAGCTGCCAAAGGGTTGCGCACAAAAACCACGTAGTGAGCGCTGAATCTATTGGTTGTTTTAAAAGTAGGATAGATAACTTTATGGATGGGGATGATAGGTGGTAATGGATATGGAACTGCCTAGTGTAGGCCTTATGGTCCCTTGCAGTCTTCATCATTCTTATGTTCTTATGGAAACGGCTGAGCATGGATATAGGTTGTAGTGTGGTAGGCTAAACATAATTCGCGATTTTTCTTAAGCAAACAGACCCCTGAGTTGAAATTGTTAATTATAGAATCGATGGAGATGGTACACAGATGGTTATCTTTTGTCCCTGGGCCTCTGGTTGAGTGAATTCATGTTTTACGTGGCTTAGGTTCGTAGGAATCGGTAGGGAGTCAGGTCAGAGGACTAATAAGATTAAGTGAAGGAATAGTGACTCATTACAATGGTCTCAAACTGTCAGGGAATTGATTTGATTTGGAAGTGGGTAGAAACAACTTCGCCAACCGTGTAGTTAATGAATGGAATAAACTTCCTGCAGAGGCAGTGCAATGTAGTTCAGTTCGAAGCTTTAAGAATCATTTATATAAGCACCTAAGCAAGATGCTGTAATGACTGTCATTTATTTTATATTATTTGTGTATTTGTTTTGTTATCATTTGTCTGTTTATTATTATTTGCTTGATTCTCATTTATTATTAGTTATATGTCAATTTATTATTATTTACTATTTACCTGTTTGTTTATTATTTAACTATACCTATGCATTTATTTTATCTATTATTATTTACTTTATTATAGTTTTTATTTATTCATTTATTTATTTATTTATTTATGATTATCATATATTTTTTTCGTATCCGACCTTGATATGGACCAAAAGGTCTCCTGTCGGCATGCTCCGCCTTTGTGAATCCTTTGTAAATTGCATAGGAAAAGGTTAACAATTTTGGTCTTGATCTCTGGCCAGATAGGGTAAGCATGTATGAGACATTAGTGATGAAAAAGATAAAGTCCCATTTGTGGAAAGGGTGATAAGAAAATGGATAACAAGAGGTTATGGTAGGGACGTGAAGTAAAGAAAGGAGAATGAGAACGGAAGAAAGAGAAAAAAAGAGAAAATAAGAAACGAGATAATGGTAGGGACGTGAAGAACGAACGAAAGAAGGAGAATGAGAACGAAAGAAAGAGAGAAAAAAGAGAAAATAAGAAAAGAGATAATTGTAGGAACGTGAAGAACGAAAGAAAGAATAAGAATGAGAACGGAAGAGAGAGAGAGAAAAAAAAAGAGAAAATAAGAAAAGAAATAATGATGGGACCGTGAAGTTTCAAGAAAAAATGGATAACAAGAGATAATTGTAGGAACGTGAAGAACGAAAGAAAGAATGAGAATGAGAACGAAAAAAAGAAAAAAAACGAGATAGTAAGAAGAGAAGTAATGGTGGGACCGTGAAGAACGAAAGAAAGGAGAAAAGAAAAGAGAAAAAATAAATGAATGAGAAAGTGAAGCAAAGTTTACATAAACAGACACTGAAGAGGGAAAGTACGGGATGAGTTAATAGAGGTATTCAAATGGGTTAAGGGCTTTAACAAGGGTGATGCAGGAAGGCCATCATATTAAGACAGCAGGGCAGGACTCGTAGTAATGGATTTAGATTGGACGATTTTAGGTTTAAGAAGGAAATAGGCAAGAACTAGTTTACCAACAGAGTGGCTGTTTTAAGAGAAGGTTAGATAACTTTATGAATAGGAATGACCGGTGATATGGGACATGGAACTGTCTAATGTGGGCCTTATGATCTCTTGCAATCTCCTCCATTCTTAACAGCTCATAGAAGGGATTTTCGTCACTGATAATAGTGATAATAGTGAAATCATAAGACTGAGAGAAAATATATATTTTTTTTTGTGAAGAATAATACCCACTCCTAAATGATAACTAAAAAACTAAATAACGTGACTCTGGTCCGTATAGGTCTCATTAAACTTTATTGTACCGACTGGGTAAAGGTCATGTCACACCCATCACGAGTTTTAAGCGAAAAAAGAAAAAAAATTAAAATGAACGAGGTAGTTACCTCGGTTGTGGACTTTGCGTAAGTGGCTGGACCAGCAGCAGGAGGATTAAATGGTAGTCACGGTAATGAGGCAACTGGAACGCAATGACAGGCAGCAGTGAGGTAGCTATCTTTGGGTGCAGTAGCAAAGGGTGAGTGATTGTAGGCTTAATGAGGCAGGCGAAGAGACAAGTATGGTTAAGTGTCTGGTACCGTGCTTCAAGTAGACGAGTGGGGGACGACTCATCATTGTACATAGGATGAATAGGCCCTACAGATTGGAATGTAGGCAAGGGAAATGGAGGGATGAAGGGAATACCTTAAATGAAAGAAATAAACGAAAAATATCCTAACACTAGGGTTATGCTTGTGTCAAATCGCAGTAGAAAGGTAAACGGTGATGAGCAGGTTAGGTTAGAAGAATGTGGTCAATGGGGGCTGAATATATGAGACGATGGTCTTGCCAAGAGTGAAATAAGAGTTATAAAGGAAAAGTGAAGTGAAAGGTATAGGCGGAGGGGCTGCGTATGCGCTATTAGTAAATCTCTTTCGCGAGATACAAGTTGATCGTCTTTGGGCTATGGTTAGTATTGCTGAGGAGACGGGAGACTCATAACACGTTTGTTATTACATTTAGAAGGAATGGTTGATAACAAAAATGGAGAGAACGGAAGAAAAGGAAAAGTTTCATGGAGGTATAGGTGGATGGTCATCATGAGGGAGCGACACACACTTGCGAGGCGTCTGGGTATAAAAAGAAAACGGTAATGTATTCAAAACTACTTTTTGGGGGAAGGAGTCTGACGTGACGTAGACAGATACTGTAGACATTGTTAGACATTTATTAGGCCAGGGGCTATATATATATATATATATATATATATATATATATATATATATATGTATATATATATATATATATATATATATATATATATATATATATATATATATATATATATAATAAAAGAAATTCTAGAGCGTATTCTAGTAATGCATGAACCACTTGACGAGTAGAGGTAAAAATGTTCATATTGATGTGGACGACTACACGGCACACTGAAGCCATTCCAGCCAGAAATATAAAAGCTAAAGCAATTATCCTTGATTTAATAGACATATCTGATAAGTTTGGAGATGAAGTTAATAGGAAGAGCAACCTTTTAAGTCCGGGAAGTGAACCAGACAAATTGATTTGTATTATTCTAAAGGTCAAAGGTGTCTGGATCGATCCCACCAAACATTTAACACGAGTATTGTTGGGAATGAAGTGTAAGCCTACTCTCAGAGAGAGAGAGAGAGAGAGAGAGAGAGAGAGAGAGAGAGAGAGAGAGAGAGAGAGAGAGAGAGAGAGAAATTAAACAGTTACCATCCCTCACCCACGCAGTGGGAAGTGAGAAACCCCTGGTAAGGCAAATCCCTGTCAGTCGCGAAGCCGCTGAGTTTTATAGGCCGACCTTGGGTCGCCTCCCTGCCTGGCCAGGGCTGTCGGGAGCTAACGCATCAAGTCTTCAGTGGATCCCCGACTCGAACTCATGAGTTGAAGAGTTGAAGACGGTGTCTACTGGGCTTCAGCGCAGCCCGTGTAAGATAGTTATTCTATACATTACAACCACATTTTTTGGTCCTCTTCAGCAAGAAGTGATGGAAGATTGTTGGAAGTTAAAGAAGATTGTGATGAAGGTATTTTAGTTACATTCTATGCAGTAATACAATTAAAACCAGAAAGTATGTGTTGGCACCCATTTTCAGTTGATGTTTGGGAGGAACGAGGAGACCTCAAGAACCCTTATAGTTTTTGCATAAGACCTCTTTGGCTAAGAAAAGTTAACCGAATAGTTGACAAAGTCTAAGGAGAGTCTGGAAAGGGTCCATAGACTCTATAGAGAAATCTAGGAGAGGTTCAAGTCAGGATAAGGATCTTCGAGAAAAAAGGGTAGTGCATACAAGGATTACAAAGGTTGAGTATGCCGACAGGAGACCTTTTGGTCCACAGCTAGGTCGGATGCAAATTTTTTTTTTTTTTTTTTTTTTTATAAGGGAAGTAGCCAAAGTCAAAAGGCATAATTCCACTAGGTAGCAGATAGGAAATTTTAGCCAGTGGATCTGGTTTTGCTTTGTGCACTACCAATATACCAACGAAACACGATAATTTGGTGTTATTTAGAGTCGTCTAATCCATACTACCTTATCGTCACTGTGAATCCAAGAGAACCACAAAACCAGAGCGCGTTTATGCAAATCCTCTGCCTCCCCTGACAGGTTTTGACGAGTGGACGAGTGGAAGTTGGATTAACAGATCAACGCTTTACCAATTTGGCCACCTCACGCCCCTTGCACAGTACATAAAGCGTCAGTAAGTAAAGAGGGTCAGTTTGGGGAGGAAAAATGACAGTTTTGGCCACAGTTAAGCGGCTGAAAGCGTCAGTGAGTAAAGAGGGTCAGTTTAGGGGGAAAAATGACAGTTTTGGCCACAGTTAAGCGGCTGAAAGCGTAAGTAAAGAGGGTCAGTTTGAGGGAAAATGACAGTTTTTACCACAGTTAAGCGGATGAAAGCGCCAGTAAGTAAAAGAGGGTCAGTTTAGGGGAAAAAAATGACAGTTTTGGCCACAGTTAAGCGGCTGAAAGCGTCAGTAAGTAAAGAGGGTCAGTTTGGGGAGGAAAAATGACAGTTTTGACCACAGTTAAGCGGATGAAAGCGTCAGTAAGTAAAGAGGGTCAGTTTGGGGGAAAATGAAGGATGTGTCCACAGATTAGCGGATGAAAGCTGCAGTAAGTAAAGAGGGTCAGTTTGGGGAGGAAAAATGACAGTTTTGGCCACAGTTAAGCGGTTGAAAGCGTCAGTAAGTAAAGAGGGTCAGTTTGGGGGAAAATGACAGTTTTGACCACAGTTAAGCGGATGAAAGCGTCAGTAAGTAAAGAGGGTCAGTTTGGAAGGAAAATGACAGTTTTGGCCACAGTTAAGCGGTTGAAAGCGTCAGTAAGTAAAGAGGGTCAGTTTGGAAGGAAAATGACAGTTTTGGCCACAGTTAAGCGGTTGAAAGCGTCAGTAAGTAAAGAGGGTCAGTTTGGGGAGGAAAAATGACAGTTTTGGCCACAGTTAAGCGGCTGAAAGCGTCAGTAAATAAAGAGGGTCAGTTTGGGGAGGAAAAATGACAGCTTTGGCCACAGTTAAGCGGCTGAAAGCGTCAGTAAGTAAAGAGGGTCAGTTTGGGTAGAAAAAATGGCAGTTTTGGCCACAGTTAAGCGGCTGAAAGCGTATGTAAAGAGGGTCAGTTTGGGGGGAAAATGACAGTTTTGGCCACAGTTAAGCGGCTGAAATCGTCAGTAAGTAAAGAGGGTCAGTTTGGGGAGGAAAAATGACAGTTTTGGCCACAGTTAAGCGGCTGAAAGCGTCAGTAAGTAAAGAGGGTCAGTTTGGGGAGGAAAAATGACAGTTTTGGCCACAGTTAAGCGGCTGAAAGCGTCAGTAAGTAAAGAGGGTCAGTTTGGGGAGGAAAAATGACAGTTTTGGCCACAGTTAAGCGGCTGAAAGCGTCAGTAAAGAGGGTCAGTTTGGGTAGTAAAAAAGGAGAGTTTTGGCCACAGTTAAGCGGCTGAAAGCGTCAGTAAGTAAAGAGGGTCAGTTTGGGGGAGAATGACAGTTTTGACCACAGCTAAGCGGCTGAAAGTGTTAGTAAGTAAAGAGGGTCAGTTTGGGTAGAAAAAATGACAGTTTTGGCCACAGTTAAGCGGCTGAAAGTGTTAGTAAGTAAAGAGGGTCAGTTGGGGGGGAAAATGACAGTTAAGCGGCTGAAAGCGTCAGTAAGTAAAGAGGGTCAGTTTGGGGGAGAATGACAGTTTTGACCACAGCTAAGCGGCTGAAAGTGTTAGTAAGTAAAGAGGGTCAGTTTAGGGGGAAAAATGACAGTTTTGGCCACAGTTAAGCGGCTGAAAGCGTAAGTAAAGAGGGTCAGTTTGGGTAGAAAAAATGGCAGTTTTGGCCACAGTTAAGCGGCTGAAAGCGTATGTAAAGAGGGTCAGTTTGGGGGGAAAATGACAGTTTTGGCCACAGTTAAGCGGATGAAAGCGTCAGTAAGTAAAGAGGGTCAGTTTGGGGAGGAAAAATGACAGTTTTGGCCACAGTTAAGCGGCTGAAAGCGTCAGTAAGTAAAGAGGGTCAGTTTGGGGAGGAAAAATGACAGTTTTGGCCACAGTTAAGCGGCTGAAAGCGTCAGTAAGTAAAGAGGGTCAGTTTAGGGGGAAAAATGACAGTTTTGGCCACAGTTAAGCGGCTGAAAGCGTAAGTAAAGAGGGTCAGTTTGGGTAGAAAAAATGACAGTTTTGGCCACAGTTAAGCGGATGAAAGCGTCAGTAAGTAAAGAGGGTCAGTTTGGGGGAAAATGACAGTTTTGACCACAGTTAAGCGGCTCTGGTGAATTCCCCGCCTTTCATGGACTAATGGGCAAGGAGGAAGGATAGAATACAAACATGTTTGTGATGTATCACCGTAAGAAAGACGCAACGCTCCCGACTACAATAGAATGCATTCAGACACTCGGAAAGAGCAAATTGGAGATTTTTATATTTTTTTGTTCTTTCTTTATTCCCTTCTTTATTTCATCCTTTGTTGTTTTCTTTCTTTTGTTTTTTCTTTCTTTTCTTCCTTTCTTTTTTGTTCCCTTATTTTTCCATTCTCTCCTTATTTCTTGTTTTCTTTCTTATTTTTTCTTTCCCTGTTTTCGTCTCTCTTTCTTTCTATTTTGAATCTAAATTAAACGGGGGTAGAAAAGAAAGGATGGCTTAGTAAATATCTCTGTTAAGTACAACAGGTAAAGAAACATGTAGTGAAACATGTAGTGAAACATGTAGCTTGACAAAGAATCCTTTTGGGTCTTGTTTGATTTGCATTACGTTCAAGATTTTTTTATTATTATTATTTTCTTTCAAAATTATGATGACCTCTTTCAGATCTCACTGCCGTGCCCAAACATTGTAAAATGCAATAAAACCCTGAAGATGTATACACATGTATATGTGTATATATATGTATATATGTATGTACATATGTATATATATATATATATATATATATATATATATATATATATGAGAGAGTGATAGGTGGGGAAGGGTAAACGAAGATGGGCTAAGAATACATTTATTGTTCTTACGTTTCGGTTATTATAACCTTCCTCAGAGAACTTGTTACAGAACATCTTGGTCACAACATTTATACCCGTAGTGGGGGAACTTGTGAAGCTTCGAGTGTCAGGTTTTTTCTAGCGCATTTATTATTAAGAGACTGGCTGCTTTAGATAGGCATATAAATCCTTCTCTGTCGTTATTATTTTCTTTGACATTTATATGTGCAGCTTCAACTGTTTTTCTCATCTTCTTTTTTAATCCTTTGTGTAAAATCTCAACTTTACTCCATTCGGGAAGGTTGTTGCATATTTCGAGGTGGCGGACCAGGGAGTTGGACGTTCTGTGTGCTTTTAAATCATTCCTATGTTCGTTTATCCTCTTCTCGATTCCTCGACCTGACTCACCTATATAAGCCGAGGGGCAGCCACTACATGGAATGCGGTAGATCACACTGAGGTCGTTGTTGTCATTAGTGTGGTTTTTAAACATTTTACCTATTTTATTACATGATACCTTGGCGATGTTTATGCCACCTTTCAGTAAATATCTATCAATAATTTCGGTTTTATCAGAATTAGGTACAGTAATGAAATGCGGTGTGACTAGGTTTGTTGTTGCTGTATGGTCATTTGATCCGGACGCTTGGTCGTTTGGTCCGCTGGTTTGGGCGTTCGATTTATTGTGGATTTTTCTAGCTTTGCCTTCTGTTTTGGTTATCAGGGCCCCTGGATATTTTAATTCTTTAAAAGTTTTTCTGATAAAAGACAACTCGTTTTCAAGGAGTTCACTGCTGCATATGCGGTAGGCTCGAAGAAAGAAGCCTATAAGGACACCAGTTTTAGTTCTTTTACTGTGGGCTGAGAAAAAGTGAACAAAGTCGTCTTTATTAGTAGGCTTTCTGTACACTGAAAACCTAAGATGATTAGAGCCTCTGTGTATCAGTGTATCTAAAAAGGGGAGTTTGCAGTCTTTCTCTTCTTCAACTGTGAACTGGATGTCTTCATGTGACATCCAGTTCACAGTTGAAGAAGAGAAAGACTGCAAACTCCCCTTTTTAGATACACTGATACACAGAGGCTCTACTCATCTTAGGTTTTCAGTGTACAGAAAGCCTACTAATAAAGACGACTTTGTTCACTTTTTCTCAGCCCACAGTAAAAGAACTAAAACTGGTGTCCTTATAGGCTTCTTTCTTCGAGCCTACCGCATATGCAGCAGTGAACTCCTTGAAAACGAGTTGTCTTTTATCAGAAAAACTTTTAAAGAATTAAAATATCCAGGGGGCCTGATAACCAAAACAGAAGGCAAAGCTAGAAAAATCCACAATAAATCGAACGCCCAAACCAGCGGACCAAACGACCAAGCGTCCGGATCAAATGACCATACAGCAACAACAAACCTAGTCACACCGCATTTCATTACTGTACCTAATTCTGATAAAACCGAAATTATTGATAGATATTTACTGAAAGGTGGCATAAACATCGCCAAGGTATCATGTAATAAAATAGGTAAAATGTTTAAAAACCACACTAATGACAACAACGACCTCAGTGTGATCTACCGCATTCCATGTAGTGGCTGCCCCTCGGCTTATATAGGTGAGTCAGGTCGAGGAATCGAGAAGAGGATAAACGAACATAGGAATGATTTAAAAGCACACAGAACGTCCAACTCCCTGGTCCGCCACCTCGAAATATGCAACAACCTTCCCGAATGGAGTAAAGTTGAGATTTTACACAAAGGATTAAAAAAGAAGATGAGAAAAACAGTTGAAGCTGCACATATAAATGTCAAAGAAAATAATAACGACAGAGAAGGATTTATATGCCTATCTAAAGCAGCCAGTCTCTTAATAATAAATGCGCTAGAAAAAACCTGACACTCGAAGCTTCACAAGTTCCCCCACTACGGGTATAAATGTTGTGACCAAGATGTTCTGTAACAAGTTCTCTGAGGAAGGTTATAATAACCGAAACGTAAGAACAATAAATGTATTCTTAGCCCATCTTCGTTTACCCTTCCCCACCTATCACTCTCTCATTTGTCTTAAACAATTTATCAACATATATATATATATATATATATATATATATATATATATATATATATATAGTAAACCCTCGATATAACGGATGATATGGGGACAGTGATCTGTCGTTATATCCGAAGATCCGTTATAACCGAGCATCCGTTATATACGATGAAAACACCGGACAGATCCGTTATTTCCCGAAGTTTATCCGGTATTAGAAATTAGTAGGATTAGAAATTATGTTTATATATATATAAATATATATATATATATATATATATATATATATATATATATATATATATATATATGTGTGTGTGTGTGTGTGTGTGTGTGTGTGTGTGTGTATGTATGTATGTATGTGTGTGTGTATGTATGTATGTATGTATGTAAATATTACGTTTTTCTATGTTGGTATCTATATTATGGTTCAGGAACCATACAGAGCAATGTGGATGATTCAGTTCCTGGTCTGCCTTGTAAAAACATTCAATCTGGTGACCTTGATTTGGCTAAATAACGATTACAAAGACAAAATGATATCCACAAAGTGTCCTTCGAGTGGATTAGGTCAATGTAACGTGAGGAAACGTGTCCTACGTTCTGTCCTGAGGTGACGAACACCGGAAACGAGACTCAGTTTTGTTCTCTGTTCACCACTAACAAAATAACAGCGTCCGTCATTAGCCTTAGAAAAAGATGTGTAAGTTTTACGACAATTCAGTCCGTTGCCCCAAGTCTCTCCTGCAGGACCCGAAACCTTCAGGAAATCGGTCACGTCCACTGGGTGACTGCATTGATCACTAAATGAGGTAATTTACGTTATTGTCTGGAAAGGGTGATTGTTAGGTGTATGTTGGTGCAGTTTGTCTTTTATGTGGTGTTTGATCCATAAAACGGTGTTCACATAAGGTGAAAAAGTTTTGCTAACAAAAAAAATGGTGTAAATTTTACGCAGTGTCAAAAAGTGCTGTAACAGAGTTTGAAGTTTATGGCAAACACATAAGCAATATTCTGTGATATCTGTCAGTAGGCTGTCCTTCTATTCGTTATTTGCCGGTTTATGTTTATTATGATATGATTTAACGTCACACACTCCCCCACCCCCTATCGGGAGGCTAGGACGGTGCCCCTCACAGAGGGTTTTGTAGCGTGGAATTTAATGAACCATGCCCTTGGTTCAACTTCGCCGGTGGCAGGATTCGAACCGCCCTCACCTCGACCTTCGCCGCAAGTAACGACGCCCTAACCCGCTTAGCCAGCGAGCTTCCCTTTATGTTTATATCTTTGTTTAAATATGTTTTTCTTCATTGAAAAATCTTCATTGGCAAAGTTCTCATGTCAGCAGATTTTGCCATTGTAAATGTAATCCATCATAACATGTAAGGAACTGATGATCTGCAACGCAAGAAAATAAAAATGGCCAATACTGACATGACTGGTGACGATAAGGATCCTAAAATGTAAGCGGACGGTAGTGGACTTTGGCTAAAGCTGTGCTGTGTTTCGGCTGCATAAGACGAAAAAAAAAAAAAAAAAGGATTGCATAACGAGTGGTTTGGACAGGCAGACCCTGACCAATGAACAAAAAACTGCAGAAGTCTTCAGAAGCGGAAATATCTAAAGGAATAGAAATCTTAAAAGGTTGAGAAATAAAGACGGGAAGGGGTGAAGGTAGAGAGAAAGAGAGAGAGGAGGGTAGTGGAAGGAAGGCTGGGCTTACTGGCACAAAGCCAAATGCTTGGACAACGAGAGTGCATGGGTGGATGGAAGTAAAAAGCCCGGTTGGTCGAGAAGGGAGCATGGAAGGGTGGAAAAGGCGAATATTTGCACGAGTCGGGGAGCAGGTAAACATGGGTTTGTGTATATGAAGACTTCATATCTTTAACTAATGAGCGCTGAAACTATTGGTTTTAAAAGAGGATTAGATAAGTTTATAGATGGGGATGGTAAGTGGTAGCGGGCATGGAAGTGCCTAATATAGGCCTTATGGTCTCTTGCAGTCTCCTCCGTTCCTATGTTCTTATGGCCTTAACTAAGGTAGGACCACCCCCGCAAAACAAAAAGAAGAAGAGGAAGGAGAAGAAGAAGAAGACAAAGAAGAGGAGGAAGAAGGAGAAGAAGAAAAGAAGAGGAGGAAGGAGGAGGAGAAGAGAAAGAAGAAGAAAAAGAAGAAGAAGAATAGTAGGAGGAAGGAAAAGAAGAAGAAAAAGAAGAAAAGGAAGGAGGAGAAGAAGAAGAAGAAGAATAGTAGGAGGAAGGAAAAGAAGAAGAAAAAGAAGAAAAGGAAGGAGGAGAAGAAGAAGAAAAAGAAGAAGGAGAAGAGGAGGATCATGGAACGCCAAAGATTGATAGGGGAGGTGAGGGAGGCCTTAGGTGAAGGTTACAGGGCATAATCACGCCACTGAGTGATTGTGAGAAAAGAAATAAAGACAGAAAGGTTATGGGGTTCGAGTTGGAGGGAATTTGGCCAAGAACCAGAAGAGGTTCTGCAGCACAAATGAAATGAGATCTGGATTTGAATGAGGACTTGGCAAAGAGGATGGAAGAGGATGGGAATGACGACGACGAAGAAGAGGCCAAGGAAAAGAAAAGGGATGAAGCAGAAGGATGAAGACCAAAAATAAATAAATAAATGAATAAAATAAAAGAAAGAGTAGAAGGGTGAAGACAAACCGTGGGAAAGTAGAAACAGAAAAAGTCAAAAGAAGAAAATACCAGAGGAAGATGTTAAAAAGATAGAACAAAAATGAGTAATAGTAGTAGAAGAAGACGACAGAAGGAAAAGAAAATGAAGGAAAAAGGAAGACAAGGAGGAGAAGAAGAAAGGATACAAAGAAGATGAGGAAGATTATGATAATGGTGAAGCTCACAATGATGGTGACGGTGAAGATTAAATTGAAGATGTATAAAATGGTCAAGGGGAAGCAAGATTTAATAAGCGAATTGACGTGTGTATTCCCTTGTAGACGCGCAAAATTACAGACTAAAAAGGATTCACTTTTAATTATTCTATAGCGTGCATTTTCTATACATCGCACAGTCTTCTTGTTTGCGTTGATGGTGTTTCTCAGTATTTCTACAATTGTGGTTGACGTTTGAAAAATTCCTGGCTCCATCTTGTGGGCAATATGATGAGCAGGGTTTGTGGCGGGCACACACACACACACACACACACACACACACACACACACACACACACACACACACACACACACACACACACACACACACACACACACACACACACACACACATATATATATATATATATAATATATGATATATATATATATATAATTGTGTGTGTGTCTGTGTATGTATACATATATAATATACATATGTATATATATATATATATATATATATATATATATATGATATACATATGTATAGGACCTCCGCTGATTGGCTGCCATGGGCCAATAGGAATTGAGAGTTAGGGGAGGTTGGGGGACCTTTCCTAGTGTAGGTGTTTGATCTATCTGAGACCGTTCCCCCTATGGTTGGTTGGGTTGTATGTAGTTAGTTAGCAGGAACAGAAGCCGACACTGATCTTATTCCTTATCAATGACTGATTAGTTCATGTCTAGATATATTCTTGTTAATGTTTTGTTGTGTGAGGTGGTGTAGTATGACTTAATGGACCTTTTGGATATGTGGTATGTTAAACTTCGTGTTGGTTTTGTTGTCATGCCAATGTATTTTGTTATACCAATTTAGGTGTGAAGTCTACACTACTCACTGCTCCTTTTGTACTGGTAGACAACGTGGTCATCCTGTAATGGTGTTTTGGTGGTGTTGGTTGCGCATTATCAGTGGGCTGTTTTCTTGGTTTTGTAATATATGAGGAGTTGGATGTGTTAATCGGGGTTATCAACGATGAAGACAAGAAGACCGCGCGCTGCATAGAAAGTACACGCAAAAGAAGGATCAAAAGTGAGGCCTCGTCTTCAGCCCCATGTGTCTACAAGACAACACACACACACACACACACACACACACACACACACACACACACACACACACACACACACACACACACACACACACTTATATATATATATATATATATATATATATATATATTTATATATATAATTGTTTGTGTCATTTTGACAATTGGATATAAACTCATCTGCTGGGATTCGAACTCCCGCCAGAGCGGATTGCTAGCCTGCATAAAGGATTTGAGGAAAAACAGTACATACCTCGTTCCACCCGAGTGCCCTCGGCAGAATGACTAGCCCGTGAACTATTTCGTTCTGTTTTGAAGGGTCACGGTGGCACAGGTGGTACGACTCTCGCCTCATATGAAGCAATCCGTTCTGGCGGGAGTTCGTATCCCAGCAGATGAGTTTATTTCCATATATATATATATACATATATATATATATATATATATATATATATATATATATATATATAGTGTCTGATAGAGGGGAGAGAGAAAGTGAAGCGTAGAAGAGGAACGTCTACGCAAATGACCAGGTGGAGAGCGCAGGACGAGGCAGCTGGTATTCAGGTGGAAGGCGAGGCAGGTGGTACTCAGGTGGAACGGAAAAGTATTGTGGTTGGAGAGCTCCAACACAAAGGCAGGGGCGATGCAACCGGGGCTGTGGAAAAAGGAGACGAAGAGGGAGAAGAGTGGGGTAGGAGGAGGAGGAGGAGGAGAGGAAGAGGGCGGTACAAGGAGAACGAAGGAAAAAAGAGGAATATATTTTAGGCATTTGAAAAAGGACATGTAAGCGAAATCTATAGAGGAAAGAAATTCAAAGTATACAAGTGTTATTACTTCAGGATTCTATTTTGATATCTTTATATATATATATATATATATATATATATATACATATATATATATATATATATATATATATGTGTGTGTGTGTGTGTATTATGTATATAATGAACGCTCGAACATTGATGTATCCTGAGGATATCTTCATTGCAAACGCACAATATTTCCTTATGTTATACTGTGATGGTTTGTTTGCACATAAACTCTAAGCTCTCTGCACATTCTTCGAATTTATATCATCCTTATTACTACACTGCCTCGTTCTATACTCTTGAGGACGTATTTTCTTTAAATTCCAAACTGTTGCTGTATCTTCCGCGAAATATATGGTTTATGACAGATCCACAAAGGCAGGTCGAGAGTGAATTGACAAAAGTCGATGTTCCAAGAATCCAGAGGAGATTTCGTTTAGAGATGGCAACAAATACCGTATCTTTTGGGATAGAAATATATATCATTTATAGATGAAACCTTTATTGATTGTACAGTTCCTTCATTGAAGCTTCTTCAAGTACAGATACTCACCATCACGCTGTCCTACTCACGCGCAGTGGGAAGTGAGAAACCCCTCTTGTAGGCCGACGATGGGTCGCCTCCCCGACTAGCCAGGGCTGTCGGGATCCAACATAGCAAATCACGCAGCGGGTCCTGGGAATCGAACGTAGGACTACCTACTCAGGAATCGGATACTGGTCAATCCACAATGATAGATCCTGTTGATGCTTACGAATAAGATCAAGAATGCGTGGAGGAAGTTGAAGAGGCTACGAACGTCTTTTGACTCGCTTTGTTATACCCGATGCTCACAGTAATGGTATAGGATGCTAACAAGGTACGATCTAATACAAAAATCCCTATAATGAGATACAATACTCTTTCGAGATGAGTTTCAGAAAATACACACGAAGCTTC
>NC_134782.1:14627494-14634994 GCF_046742065.1 Oratosquilla oratoria
CTCGTGCTCGACATTAATTACTCGTCCGAACGAAAGCTCGATTCTGGCAATAAAACAAAGAACATCGGTTTTTTTCACGGCGGCCCAAGAATGGTTTGACTATTGTCATTAAATTTCATTCCACCAAAGTCGAGCAGAATGCAGACGGAGTGTCCAAGGCTACACTGGAGAATATCATCGACTCTTCTGAAGATATCGCCTTCAAGAATGTTCCTCTCAATCAGAAGAAGTCTTGAATGAGGTAGTCAACGTCTAATTGGCGTCAATACATGGATTTGTACGTAGATGTAAATACACAAGTATAGATATACAGAATACACACACACAGGTACAAATATTCGACCACGCTACTTGATGCACGCTTGGCCGTGAAGGTAAGGAGGAATTTGAAAAAAAAATTAAACAACTTATTGTCGTTCTATTTGAAATGATCATAGCAGGGTGTATTCGTAAATCAACAGATTCAAGAAGGAATAGGAAGGAGTCTGTCAGGTCATTATCGTCAAGGATGTGATAAATTGATATATTCATTAGTAAATTAATGATTTAACAAATGCGAGTGAAAAAATCTTGTCTATATATCGGACATAGTGTCATTTCTCATTTGTGAATTTGTCCGTTCATCTGATGTCATCGATTTATTACTAATTAATGTATCTATTTATTGATTGATTGATTTGTTTAATTATTAATTATTGTTTCGTTTAGTGTTGATCATGTCTTTAAAGAATTTATATTGTAGCTTAAATACATGCAAGTGTGTGCATATGTATGTATATATATGTAAATATATATATATATATATATATATATGTATATATGTATATATATATATATATATATATATATATATATATATATATATATATATGGGTGCGTCTGTGTTGCGGGGTGAGAGGGAAAGCGTAGATGGAGAAAGAGGGGTAAACACACACACACACACACACACACACACACACACACACACACACACACACACACACACACACACACACACACACACACACACACACGTACACGCACACACACTCACACGTACACGCACACTTACACACACACATACACACACTCACACATACACACACGCACATACTCATTCACTCACACGTACACACACACACACACACACACACACACACACACACACACACACACACACACACACACACACACACACACACACACACACTCACACGTACACACACACACACTCTCATGTATACACACACTCACACTCACATGTATACACACACACACACACACACACACACACACACACACACACACACACACACACACGTATACACACACACACACACACACACACAGAGAGAGAGAGAACACCGAAACATCACTTAGAGATTGAATTTTCTCTATCTTGAAAAAAATCTTGAAATAGTCTATTCTACTTTCACTGAAATCTCTGCATTACAAATTCCAGACGTCAATTCTCTCTTTAAAGAATTAGAAAAAAAATACCGAATTTCGTGCTAGCAAAAAGTTGCTTAGTCGGAAAAACTCTAAATGAAATCTAGTTTGAATGCGAATGGTTGAGAGAAAAAGAATGGGAAAGGGGAGGGAACTCCACCGTTTTCCCTTTCCACTCCCACTCCCGTTTGGGGAACATTGGAGTGTCTAACGAATTCTACAAAAAAAGACTCTCTTTTTGATTCCCAGAGTCATACAAATTTCTGACAGCGGTAGAATATCACTTGTCTCTCCGATGAAAGGACCTCTGCAGTTGCTGTTTTTGTTGTCGTTCTCTAGACTGTCTGGCCGAGCAGTCCCGTCTCCCTAAGGAACGCCTCGGCTGGAACGGGGGAGGTTCCCCACTAATCCTTTATAGAGTGTATGTTGTGGTGTTGGCGCGCGTGATTGTGTACAGTGCAGTCTTACATAATGTGTTGTATTGTATGGGTACTGAAGTGTTGCATCCTGGACATTTATCTCCTTTGTGGTCATCCAGCCTCTTCTGGTAACTTAGAAACGGCTGGATGATGGCCGCATCTCAGTCTGGCCAGATGGAATGTCCTTACTGAGGAGAGAGGATTAAGAGGAATGGATATCAGGGTGTCTGGCATGCAACAATGTCTTGTCTTTCAGTTTGTTGATGGAACAGTGAGTGATATGATTGTGGATATGTTTTCCCGGAGGCTGGTGTCTGGTGGTTGTGGAGGAAGAGAAGAGAGTAAGTGTCTGTGATATAGGTATTTAGTTGTTGTTTTTATGTTTCTTGGCGTGCGTGAGTGTTCTGCTATGTAGCGTAGTAGGTGTGTTGTGTTTGTGGAGGCTGCGACAAGTGTTTATGTGCCTCTCATGTCAAGGTGATCCTTGAGTTTAAGGACTTTTGTTTCATAGTGTAGATGGTGTGTAGGTGTCGTATTTATGTAGTATGTAATTGTCTTTAACGCTTTGTTTTGTATGGTCTGAAGGATGTTGAGGTTAGGGGCCCATGCGGGGCTCGCATAAGTAATTCATCACTGAGCGTATGCATTTTTTGTATGTTGTATTATTAGTTTTTTCCTCCAAATATTGTACCTGTAATTGATTTCAATGCGTTAAGTCTAGGTGTGTATTTAGTCTTTATGTTTGTGATGTGTTGTTTGAATGACATGGATCTATGGTATGTTATACCAAGAATCTTGGGTGTGTGTGGTATGTTGATATGGAGGCGTGGTATGTATTTGTATTCTATTGTTCAGTTGGTGAGAAGTGTGGCCGTGGATTTATTTGGGACTATTTTGAGTCTATTTATAGTGAACCAGGTGTTGATTGTGTTTAGGTATGGGTGTAGTATTTATGCAGGTTTGTCTGCGTTACGGTGTGTGCATGTAATTATTAAGTTCAAAGATTTACTAATGTCTAGTGTTATGAGGAGTATTCTGTGATGTGGCCTTTCTGAATTGATGCCATCTAAAACTCTTAGTGTGAGGTTTATCAGAAAAGTGTTTGTGGAGTGAAGTGGTCTAAAACAGTGTTGTGATTCAGCAAGGGAGATATGTGGTGTGACGAGTTGTAGTATGACGGTTTCTATGGTTGTGGAGGGGGTGCAGAGAAGCGTGATTGGGCAGTGTGAGGATTGAACTGTTGGGTCTCTGTTGGTTTTGGGGATGGGGATGATTTTTCCATGCTTCCAGGTGTCGGGGTATAGTGTTGTGCGAATAGCTATAGCTTGCAATGTTGGTGAATGCGGGTATGCCATTTGATCCAAGGTGTTTTAGGTGGATGTTACTTATGTTATCAGGTACACAGGTAGATGAGTGCTTGAGGCTATGGTGCTTCGTCTGGCTGTCTATGATGGGTGTGTAGTCTGGGTCAGTGTGGAAGTCTTTCTTATGTCGAATGGTGTGTCGTTCTTCAGGGTGTTTGGTGAGGTGGCTTGTCTGTGCAAAAGGATTTATGAGTGTATTTGCTTGTTGTCTGTTTGAGAGTAAATTGACCGTTGTTGTGGTCATTGTTGGATATTGTAATGCTGTTAAGTGTTATGTACAGTTTCTGGTGTTTGTTTTGTGTCTTGACAAATTTTTGCCAAATTTGTGTTTTCTCTTTAGGTATTTCGTTGTTTATCTTAATGTTAGTGTTTGTATTTGGTCTGTTATGTTTCGAGGGATAGCTGCAGGGGTATTGTGTTTAACTGTATCGCGATGTCGGGTGATGCCATGGATTTCTTGTGTGAAGTTGGGATTGTGTGGTTTTCTGTTGCCTCTGGAGATGCATTTATTGTCTGCCTTTTGTATGATTGTATTAAAAATGTGCACAGCGACAGCAGAGTATATGTTTATGATTGGTGTACTGTTTTGTGTCCCAAATGTTGTTTTCTCTCTTCAGTAAAAGCTTCCCAGTTTGCTCTCTTGCAATTGGTGTATGTGTGTCTGTGGCCAATTATGGTGCTTTGCATTTTGGTGGTGATGATGACTGGAAGGTGTTTGGATCAAAAGACTCCGACCACTTTCCATGAAGCTGTTCGGGTTAGGCAGAGGGAGCAGAAGGTGATATCAGGAGAGGAGCGGATGTAGAGCGTTCGATGGGGAATACGTGTATGATTATGTGTGTTGATCCTGATTATCAGTGAGTCAAGCTGTTAACATATCAAGCCTTCTTTCCGTGTCGGGGTTGTTGATATACCATATCGACGACTTGGCGTTCAAGTTATCACCAATGATAAGGATAGGGATGGTGGCATATTGATTAGGGTAAGGCCTAAAGTTATTTGGAGCTGTGGGGGATGATTGTGTGTGTGTGATTTTTATTTATGGTGTTATCATTTTTATTTATTTATTTATATATCATTATTATGATTTTTGTTTCGCATCCGACCTAAGTTATGAACCAAAAGGTCTCCTGTTGGCATGCTCCTCATTTGTAATCCTGTGTGTGTATGTGTATTCACTTGGTCTTTGGATCACGTGTTGGACTCGTGATTGACAGCTATTTCCCTCCCGGAAGAGAGCTCAGAGCTCGTATGACCGATCTATGGGTAATGCTATGACCTTACACGCACACACACACCCAACTCCCAGCCCACGAGAGTTGGAGTAACGACTCGAAGCGCAGCGATACTGAAATAATTTCAGCCCTGGGCAGGATTCGAACCAGGTACCGCTGGCACCACCGTAACAACAGTCTGGTACTCTACCAACCGCGCCACCGGGTCGTGTGTGTGTGTGTGTGTGTGTGTGTGTGTGTGTGTGTGTGTGTGTGTGTGTGTGTGTGTGTGTATGTGTGTACATGTTAACTATTGTCACTGTGGATTTCCTGCCTGTTCGGATTTGAGCTGATCGTGTTTCAGTGATGTTTGTGGTAGGGAGGAGGGTTTTAGTGGTGGCACTTGTATCCGCGAAGCAGATGAACTGGTGGATTAGGGTGATTAATCTACCACCGTGTTTTTTTTTTTTTCAGCAAATAGAATGGTGGATTAGGCTGATGAATCTACTTTTTTTGAGAGTCCCTTAGTTTCATTTCCTGTCTGATGGTAACTTGTATGTTGTGTTGTCTGAGGAAGCGTTCCAGTTCATGTTTTTTTTTATGCCATGAATGTTTTATTGTAAGATGTTTTTGCTTTGCTACATGTTCTCTATGTGTTTTAGGTTGTTGTCCGGCGTTGGGGTGTTGGTTAGGAAGGATTAGGATCTGGGTTAGGAGGGAGGGGAGTGATTGGGGAAGAGTGCGGGGGGGAGAGGGGGTGGTAAGGGTAAAGGTGTGGGTAAGGGCTGGGGTTGGGAAGGTGGGAGTGAGGTTATGGGTGGGGAAATAGAACATGTTCAGGTGTTTGTGTATTGATTTATGTCAGCAAGTGTTGTGCAAGAGAGGTGGGCCCAGTTTTTGCTTGAGTTGCACTGAACTGAGCCCTTTGTCTGTCTGCTCGATCTGATGGGTTTTGGAGCATGTTGGACGTGTGTGTTTTGTGGTGAGCCCTGGATTGCTCTCTACGTCACTTCTGCAGTTGGTAGTGCTCGTGTTTGTGGTGGTGATGGTAGTGGTGGTGATGATGGTGGTGATGGTCGTGGCTGTAATTAGGTTTGTGGCCATGACCTCGGTTTGAATTGTTGTGTTTTTTGTGTCCTTGTTCTTGTCTTTGTCATTGTTACTGATGACGTCTTTGAAGGTGTTGTTGTAGATGTCGTTGTAGTTAACGTCGTTGTCTCTGCCGTTGTCGTCCTTGTTTTTTATAGCTGTCATTATTATTATTGCCGTTCTTGTATATATATAGTTGTCATTATTATTATTGCCGTTTTTGTCATTGTCGTCACTGGCATTGTCGCCGTCGTTGTCGTCTTTGTGTACGTCTTTGTCACTGTCCGTACTGTTCTTTGTTGTAGCTCACCGCGGCATTTCGTTTCAGGGGACAAAATGGAGGTAATGTACGTTCCATAATCTCCATCACATTAAGGAAGAAAGAAAATATTCTCTTCTTCCTCACAAGATTTCACCTGAAAGGTATGAGACCAATCTATTTGACGACTTGGATAGCTAAAAAGCAAATGCAACACATGGTGTCCCTCAGGGCAATGACCTTATTGCGTAATTAGAGAAAGTATTCCCACCACAACCTTACCTGAGCTTTCGAATCCTCCTCCTCATCTTTCTCTGTGTTTACCCGTACAGCATCCTTCTAAGAGGGAAACAGGCAAGAAATGGTTTACCAAAGGAATGGTTAACTAACGGAATTGACATCGCTGAAACTGTTGGTTGTTTTAAGAAAAGATTAGATCATTTTATGGATCGGGACGATAGGTGGTAATGAACATGGAACTGCCTAGTGTGGGCCTTATGGTCTCTTACAATCTCCTCCATTCTTATGCTCTAATGTTTTTATTTTCCCTATATTAAATGTGAAGCTCGCTGGCCGAACGGGTTAGGGCGTCGTTACTTACGGTGAAGGTCGAGGGGATGGCGGTTTGAACCCTGCCACCGGCGAAGTTGAACCAAGGGCATAGTTCATAAAATTCCACGCTACAAAGTCCTCCGTAAGGGGCACCATCTTAGCCTCCCGATAGGAGGGAAGTTTGTGACGTTAAACCACATCAACATCATCATATTAGATGTTCTTTCCTGGGAAACATCCCTTCCCCACTCCTTTCCTTCTTTTTGTTTTTAGCCTCAACTAGTCATACATCCCATTAGCTGGAGAGAGACTAGACCGGGCCGTGGTAATCATTCCGCCACACGCAGACACATATTGATCTGCCCGGGAAGCTGCCCAAGCGTTAAAAGTGCAGCGCGGCTGATTATTCAATTATCTTCAGCTTGCTCCATCTTGAAATTATGTGTATCAGACCGTCCAAGCGTGTGATCACGTGTGGGACACCAACAGCAGGAGCAATGGACAATCTGCGGAGGTATTCTTCTCTTTGTTTATGTTCTTATTCAGGCATCTATCTACCTACTTGATCATTTATATATTGGTCTGTTTATCTATTTATTCGTCTATTTAGTCATTTGTCTATTCTTCCTGGTTGCCAGTCGACCATCTTGTTTACTTGTGTAGGCAACATCAGGTTGTCAGAAGTGTGTCCAGCCTTGAATGTAGATCCACTGCACGACTACTAAGCTATTCCTTGGGAACGTTATTGTGTCTCAACCTCACCACTGTGACCTACCCTCCGGCTGGCTAAGGTCACATCGACAGGGACGAAGTGCATGTAGAATGCTGTGCGTTGGAATGGTCACTGTGATTGCAATTGGAGTCTGAAACTATTGGAATCACCTCGATCATACTTTTTAGGGGTCAGCACCAAAATGCGTGACTGGTCTGTGGCCCCTCTGATACCCACCGTTGCTAAGAAGGGTTGGGAAGGCATGGTCGTCTGATTTGAACAATTGCGGCCCTTGGGAATCGAGCTCGGACGTCCAACATACGAAGCAGGAATGCTATTCACTGCTCCAAAATGGATCCTGCTTAAAAAAAAAAAAAAAAAAAAAAAAAAAATATATATAGAATATATATATATATATATATATATATATATAATATATATATATATTGACAGCATGGGCATC
>NC_134782.1:14642494-14667494 GCF_046742065.1 Oratosquilla oratoria
AGAGTGCGTGGTGATCTAATAGAAGTGTTCAAGTGGATCAAAGGTTATAACAAGGGTGATGCAAACAAGGTCATCATAATAAAACAACATGGCAGGACTCGCAGTAATGGGTATAAACTGGACAAATTTAGATTTAAGAAGGAAATAGGCAAGAGTTGGTTTACAAATAGGGTGGTCGATGAATGGAACTTAGTAACCATGTAGTGAGCGCTGAAACTATCAGTTGTTTTAAGAAACGATTAGACAACTTTATGGATGGGGACGATAGGTGGTGATGGATACGGAGCTGCCTAGTGTAGGCCTTATGGTCTCTTGCAGTCTCCTTTATTCTTATGTTTCTCTCTCCCTCTCTCTCTCTCTCTCTCTCTCTCTCTCTCTCTCTCTCTCTCTCTCTCTCTCTCTCTCTCTCTCTCTCTCTCTCTCTCTCTCTCTCTCTCTCTCTCTCTCTCTCTCTCTCTCTCTCTCTCTCTCTCTCTCTCTCTCTCTCTCTCTCTTCTCTCTCTCTCTCTCTCTCTCTCTCTCTCTCTCTCTCTCTCTCTCTCTCTCTCTCTCTCTCTCTCTCTCTCTCTCTCTCTCTCTCTCTCTCTCTCTCGCTCTGTCTCTCTCCTTTTTTCTGCCCCCTCTTTCTCCATTTCTTTCTCTCTCCCTGCCCTCTCTACCTCTTTCTTGTTTTCCTATTTCTTACACAGTGTGCAAGTGGGAGACATCGTGTGACGTACAAACTTCAGAAAAACTGATAAAAACCCCCATGGACCCTTTCCCTCCCCAAAAAACGAAAGAAAAAGCAATGGCATGCACGTAAACGTATGAAAAAGAACACTTTTCTAGTTCACGTCCAAGCACATTCAGATTGTAGTACTCTCGCTCCAAGAATTAATTATTGCTTCAAAAGGCATTTACCACGTAAATAATTGCAAAACAAACTGATATACATTGGTTTTTATTTCTGGATTCATTCCTCAGTTTATCGGAAGAGCTGTTGGCGTCATACTAGTTAAGAGTTGTAACTTGTGAGTGTGATTCTGTAGAACAGTACTTGACAATAGTGCTGAGTTTCATCATGAATATCGTTATCTTTCTGTCTGTGTACCACACACACACACACACACACACACACACACACACACACACACACACACACACACACACACACACACACACACACACACACATATTATATAATATAATGTATATATATACATATATATATATATATATGTATATATATGTATATATATATGTGTGTGTATGTGTTTGTATGTATGTATTTGTGTGTATTAGGTATATGAATCAACATAAATCAACTATTCCCTTTTAAGATATATAAGAGGAGAAAACTGAAGATACATTCCGATATGAACAGTCACTTAAGAACGAGAAGCCATGAACATGCCCAGAAATGATTATACAAAATACAATCGTTGTAATCTACACCCTCTCGTTTCTTCGCCCAGCGACTCTATTCAGGGCTTCAGGCAACCTTGACCGTCTGTGTCAGCGTCCAGAAACTAGAGTAAATTTTAATATTTAACCTGTCAATAGCCATGAAATATGAAATTTAAATGTACAAATTGGAAATCTTGGTGAGATTCGGCAACTGAAGCGTGATGACTTGAACCGGAGAGAATGCGTGTCGATGACAATATGGTTTAACGTCACAAACGGTACCCCTCACAGAGGACTTTGTAGCGTGGAATTTAATTAACCATGCCCTTGTTGCAACTTCGCCGGTGGCAGGATTCGAACCGCCATCCCGTCGACCTTCGCCGCAAGTTCTGACGCTGTAACTCTTTCAGCCAGCGAGCTTCCAGAATGCGTGTTGGAACCCCAATTTTTTTTTTCTACATTCACGATGTTCTAATCACAAAGCGTATTAATTCCGCATGTATTTCTTACTGTTAAACTGTTCCCTAACAAGGAAATAGCAAAGGTCCTTTATTTGGCGCTGGTTTTGTATACTGGGAAAAATGGACAAACCGGCAGGCGGAAACCATTGTTATCTTATCTATTTTATCTCCTGACTCTTTTCAGGGTTCTGTCTTGGACCGGATGTGTCATATTTTTCTTTGTATCATATTAAACGTAAATCGTCTATTTTGGTCCGAGCAATCTAAGGAATCTAAGCATTCAAAAAATAACTCAGAAAAGACGTTTTGGAAATCTGGCCTTCTCGAAACTAAAAGGGAATGTGTGTCTCTATTATTTTACGTGCGTTTACAAAAGGAAGGGTGGGTTGTCTAACATGGCCATAGCCGACATCAATTATCTCCTTCATTAATTACTGTGTCTCCTATTGTTGCTGCAGCCAAACTGGTTTATTAAACTCTGTCTACGAGGCATCTTCCTCAGTGTATACACACACACACACACACACACACACACACACACACACACACACACACACACACACACACACACACACACACATATACGACTCGATGGCGCGGTGATAGAGTTCCCGGCCGCCACTACGGCGGTCTGGGTTCAAATCTCGTCCAGGACTGAAATAATTTCAGTATCGCTCCGCTGCGAGGCGTTACTCAAATTCTCGTGGGTAGGGGGTTGTGTGTGTGTGTGTGCGTGTGTGTGTGTGTGTGTGTGTGTGTGTGTGTGTGTGTGTGTGTGTGTGTGTGTGTGTGTGCGTATAAGGTCGCATTATTACCCATAGATCGGTCATATATTAGCTCTGAGTTCTCTTACGGGAGGGAGATATCTGTCGATCACGATTCCAACACGTGAACCGGGACAATGATGAATCAAGCGCGCGCGCACACACACACACACACACACACACACACACACACACACACACACACACACACACACACACACACACACACACACACACACACACACACACACACATTTGTAACAGGGAAACACATTATAAAAAAAATTGTACCAAGGCTAGTCATCTTGGCTTAAACTGCATTTCTTAATAGTGTCCGATCATTTTTGTTCTCTTTCTTTTTCACTTCCATTTTTTCTTTCATCTCATGCATGGCGCTTCTGCCAACTTTTCTTCTTTTATAAAACCCAATTCTGACTTTTGTCATTCCCTTTCATTGTAATTCTTTCACTTCGTCTCCAGACCTATTTCTTCCCTTTTTATTCTGTTCTCTATGCCTTGTTCTACGATACAATTACCATTCTTCCTCTCTGCCACACGCTTCATATTCTTTGTTATATGTTTGTTCTTTTTTCTCAGTTCTCTCTCTCTTTTTTTTTCTCTCTCTCCTTTCACCTCTTTTACATCCTTCGGTTTCTCTCTCTCTCCCGTCCATTACGTATTGCCTCCTGTGCCGTTTTCTTTCTACGTTTTCTACGTTTCGTCATCGTCTGAAAACATTTCATATTTCTCCTTATTCACTACATGTGCAGTCACACACACACACACACACACACACACACACACACACACACACACACACACACACACACACACACACACACACACACACACACACACACACACACACACACACACGGACAAGATTTACGCAATATATATATATATATATACATACATATATATATATATATATATATATATATATATATATATATATATATATTTACGATTGGAAAATAATCTTCATTCAACGGAAATACACTTATGATTTTTACATACATACATACATATACCAAGGTCTTTTTTCCGTCTTACAAGGAGAAAGCCAAAGTCAAAAAGCATAATTCGACTCCCACCTAATTCACCTCCACCCACTCCACTCCCATTTACCACCGCTTCCCTCCCTCTTTTCTTGGCTCCTCCTGGATGACGGGTCACCGCTGCATCTCGCCCACTGCCCTGGGTCAGAAGCAATGCAGCAAGACACAGATTTATAATTTCTGTAATTCTTTTTGTTTTTCTGTTACCTTCCGTAAATGTGATTTTGACCGCCAATGGGACTGAGCTTCTTTGGCTATGCAACGTTTCCATAGACAGGAACTCTTCTGGATTCCAAACACTAAAGACAACATAATTGTTCCTCTTCTCTTTGTATCTTATATGACGCCCTTTATCATCGGTCCGTCTTTCTTTATGTTTTTCATTGTCATTATCACCCTGTCGGAACAAAGATATACCTCAAACAAATCAAGTATATTGGAGGCGCAATCCAAAGTGTATAACTCTCGTACCTTCCTAGTCGCGGGTTCGAATCCTGCACTCCTCTCCGATTCCCAGCAGGGACTGCTTTTTCTCTGGGCCCCAACAGTCCCCCAAAGCGTACTATATGGCAAAGGTGACGGCTTCGGCCGCAGCTATTCAGTGTCTCCTGGTGTACTGTACCCCTTACCTTCTTCTTGTATTAATCAGAAGAACCCTTCTTTGCAACGACGGGTGTCAGAGGTGCCGTATACCAGGGCGTAACTTCAGTATTGGCACCTAAACTCTATGGTCGAGATTATGGAGCACTGGTTTCAGACTCGAAGCCAGTTCAGCCAATCCAACCGACTAAATACTTCATACTTCCTGCACTGCATCCATACAACCTTGTCAAACCAGATGAAGCCACAGTGTTAAGGAACAAAGGTTGCATCGTCTTCTGAAGGATAGGCCAATGGTCTTGCATTGGCCCCTCAAGGCTGAGCGCGTGCGCATACACATACACGCGTGTTCGTACGCACACACACACACGTACACGCGCACGCAAACATATATATATATATATATATATATGTATATATATGCATATATATATATATATACATATATATATATATATAAACATACATACATATACCAAGGCTTTTTCCCCCTTACAAGGGAGGTAGCCAAAAAGGAAAAGGCATAAAATCATTCCCACCCATTCCATCCCTGAATACACTCCACACCCCTCCACACCCCTCCACCCTCCCTCTTATCTTAGCACCTCCTGGATGACGGGTCATCCCTGCACCTTGTCCACTGCCCTGGGTCAGAAGCAGTGTCGCAAGACACAGCACATCCACAGCAAGGCCGCTTCATTAAATCGGCGACCCCCCCTCTCCGTCCCCCATGCATAAAAGGAGAAGACGGGGAGAAATCCCTTCGGGCTGCGTCAAATTTTGCTCACACATACTACCTCACCCCCCATCCCCCCGCCCATTCCACCTCATGCATCACAACATCATCCATATACCACCAGTCTCCATTCGCCCCGGTCGTCTGTCCTCTCCCGTCCTTCCTCAACAGACATTCCCCTTTTCCCCAAAGCCCCCTTCACCCCATCCATCCACCTCACCCTAGGACGTCCCCTGATGTTCACTCCCTCCACATTTGCCTTCCATACCTCTTTTACTCGTCTTTCTTCACTCATTCTTTCCATGTGCGCGCGTATATATATATATATATATATATATATATATATATATATATATGCCGAAGAAATTACTTGAACGCGCGATTCTAATATACAGAAAAACCACTAGGAAAATAACAGAAAGGATACCGAGCGCTTTCGTCTATTGAGACATTTTCAAGGTACAAGTACAGCAAAAGAGACAAATATATATACTCAGAGGGTATGGGTAGACCTCTCCCCGTGAACAATGGACTCAGAGTCCCAAGAGTTTGGTTTACAATTTTCTTAATAATAAAATCATCCAATTACATTCCATGACTTAGATTTAGATTATTAACAAATGTATTCTTGATCAGACTGGACTCTATGATATTTCTATTCAAATAAAAATTACTCTTAACAATTACTTTAGCTTCACCCCAATTAATACAATGGCTGAAATCCCCAAGATGAACAAATAATGCGTTGGACGTTTGACCACTTCTAACGCTATACTTGTGTTGTTTTAATCTAACATTCAATTCCTTTCCAGTCTGACCAATATAGCATTTGTTGAAATCTTTACATGGAATTTTATATACACAACCTTCCTTATTTTCAGGTGAATTTTTAGTTAAAAGACTTTTGACTGTGAGTTTCTAAGAATAACTTGAATGTTGAAATTCTTAAGATTATGCGGTGATTTATTGAAATTGTCAGAGTAAAGGAGGCCTCGGGGCGGAACCCCAACACGGGATCCCCAGCACGAAGAAGAACGCGAAGAAGAACGCGAGGAAGAAGAACGCGAAGAAGAACGCGAAGAAAAACGCGAAGAAGAACGCGAGGAAGAAGAACGCGAAGAAGAAGAAGAAGAAGAAGAAGAAGAAGAAGAACGCGAAGAAGAAGAAGAAGAAGAAGAAGAAGAAGAAGAAGAACAAGAAGAACGCGAAGAAGAAGAAGAAGAATACCACCTGACCCCGACTTACCCAAGCGCTTTTTCAAGAATATTTTTAGGACAAAGTGTCACCGTAATACCACCTGTCCCCGACTTCCACACCGTTTTTTAGAAGAATATTTTTATTTAGAATTAAATGTGACTCTAGGTTCATCATCAAAATAAGACTTCTTGGCCATATTTTGAAAATATTTTAAGAGATAATTGGGATACTTTAATTTTGAAGCTATGTCACTTATTCTTGAGGATTCACCATCCAAAAACTCCGGACTACAAATGCGATAAGCTCGAAGGTACAATGATGATAACACAGATGCCATTGTCCTGCAATGATGAGAAGAGTGAAAATTAACACATGAAAGAACGTTGATGGGTTTCCTATAAATATTAAATTTGAAAGACCTTTCGTTTCTGTATATCAATACGTCAAGGAAAGGTAATTGGTAATTTTGTTCAATTTCCATAGTAAAATTGATAGAAGGGACTAGGATGTTAAGCTGTAAACCAAACTCCCGGAACTCTTGAGTCCATAGGTCACGGGGAGAGGTCTACCCTACTCTCTGAGTATATATATTTGTTTCTTTGGCTGTTCTTGTACCTTGAAAATGTCTGAATAGGCCAAAATCGCTCGGTCTCCTTTCTGTTATTTTCTTAGTGGTTTCTCTCTCTCTCTCTCTCTCTCTCTCTCTCTCTCTCTCTCTCTCTCTCTCTCTCTCTCTCTCTCTCTCTCTCTATATATATATATATATATATATATATATATATATATATTATTGACTACAGGAAGAACATGGTTAGGAATGAACTTTAAAGACTTATTTCAATACTTTGAACCTGTTGGCCATAGTTGTCCAGAATGAAAGGAGAAAGACCCACAGTGTCTTTACTTGTACTCCTACCTCTACTTCTACTTCTACTTCAGGGAAAGAGGTTCTCATTCACATGAATAAAATCACGAGTAAACAAACAGAACAACATTGATGCATAAAAGTTTTTCATAATTTTAACAAAGAAAGGATTGTTTACCCACAGAAATACGAAAGCTATCTCTAGCTGGACAGGTTGACCAAATAAAAGCCAGGGAAGAACATGGAAGGTGACATGTGCGAGTTCCGAGTTCTAATCCGGCGTGAGGGGCTTTGGTTCATAATTCAATTCCTTGGCTCCGCCTCGGGGTCACTAATTCAGGCGAGTGGCGGGAAGAGCGAGCGAGGTACTCAAAGCGGCGACGGTGACGCAAACAATGATTCAGAATGGCGACAAAGGGGAAGGCAGTGGAAGCTCCGTTTGTAAAACTAACGTGTACACATGCACACGTATACATACATATGCATGATTGGTTTATAGTGAAGTTACACACGCGCCCGCGCACATACACATGCACCCATGCACATACAGATACAGACACAAGCACACACACACACACACACACACACACACACACACACACACACACACACACACACACACACACACACACACACACACACACACACACACACACACACACACACACACACACACACACACACACACACACACACACACACACACACACACACACACACAATGTGAGGGTGAGGAAGGAGGAAAAAGAAAATGAGTAGTAGGTGGAGGAGGGTAAGGAAGAAGTGGAAGAGAAAGAGGACTATATGTTAGTGTCCTGATATTTAACGAGCCATCGTTGTGCCTGTGTGTCTTTTCCAAGCGACTCTTACTCTACACGAAAAACAAGCTGTTTATATGCCCAGATCTACTTAGGCACACACGCAAATACTTGTACTTACAGGCCGCCTCCCACTCAGAGAGGAAAAAAGAGTTTGAGAGGAAAAAAAGAGCTTGGTTATGCGTGTGCACGTAGTTGGTCTGGCTCGCACAGACGCTCTCTTTGAGTACGGAGCCCGGAATTGGTGTATACAACCCGCGTTCTGCCTCGTGTGTGTTTACGTGCGGAACACGCGATATCATGTATGCGAGAACCATCATACACACACACACACACACACACACACACACACACACACACACACACACACACACACACACACACACACACACACACACACACACACCTCTCATGGCGCCGTGGTTAGAGCTCTGGCCTGCCACTACGGAGGTCCGGGTTCGACTCTCGCCCGGGGCTGAAATAATATCAGTATCGCAGCGCTGAGGGGTGTTACTCCAACTCTCATGGGCGGGGAGTTGGGGGTGTGTGTGTGTGCAAGGTCATAGCATTACCCATAGATCGGACCTACGAGCTCTGAGCTCTCTTCCAGGAGGGAAATAGCTGTCGATCACGAGTCCAACACGTGATCCAAAGACCAAGTGAATACACACACACACACACACGACGCGATGGCGCGGTAATATCGTTCGCGGCCGCCACTACGGCGGCCCGGGTTCGAATCCCGATCAGGGTTGAAGTAATTTCAGTATCGCTGCGCTGCGAGTCGTTACTCCGACTCTCGTGGGCGGGGAGTTGGGTGTGTGTGTATGTGCGTGTAAGGTCGCATCATTACCCATAGATCGGTCATATATTTCTAAGCTCTCTTCCGAGAGGGAAATAGCTGTCGATCACTAGTCCAACACGTGATCCAAGCCCATGGTGAATCACACACACAGGGCACAGTGGTAGTCTTCGCAATCGCTAATCCAGCGGTCCGGGTTCGAAGCCCACCCAGGGCTGAAATAATTTCAGTATCGCTGCGCTACGAATCGGTACTCTAACTCTCTTGGGCGGGGCGTTCGGGGTGTGTGTATACACAACATTACTCATAGATCGTTCATATATGAGCTCTGAGCTCTCATCCGGAGGGGTAATATCTGTCGATCACGAGTACAACACGTGATCCAAGACCATGAATAATCACACACACACACGCACACACACACACGCCATTGCTTGCGGATTGCTGAAGTAGTAGTTAGCGTCAAGTGCTATCAACGGTGCAGATTCATATTCACACTTCATTCGGAACTTGAAATCTGCAAGCCGTTACTACCCCCCTTGGGTAAGGGATGATTGTGCAGCGTGTGTAAGGTGCCAGCGTTATCCATGCATTAAACTAAAATACTTGTGAATTTGTGTCAAGAAAGAGTTATTTCTTCACTGTGTTGTAACGTAGCTTAAGTGAAGAACCTTAAAATGTGTTTTTAAGGGAAATTAAGATCGCGAATTCCCCTACCAGAAGGTAAAGACGGTGCCCCTTACAGAGGACTTTGTAACCTGGAATTTAGTATATCATGCCCTTGGTCCAACTCGCTGGTTGCAAGGGTTCGAACTACAGCCACCTCGACCTCCGCCGCAAGTAGTGACGCTCTAACCCGCTCAGCCAGCGAGCATCTTGTACGCTTTGCTAGTCTCGTTTCACACGTATCGACTTTTTGCCATGAGCCGTCCACGACACGACGTCGTGCTTTTAAATAATCATGGGTGTCTATGGACGCTTTCACATGTCACGGCCACGCACTCATCTCAAAGCGTCCATAGACAACCATGGTTATTTGAGAGCACGACGTCGTGTCTTAGACAGCGCACGGCGAAAAGTCGGTACGTGTGAAAGGAGTCTTAGGAGCGCCTAGTCACGTTGTGTATAAACGCGAGCCTAACTGATGCCTACAAAAGAATAACTCCGTGGGTTGGTCACAGTCTTTGCACTATATTTTGCCCATCTCATGTCAAAAGGCCACTTCTGTACCTGCAGTGAACAATACACTCTTGTGTATTATGATCAGGGCAAGTGAAATGAAACACATGGGTAAGGCAAGTACGGTCAGTAAAAAAGAAGAAGAAAAAAAAGGACGATATTGTACTATAACTCGGAATCCAAGCGAAAAGGATCTACGGCAACTTCAAACACCTGAGGCATCGGGATGAGCTTTTGAAAAAGGAAATCAGTTGAGGAGTTCAATTCAGATCCTATGACGTCAAAGCCTTGTAGCGAATAAGTGAAATCTGGACATTTTTGGATAAAAAAAAAAAAAAAAAAAAAAATCTGCTCCCACGCTGTGGAAAGTGAGAAACCCTTGGTAAGGCAAACCCTGTCAGTTGAGTCACGCCTTTTTTTTTTTTTTTTTTTTTTTTTTCTTTATTTTTTTTTTTTTTTTTTTTTTTTTTTAAGCCGACCTTGGGTCGCCTCCCTGCCTGACCAGGGCTGTCGGGAACGAAACGCAGCAAGTCCGCAGCGGGTTCTCCTGGGAATCGAATTCATGAAGATCATGAATGTTATCATGTATGATTCTTTTTATTCTATACTGACGTACATTTTCAGTAAGAATTGAATTCTCAGATTACAAATGTAAGTTCATTTGTTTTGGTAATTATTTGATTTAATAGATGACACTTCTAATTTACATTGCAAATAATTTCATTATATTTTTGAGTAGAAAAAAAAAAACGCTTAATGAGAAACCAGTCTTGACAAGATGTATAAAATGAAGTATTAGACGGCCATCGTAAAATCCAAGATGGCTGCAACCTAGTGGACTGTGAAATTGGTTCTGTGGATAATTCTATAAGTGACCGCTATCGCTTTGTTAACCTGACAGGCAGTGCATACTTGCGTTCCTCCCGCCTGAGGTGTTTTGGTCTCTTTGTTATTATTTTTTTTTTTTTTTGTAAACTCATCTGAGTTTATCTTAAGAATAGAGCCTCTGGCCTAAAGCCTCCACAACATACACACACGCGCGCACACACACACGCACACACACACACACGCACACACACACACACGCACACACACACACACACGTACACGCACACACACACACATATATTTATATATATACTGTATATATATATATATACATACATATATATATATATATGTATACAATTTGGAGCAAATACCAGAAGAAACAGTATGTAAAAACGGAACCGTTATTATTAAGACATTTCGTTTTATGAAGTACATAATGTATACTTGCATACTTAATTTTTTTTATTGAGTATAAAATCCTCCCTTTAGGCTGAATAAAATTGTGAGGCTCGAACTAAGGTGATATACAGACGGTGACAAAAATGGATTAAACCTGTTAACTCAGGAATGAAAAGAATTGGCAAGATGAGCAGCATCGTACGTTGGGCAGCCGCGAGACTGACGGTGGTATTCTTAAAAAAATCTTTCCTTATATAAATATTATATAAATCCTTGGAAGGAATAGATCTATATAAGGAAAGAACTTCTTTTAAGAATACCACCGTAAGATTCTTACGGTGGTATTCTTAAAAAATTCTTTCCTTATATAAATCTTTCCCTTCCACGGATTTAAATAAGATTGATATAAGGAAAGATTTTTTTTTTAAGAATACCACAGTGAGTATGTTTAGCCAGCCATGTACATAACTGAATCATGTTGTGGCACTAGATTGACTCCATCAAACTCCATCAAATCTTGATAAACTAATAATGTTGGTTGAGGAAAGTTTTAACAAAATGAACATCAGTTTATATGGTATAAGTGCAAGTCTAGATTTATTTAGTCTATCATAAGCATAAATAAATTATGTTATATCACCAAATTAACTTTTAGCATCATCAAATTTCGGTACATCAATAATGTGTGCGACATATCATGTTAGTAAAATTAGAAACATTGAATCTTATTCTCAATCAGTAAGGTTGTTTCCTCCAGTGAAAAAGATAACTATTTTCTATTTCCAGCGAATGTCCAATTTCTCCTTTTAGAACAGAAATGGATTCATCTCCAAAGGGTTCTATGATTCACGGAAATCCCGTGGCCTCGCAGAACGTAATCGAGGTTAACCTTTGAGAAATTAGTGATACATTGAACAGATAAAGCTTCTAATGCGTGTTAGATCTAACACCACCTAATCGATGACGGTTCTTGTTCTTCGTGTTCAAACCAGAAGCTTTCCATTCGCCTCAGGAACCCTGGAGGAACATGGGGCCAAACGAAGAGAATCGGCTGGTTAGAAAGGACGCGAAAGAAGACACTGGCAAATCACACAGCTTGGTAATGGGATTACACTCACGCTAATAAGTTTCACGGTGGAAGGACGTCTCCTGCTCTCCATCAACTTAATTCCCATTGGATATGATTTTTTTCTCTCTCTCTTTCTGTCTTTGTCTCTTTCTCTTTCTCTGTCTTTTTCTCTGTCTCTTTCTCTCTTTTTCTTTCTCCCCCCCCTCTCTCTCTCTCTCTCTCTCTCTCTCTCTCTCTCTCTCTCTCTCTCTCTCTCTCTCTCTCTCTCTCTCTCTCTCTCTCTCTCTCTCTCTCACCCTCCCTCTCTCACTCACTCCCTCCCTCCCTCCCTTCCTCCCTTCCTCCCTCCCTCCATCCCTCTCTCCCTTCCTCTCTCCCTTCCTCTCTCTCTCTCTCTCTCTCTCTCTCTCTCTCTCTCTCTCTCTCTCTCTCTCTCTCTCTCTCTCTCTCTCTCTCTCTCACTCACTCACTCTCTCATTCGTGGTTGGTTACTCACTTCCTAATCGCATCTTGGAGGCCTTCAACTGTAAATGTTGCCCTCGGAGGAGAGGTAATTGAATTCTGCATGACGTGTGCATCATCATTATCATCATCATCAGCAGCAGCAGCATCACCATCAACACCATCAAGAGTATCGTCATCACAATTAGCGTCCTCCTCCTCCTCCTCATCATCATCACCACCACCATCATCACCACCACTACTACTATCAGCTTCACCAGCATCACAGTCATCATCACCATCATCCTGATATCACCGTCATCATCATCATCATCATCATCATCATCATCATCATCATCATCATCACCATCATCACCACCACTACTACTACCAGCTTCACCAGGATCACCATCATCATCACCATCATCGCGATATCACCATCATCATCATCATCATCATCATCATCATCATCATCATCATCATCATCATCACCACCACCACCACTACTATTACCAGTTTCACCAACATCACCGTCATCATCACCATCATCGTGATATCACCGTCATTATCATTATCATCATCATCATTATCATTGTGATATTGTTATTGTCATCATCGTGATATCATTATCATCATCATCATTATCATCCTCGCATATATGCTACATTCATGTATTCAGTGTGAGGTTGCAGCCTAGGGCGACACGAACCAGTTTCATGGACAGGTACGCTTATTTATATATATATATATATATATATATATATATATATATATATATATATATATATATATATATATATATATATATATATATATTGACATGATTATCAATGTATTGATAATGTATCCCATGCATCAGTCGTGAGTATAGGAATATCGTGACAAATGACGTCAGAAGAACTAACTGTCAATCGAGCGTTGTTTCTAGTTTCATATCAAACTATTTTTCCCCTGCGCTTCGGAAACTAATCAGTTGGTAATATAGGCAAGTGACCGCCAGCCATTCATCGCTCACCTTCTAGTCCACATCATCCAAAAATAACAAAAGGACGGGACAAAGCAAGAGCTGCGTGCAAGGTAGCCACCGCCTCTCACAAAATGGGTTTCACTTGCAGCAAAGTAAGCGTATTGGATCAAAGCGTGGCGGAGTGATAGGGTCTAAGTTACGCAGTGACTTACTGCAGAGCCTTCGTGTGACTTAGCGCCTCCGTGTCTCTCTGCGAGCAGGTACTGATCAACGCGTGACTGTCTAAGCAAGCGTGTGCTTCTGTTCGGTACTCCACCAGCACTGTTCTCCCCACGCGTTTCTGTAGTACAGTTGATTTTAGTAACTGATTACAATGTATCCACATACCGTGTGCTATGTGACCAACCACATACCACATGTGGTAGCCACATACACGTTCCATAGCGTATGCTTTTACATAATTACCTGTGATTTCCGTACCCAACGATCCACTTTGCTTGTGTAAAACAGGATGCGCTCCTAAGTGCGTATGCTCGCTGTTTCCTGTCGGCTTCGTGCTGTCTCCAGCACCACGCAAATTCATTAGTTCTTCTACTTGTGTACATCTCTTCAAGAAGCTATGTAAGATATAATTTGTAGATTGACTTGTTTACTGAACCATACCAACTTTAAGAAAGTCGTATAATGTATCATGTGTACTATAATTTGGCCAATAGAATAAGCTAAACTAATGTAGTGCCGCTCCCGATCGCGTGTGTTTTCGTGTTACACGAGTGTTCAACAAAAGCACAGTCAAGTGCAGTGTTTGTGTTCGTTGTTGTATCGCGACTTTCAGACAGCGGGACGAAGCGCTGGCCTGCACGCAAACAGTATTTTGGTTACAGAGTGTTTCTGTAGACCAGATGTTCTTTGTATGGTTTACAGAAGTACTTAGACGACTAGGGACACATTACACAAACATTTTAATCTGCATGTGTAGTATCACTGTACCTTGTTATCGATGTTAATGCGTAACTGATGAATAAAGTCATTACGATGTGAATCATTTGATATCCATTTGCAGTGCCGTTGTATATATTCGTCTTAATATATAGCCATTTCGTTTTCTGTGCTAGGTTAATGGGGGCTACGGGTCGATGGTCTGATAACTCTCAGGGTACGTAACGGGAAAAGGTTGATATATATTATATATAATGCCACGAGACCCTTAATACACGAGGAGCTAAGATGAAAGGGTAACAAGGTTGTTAGATTGAAGTGGAATGTGTCGGAATAAGTGCGTGCCTTGACTGGCTACCTCCCTTATAAGGGGAAAAGGCCTTTTGTATATAGATTGGTAGATAGATACAATAGACACAGATCATGTTCGGATTATGGTGTTTTATACACTGGCATTTGAAAAAGTATAATTACTTTCCCTACGAGTATATATTACTTTCATTGTGTTTGAAGTACATATTGCAAAGCCATGATGCTAAAATTCCCAATATTTTTCACCATATCAAAATCAAGTTCTTCCTTACCTAAGTTCTTAATTTTTTTTATTCTTTATAGATATTTTATCTACTATATGATCATCTTTGGTCGCTTTTAGTTGTTTTGTTCTAACGATTTTATTCATCTAAGAGAAATATCTACTCACTATGGTCTATCAATTTTAACTTGAGCCCCAAAACATCTTCCTTGACGCAACCTCTTCCTCTGTTTCTTGACGCCTCTTGACGTTCCTTGACAAAATTATGCGTTTAGATCCTACGCAAGAGAAGACGTAGTTTCCTGTAAATCGTATGCGTTGTGGTTATTATGAAGATTCTGCTTGTGCTCTATTCTTCTCTACATGAAAAATACATCAAATATCATCTTAACGCGTAGAAGAAAATTATAGTATATATTTTTTCACACGAAAAGTTTTCTTTTGTTTACCTTAAAGATACATTAAAGACCATTTTTACACGTAGAAGAAAACTATAAAATATTTTTTTTTTACGCGAAAGACGCGCGAAAACCCACTTTTACATGTGGAAGCTACAACAAAGGTACAACAGTTTTGAGCGCAGTTTGTACAAAGCGACGCCTACATAAGCAGTAGACAAAGGCATTCATTCATAGCAGGAGTACAGGGAATCGACGCACTGCTGCAAAGGTTTTGTTTTGAAATTTCATTCGTAAAACTTTTAATTCCTAATGCCAGAGAACTGCGTGGAAAATTCCTATGCATTCCTTCCTTACCAACAACTTCCCTTTGAAAAGCAAATTTGTTGTTACATACCTCTCTCTTTCTCTATCTCTCTCTTTCTCTCTCTCTCCCTCCCCTCTCTCTCTCGCTCTCTCTCTTTCTCTCTCTCTCTCTCTCTCTCTCTCTCTCTCTCTCTCTCTCTCTCTCTCTCTCTCCCCCCCCCCCCCCCCCTCTCTCTCTCTCTCTCTCTCTCTCTCTCTCTCTCTCTCTCTCTCTCTCTCTCTCTCTCTCTCTCTCTCTCTCTCTCTCTCTCTCTCTCTCTCTCTCTCTCTCTCTCTCTCTCTCTCTCTCCCTCTCTCTCTCTCTCTCTCTCTCTCTCTCTCTCTCTCTCTCTCTCTCTCTCTCTCTCTCTCTCTCTCTCTCTCTCTCTCTCTCTCTCTCTCTCTCTCTCTCTCTCTCTCTCTCTGTCATGCGTGGGTGTCTAATGGACACCAACTACATCTGAGAGGTTCGCAGGATCAGCCATGAAGATCGTTCATTTAACATTCTGTAGTTTCTTTTTTTCCCACTATGCATATATGCCTCACATACTTCTCACATGATCATATTTGGCACAGTATCCTATGACCACAATCTTACCCTGTCACGCCAAAAAAAAAATAAATAAATAAATAAATAAAATAAAATAAATAAACAAATAAATAAACAGAAACAAATAATAATAATGATAATAATAATAATAATAATAATAATAATTATAAAAATAAATAAATAGATAAATAAAATAAAAAATAAAAAAGTATGGGTCACTCTTCGTGAATTACCATTTAGGAATTTTGATCTTTCGGCATCGTCTGAACTTCCCCATTGGTTGTCCCGCTTAATTTTCCAGTTAAGTGCACGAGACCATCATGGGAAATAGACTGCCAGAAACAAAGAATAGATTAAAGCAGACACATATTCTAATTCTATGCATTATTCTGTGTTACAGGTGAGGAAGCCGCTAAGAACATCAGAATTTCTCGGGTTTGGTGAGTACTTAGTTCTTGGAACAAAGAGTTTTCGAATATTTGTGGTCCTTTGCTCCGAATGGGCTATAGTATATATATATATATATATATATATATATATATATATATATATATATACATATATATATATATGTGTGTGGCTCTGGAATATCTCAAAGGTTCTTAAGCTTTTTTACTTTATTCTACTCTTTCATGATTTTCCATCATTCGTGTGGTTTTCTTTCATTTTTTTCGCCAAAAAAAGGTTAGAAAAAATAGAAGTAATAATAATAATTGTAATTAATAATAGTAATAATAATAATGGTGATGATGATAATAATAAAATGTTGATGAAGAGAAATCCTATACTTTACTACATATTTGGCAATCATAATTACTTGTATATTACATTTCCTCTACCAGGACAGAGTGATTTTTCTTTTTTTTTGTATCTTCAGATTTCTCACATTATGTAGAAATATATAATTTGTAACAGCAGTCCATAACCACACCATTTCTTACCATGTCCCCCCTTGGTGGCCTCCCATGGCCCCCTTGGTGGTTCCCCATAGCCCCCTTGGTGGTCCCCCATGGCCCCCTTGGTGGTCCACTATGGCCCCCTTGGTGGTCCCCATGCCCCCCTTGGTGGTCCCCCATGGCCCCCTTTGGTGGTCCCCCATGGCCCCCTTGGTGGTCCCCCATGGCCCCCTTGGTGGTCCCCCATGGCCCCCTTGGTGGTCCCCCATGGCCCCCTTGGTGGTCCCCATGCCCCCCTTGGTGGTCCCCCATGGCCCCCTTTGGTGGTCCCCCATGGCCCCCTTGGTGGTCCCCCATGGCCCCCTTGGTGGTCCCCCATGGCCCCCTTGGTGGTCCCCCATGGCCCCTTGGAGGTCCCCCATGGACCCCTTGGTGGTCCCCCGTGGCCCACTTGGTGGTCTTCATGGCCCCATTCGTGGTCCCCCCATGGCCTCCTTGGTGGCCCCCCGTGCCCATCCTATGCTGAGAACCGTTGGTGTATCCACTTATATAAATATTCTATGGATTTTTTTTTTATCAAAAATGCTTTTTCAATTTATTTACTTATTTTATGAATATATTTTTTTAGTTTCTTTGATAATTTCGCACGGGTTTTCTTTACAGGAGAAAAATCACCTCTTGATAATGATAATATGATAATAATAGAAAATAATAATATAATGATAATAATATGGTAATAAAATAGTAATAATGATAATTATATGGTCATAAAAATATGATAAAATGAATACGATATACTTCATCTAACATAAAGGAAAGTGGCTATGTGATATTGTTTTTAAGTCCCTTAACCTAAAAAAAACGTTTGGGGTTAACCAAAACAAAACCAGTAAAGATGCCATCTTAATAGAGGGGATTGCATTACTTATAAGGGCTTCTTTCAGCTGAATGAAATAGTCGGCTGACATGGATCGACTGACATCGCCATGCCGTAGCTGGAATAGGAAAGTATTCGTGGCGTCAGGAAAATGAAAACAGCAAAGATTTTTTTTTTTCCAAATGAAGCCATTATTTAAATGACTATATTCACCGACCAGTGACTAGAGAAAATACATGTGTTGCACAGTGTATGCAAGAGTAGGGTTTTCATCACAGTAAAAGCCCCTTCATCGAGATATGGGAAGTAATGTCCCTATGTCTGGTTTATGTTCTGACAGGACACTCACACAAAGGTTAAGTTAATCCCCTAAATCGAGAGCTTAAATGGTAATTAGAAAAAAATGATATTAGATCAAAGCGTAACAACAACATAGTTTACTTTAACGTTGATCTTTCTGAGTGGAAAATTAAGTAACAGATCGCCGCCTTGTGTAACCGAAGATCCAATTCCTCTATTTTTTTTTTTTTTTTTTTTTTTTTTTTTGCATTTTAACGAGGAAGTAAATTACTCCACATATTTGTTAACTATAAACTTTGACACACGCAGTAGTATATGTGCGAGGGGCGGCAACGAAGAAAGAAAACGGTTTGAAGCAAATGTAAAGCTCCGTTGGGATTGTGTAATGTCATCGTGGTTGCTCAACATAAATACGAATGGGATAGTAAAGCTTTGGTTTTATAATGATTTAGTTTATCGTCGCGAGCCCCCACCCCCCCTTTTTTTTAGGAGGCTAGGAGGGTGCCCCCTTTAGAGGACTTTGTTGCCTGGAATTTAATGGCCTATGTCCTTGGTCCAACTTCCTGGTGGCAGAGTTTGGACTGCCGGCATCTCCACCTCCCCCGCAAGTAGCGACGCTCTAATCCGCTCGCACGGCGAGCATCACAGGGTATCAAGGGAGATGAATTAAAAAGTTTTAGGGAGAGGTCAGGAATGGGTTGGCGAGGATTTAAGGATATGGTGGATATATTCTTATTCGAGAATGACACTGTTCCTCTCTTGTTTGAATTGGAACAGAAACTGAAGTAGTTGAGAGAGTTTAGTCGAAGGAACCTGCGAGTGAGACTTGGTGGTTGGGTGAGACTACGTTGACAGGTTGATAGGACATTCATAGCAGTGTCCAGTTGTCCATCTCCCAGGCATAGGATAAATCATTCCCCCGTGATGGTAACTGTGAAGGAGCCTGTGGTTCTGAAGGGCTTAGACCACTTTCCTCTATAAACATAAATATTGAAGCGTCTCTCCATCCATTACATCCTAAATCAAGACATCTCGAATCCAATACAAATCTGTCACCGGCACGTTAAGAACGTATCTCTACAGACACTATGGAAAGGATTTTAGAATTTGATTTGGCATCCAATGAATACATTATGTAATTCAATTCGTGGAAACTATTACGTGCACATTGATTTATACACTCGCAGTTTACAGTTTACGTGCCCATTTGTGCATTGTGTGTGTGTGTGTGTGTGTGTGTGTGTGTGTGTGCGTGCAATTCACCATGGTCTTGGATCACGTGCTGGACTCGTGATCGACATCTATTTCCCTCCCGGAAGAGAGCTCAGAGCTCATATGTGTGTATTTACCCAGTTGTATTATACGGGAAGGGGAGCTATGCTCGTGGTGTGTGTGTGTGTGTGTGTGTGTGTGTGTGTGTGTGTGTGTGTGTGTGTGTGTGCGTGCGTGCGCGTGTGGGGGGCGTATGTGGGCGTAATCATGATTAACCGGCCTTCAGCGATAGAATACCACCCAAATTAAACTCTGAGACGTTTAGATTTTTGCACTCAATTTGACTTGACATAAAGACCATAATATCATTCTTAAAGACGAATAAAGTATCTTGAAATTTTGTCAAGTTTGAGACTATAATAGACACGGCAGCAGCGTCAGCAAGGAAAAGTTTTACCCTGGAAACTTATTACGTCGGAAATATTTCTTTTTGGGCTGACCTGACGTCCAGGTAAAGGGAAGGGACGAAGAGGGTAAATGTCTCCTGGTCTTGGCCGTCCTCGAAGGCTCTAGGTTCTTCAGCGTCAACCAAGAACGGCTCATTCCAGTGACGAACATCAAAGCTTATGTGTTACTGTCAACTAAACTTCCTTCCCCACATGAACCCATTTTACAGACCCCGCATCGGGAGTTAACTGCGTAAGTTTGGTGCGATTGATATTCGATAGACTTGCAGAATTATTTTACGATTGAAGAATAATCTTCAAGAAAAAGAAAAGAAAGCTGATTATTTCTTATTTCTGTTCTCTTGATTCTGCTACTTGAATCCCTCTTTTACCACCTGCGTGCCTCCACTTCTTCGGTGTGATAAGGTTACCCTGGATCCTGGAATTCTGGAAGGACCCGCAAGTGACGAAGAGTCGGCTGGAAAGCGATTGGTGCTAATACGAAGAGCGAGGATGGTGGCGGATCCTAATTGGTGTTTATGGTGGGTTAAAGGGGGATTGGTAGCCGAGCCAAGAGAGCCTTAATGGTGGAAGATTATGAGAGTTACGAGAGTGAAGGGCGTAAATGATGATGGATTGCAGAGAAAATGGGAAGAATGGTAAGTGTGTAGAGGAGGGATGGTTTGGAAAGAGAAAAGTGGAAGGTGGAAGATGAAGAAGAATATTAAGTGGAGGCGGGAGTGAAATTGGTGGGAGTGGGAAATTGCCTTTTGACATCGCTACCCCCCCCATCCCCCCAATTAAGGGGGGGAAGCCTTTGTTATATAAATAGATTATATACACACAAGAAAGGGAAGGTATCGGAAGTAGAAGAATAGAAGACGTAATAAAACACACGCTAGTGCAGGGTAAGTTTTTTATGACGAAAAGTAAAGAAAAAAAGTGATAAAAACGCGAAAAAAGGAGGAAATGAAAAGACGAGAGAACGGAACGAACAAAACTGAAGAAAAAAGAAAAGATAAACGGGTACAGGTGGTAAATCATTGAAAGTTATACAAACTAGGGTAATTATTACTTGTTTCTTCTTGAACTTGTGTTGCCGCCCTTCCTCTGGCAAGCATTTTCTCATTTGGGACTACTTTGTTTGTTTTCCATGTTTTGACACTTTTTACTCTCATACACCACATCTAGTATCTATTTACATTATCAGTTCTCGGTATAAGTCTATGTATGTATAGACATTATGTATAGGCATATATACATACATACATTTATACACATTACACACACAAACACACACACACACACACTCACACCTCGTGGCGCAGTGGTTAGAGTTTCCGGCTGACACTACGGCGGTCCGGGTTCAAATCCCGCCCAGGGCTGAAATAAGTTCAATATCACTGCGCTGCGAGTTGTTACTCCAATTTGTGGGCGGGGAGTTGGGTGTGTGTGTGTGTGCGTGTAAGGTCACAGCATTACCCATAGATCGGTCATATATGAGCTCTCTTCTGGGAGGGAAATAGCTGTCGATCACGAATCCAACACGTGATACAAGACCATGATGAAGCACACACACACACACACACACACACACACACACACACGCACACACACACACACACACACACACATTTATATATATATATATATATATATATATATATATATATATATATATATATATTCCTATATGTGTGTATGGATGTGTTTTTATGTTTGTGTGTGCATATATGCCTATGTGTAATTTAATATAATGCAGCTCACTATCCAACAATTCTAGTGAAATTCTTTGAAATATATATTTTTTTTTCTTTTATCCATTTCGACATAGCTATGGAAGTTTTAACTTCTTGTCAGTTGATGTAGAAGAATGAAAATTTTCAATTTGTCCCATGTCCCTTCATCATAAAGTGTTTCATCCCTTTGGTAAGACGATATGGACGTCTCCATTACTCCAAGTGACTCTTAATTAAACTTTCATCTTGATAATTAGGATAAGTTTTCACGAAAAGGATTCGGTTTTTCACAAACACACATTTCGGATCGTTGGAGAGCAAAAGGTTTGATGGAGAGTGTCGGTTGATATGAAAAAAGGTGAATGATAGACTGAACATTACTTCAGACTACATAAAATCTGGTTTTCAATCTGTGACTGTTGTTCATAAGAACATAGGAAACGGGGGGTACTGCAGAAGACCATAACGTCTATACTAGGGAGTTTCATGTCCCATATTATCCGTATCCTTATCCATAAAGTTATCTAATCTTCTCTTAAAATTACTAATTGTTTCAGTGCTTACTACATAGTTACTAAGTCTATTCCAAGTCTATTCCATTCGTTAACCATTCTGTTGGTAAACCAGTTCCTACCAATTTCCTTCTTAAACCTAAAGTTGTTCAATTTAAACCCATTTACTACGAGTCCTCTCCTGCATATTTTGGATTGAAGGGGTTGTCTAAGATGGTTGTAAATCTATTATTTTGATGGTCAGTTTTAAATTGTATAGAATAGTCAGTTGTTAAAAGATATGTAGTAGTTTTCAAATGAGGTAAACCAAAATGATTAATCTAGCTTAGACTATGACCCGTATAGGAAAGGTTCAAGTATTATTGATGATAGTAAAAGCTAGAAAACAAATAGAAAGGTGTATGGAAAAGTCAGATGGAGTGGAAAGGAGCATTCTTAGAAAACGGAAACAGAAAGCGACATGACGTCACTAGCGTGGAGAGAAGGAAGGATAAAGAGAATGTTGAAATGATTGGTTTGGTAAATGAAATAAGAAATATGGTGTTTAATTAGAAGCTGATGAATTGAGTGCCACGAACGTAAGAAAGGCTCATAATGTTTAGGAATTTGTAATGTGGAGCAATGAATATATCATTTCTGATAAAGGATTAATTTCTGAACACTGTCTTAATCAGGTGTTTTATGACAAATGGTGGATGCTATTCCCACAAGCTGAAATGGGGGGAAAGAGGGTATTGGGATCTTCATCAATAGAATGGAGTTTTCTAGTTTAACAAGAATAGGGATGTTCGCTAGCTGAGTGGTTTAGAGCGTCGGTACTTGGGTGAGAGTTCAGGCGTGGGGACGGTTCGATGCTACCTGTTGGTGGGATGAGTTCGTAGTAAGGACAGATTATATTAAATTCCCTCCTTCAACATATCCTTCACAAGGAAGTACCGTCCTAACCATCGTTGAGTACAGGATTTAATGACATTTTATAAAAAAGATGGTTTATTTTATGAGTTTACAAGCTACAACATATTCTGGCGTGTTATGGATGTTCTTATGAATACGGTTTACAGGCAAAATACAAATCCTGGTCAGGTAAAAGCAAGCTGGACCTTATGTTAGGTTACTGTACGCTATTACTACCTTCCTTACAATGACTAACAAGCCTCTTGGTACATATCGATAGATAGACTACACACACTATATGGAGGTGGAACACCAAGTATATATGAAATTAGTCATAAGCTTTTTCTCAGCAACTACGGCGTCCATTTTATCTTCTCGAAATCATCAGTTGCAAACTAGTATTTTCATTTTCTTTGAAAAATAAAAAGGAAATGGTAGGTGTATGGGTGACATTTGAAACGGTTGTTGTGCCTACTTTATACTACTGAAGTGCGTGCAACATTAGTTTTTTTTATTTTCGTTCAGAACAAGAATTCAAATACATGTGCTGACGCGAAATAAGAAAATGGCGCTGGTGACGTGAATTTGAGAAACCGGAAGAAAACGTTGATGATAGTATTATATCCGACCTAGATATGGATCAAAAGGTCTCCTGTCGGTATGCTCCGCCTTTTTTTTTTTTTTTTTTTTTTTTTTTTTTTTGTATTGTAGACTTCCCAAAAGAACATTTCAACATTGCGTATGAGTTTTGTATAAAGTTGTACCCTTTCTTAGGTTGACATTTAGTTCCTCAATGTATGACGCAAAGGTAATTTGACATTTAGATTATTCGAAGAACAGGAGACTGCTACCCAAGTCGTTTTCGCTCAAAGGAAAGATTACAAAGGCGGAGCATGCCGACAGGAGACCTTTTGGTCCATAACTAGGTAGGATGCGGGATAAAAAATTGATAAGTAAATAAACAAATAAAACGAATAGATGATAATAATGACCAAACAGAAAAATAACAATAATTCATAATGAATAAATTAAAAATTAGAAATAAGCGAACTCGGAATAGTTGGCGTGTTTGAGTCATTTGTGTCATAGAGGCAATTTTATTAATTGATTAATTAATTTATTTAATTATTTTTTCTTAGGGGGGGAGGGTATAAGGGGGCAACATTCTATCTCAACATTCTCCAATTTTTCCCTCTCATTTTCGCCTTATGAACTAAACTTTTTATTATGGTTTTTGTTATCGTCATCGTAATTGCCATCGTTATCCTTTTCTTTGTTCTCATCCACATTCTCATCCTCATCCTCATCTTCACTGTCATCATCATCTTCCTCATCCTCATTCTCAATTTCGTTCTCACCCTCATCTTCATATTCATCTTCCTCCTCATATACATCTTTATCCTCCTCCTCATTTTCATCCTCGTTATCCTCATCCTCATCTCCACCCTTATCTTCACCCATATGCTCCTCCTCATTTTCCTCCTCCTCCTCCTCTTCTTCTTCCTCCACTTCTCCTCCTCTTCCTCCTCCTTTTAATTACCACCACGAATGCAAATACTTTTCTATAATAATTTTCAAAGTGCAAGTCATTACTTCTCTTCCAGTGTTCCGACGCTTCTTCTCGTACAACTCCTGATACAGTATTTCACATATTATTATTATTAACAAGTACTCATGTTGCAACCGTTTTATGTACTTCTGTTGAAAGGGCGGCTTGTATCGGTGGTTATGATGATTCTTCCCCATTATTCCTGAATACATTTAGCATTATTTATCATTTT
>NC_134782.1:14672494-14677494 GCF_046742065.1 Oratosquilla oratoria
TCTTGATTTCGTATTGTTAGTCATGGACTTCGTGTTTGTTTTCCGTCGTCAGTGATTTACCCCTGCCGAAGACACTCCCCTCCTTTTTATTATTATTTTATTATTCTTATCGTATTCGAATTGTCATGATTTCGAGGTCACCCCTCTTCTTCTACTTTCCTGTTTTTGTATTGCACTCGTACTTTCATAGTCATAACAGCAAGACCGCACTACCTTCACGACATAATCTTGTCCCTTCCAGTTGTCCTTCTGTACTTAAACTAACAACAACATCCCTTCTTGTAGGTCCAAGCAAGAGTTAAAACCTGTTTTCATTTTCCCACACAAGTTCCCCGACTCGTCCCTCCCACACTTTCCGTTCTGAGCCCTCTAGGCCAACTTCCAATTTTACATTATTCATGATTTCTCGTGGCCTCGCATTTACTTAACTGGGTCGCTACCAAAGTATCTCACCCTTGTAATTCTCTTATTTATTTGCTTATTTAGAGTATTTATTTATTCATTTACTTGTTCATTTAATTACTTATTTTGTTATTTACCTAATTATTCATTCATTTATTGTTTATATATTTGTGTATTTATTTACTTGTTCATTCAATGATATATTTATTCATTTATTTCTTATTTACCTAATTACTCGTTCATTTTTTCATTGCTTATATATATACATATATATATATATATATATATATATATATATATATATATAATATATATATATTTGTTTATTTACTTATTCGTCTATCAACTATTTATCTATTTGCTTGTTTATATATTTGTTTGTTCATTTATCATCTCTATTAGTTGATTAACATATATATTTATTCATTTACATTTATTTATATATTTGTTTAATTATTCATTTATTTGATCATTTAGCCATCAATCATTTTTCTCGTTTATCCAATAAATTTTATTTATTTACTCATATTTATTGATTTCTTTGTTCAGTTCTTTAGTAATTTAGTTACTTAGAGAGGAGTATAAAGAGAGAGGAGTACATAGAGGGAATGGAGAAGAGAGAAAAAGGTGGCATATGAAAAGGAAAAACAAAAAGTTGATTTGTATCATTTCCTTATATATATATATATATATATATATATATTGTAGATACTTCCTTAGTATTGTTTGTTGGTTTTTCTTTTAAAAAAAGCCTCTTATCTTTACCTTTGAAGTTAACCTCCTGCCCGCCCTGTGTCCTCCTCCTCCTCAATATCTTCCTCCTCCCCACCCTTCTGCTTCTCGCGTTCTTCCTCCTCCACTTTCTCCTCCATCTCTTCCTCCTCCCCAGCCTTTTGCTTCTCGCGTTACTCTTCCTCCTCCTCCTCCTCCTCCTCCTCCTCCTCCTCCTTCTTCTGTTCCTAGCCCTGTCCCTTTATTTCCTCCTCTTCTCCCTGTTGATTCTGTCTCTACTCCTCCTCCTCCTCCCTAAGCTCCTGGTTCTCCTGTTCTTCTTTACCTCCTTCTCCTCTTCCTCCTCTTCCTCCTCCTAACCTCCCGATGCCCTTCTCCTCTTCCTCCTCCTTCTCCTCTTCTTCCTACTCCTCTTCTTCCTCCTCCTCTTAACCTCCCGATGCTCTTCTCCTCCTCCTCCTCCTCCTCCTCGTCCTCTTCTTCCTCCTAAACTCCCGATGCCCTTCTCCTCTTCCTCCTCCTTCTCCTCTCCTTCCTCCTCCTCCTCCTCCTCCTCCTTCTCCTCCTCCTCCTCCTCCTCCTTCTCCTCCTCCTCGTCCTCGGAAAGACAAACAAGCAGCCGCCCGCTGTTCCTCAGTATACAGTTCTGTTGACACTCCCACTGATTTGGCCTCTGGAAGCGGCGCGCCCTTGTCGTCTCCGGGCCTCGATCCTCCTCCTCGTGGTCAGACGGAGGTCACGAATCCTGAGGATGACCTCGGCACGCCTCCTGAGACGGTGACCCTGGAGGAGGTCAAAGGTCTTGCTTCCGTTTCCGGGTGACCTCGCTGGAACTTTTTTCACTGTTGTCGCATTTTTTTATTATTATTTTTATCTTCATCAATAGCAGTATCAGCATCAGCATTATCATTGGCTCTAGGTATGCAGATAGAATTATTATAATAATTTCTGTTATTATTATTTTTATATAATTATTCTTATCATTATTATTATTATTGTTGTTGTTGTTATTGTTATTATCATCATTATCATTATTATTATCATTACCTTTATCAATATTATGATCAATATCCTTGTCATTGTTGTTGTCGTCATCATTATCATTGGCTCAATCCACACTCACAGTAACGTGGATGACATTGTCAGCCACCATCCTTGTACCATTACCTCTTCCTTCCCTTCCTCCTCCCCAATCACACATCCTACCTTTGCCCACCTCTCGCAGTCGTTCTCTTCTTCCTCCTCCTCCTCCTCATTGATTTTCCATTCTTTGTTCCTTCGCCCTCCAGGGTAACTGTTTCCCCATTTCCTTTCTTCAACTTCTTATTGTCTCACTATTTCAACCTAAGTTTCCCTTCTCAAATACCCGTTCATCCTTTTGGTCCAACTTTAACTCTCTGTTTCAGTCATTTCTTTAATTTTTTTTCCTCTCACTCTCTCTCTCTCTCTCTCTCTCTCTCTCTCTCTCTCTCTCTCTCTCTCTCTCTCTCTCTCTCTCTCTCTCTCTCTCTCTCTCTCTCTCTCTCTCTCTCTCTTTCTGTCGGTGTTTCGTTTGTTCCAATGACAATTACTCTTTCTTGTTATTATTTTGTTTTGTTCTACTGACTCTTTTATTACGTTTTCCTTTCCTTTCTTCTTTCTCTCCTTCTTTTCATTCTTTCATCTTTCTTTCAATAATTAAAAAAATCCTTCCTTCCTTTTATTCTTTCTCTCGTATTCAATCCATTCCTTCCTTCCTTCCTTCCTTACGTCCGTCATTCCTTCCTTACGTCCGTCATTCCTTCCTTCCCTCCTTCCTTCTTTCCTTCCATTCATTCTTTCTCTCGTTTTTCTTTCCATCCTTCTATCCACGGTCCCTTCCTTCCTTCCTTCCTTCCTTCCTTCCTTCCTTCCTCATTTTGTCTTACTCTGTTACAAGAATTTAAACATGAACGTCATTCTTGAATGTTCCTCATCACTCTTACGTCACTTTCTTTGTACTCCTTTCCACTATTCCTTTTATTTTCACATCGTTCCTACTTCCATTTCTCTTCTGAATCACTCGCGATTTACGCTTATTTACATTTCTTTGCATCTTTGCGACTTTCCTCACCCAGCGCCTCATACTCGTCCTTCGCCAGCGATATCTCGAACTCAGTCGATACCATTTAGTCTTCCACTTTAGAGACAGTGAACTTGATCATACACGTAAAGCTCTCCAAACGCGGCGGAACTTTCTTCGAACTTTGAGTCGAAGTTCAGGTTCTTAGACTCAAAGGACCTCCAAATACGAATGTCGTAAGAATGAAGGAGACTGCAAGAGACCATAGGGCCTACACTAGACAGTTCCATGTCCCTTAACATCTGTCATCCTTGTCCATAAAGGCTGAGGACTTACAAGTACGAAGGTCATAAGAACATAAGAATAGAGGAGGCTTCAAGAGACCATAGGGCCTACACTAGACAGTTCCATGTCCCTTAACACTTAGTCATCCCTGTCCATAAAGGCTGAGGACTTACAAGTACGAAGGTCATAAGAACATAAGAATAGAGGAGGCTTCAAGAGACCATAGGGCCTACACTAGACAGTTCCTTGTCCATTACCACCTGTTATCCCTATCAATAAAGGTAATCTTCCCTTAAAACAACCAATTATTTCAGCGCTTGCTACATGGTTACTAAGTCTATTCCATTCGTTAACCACTCAGTTGGTAAACCGGTTCTTGTCTGTTTCCTTCTAAAACGTAAATTTCTCCAATCTAAATCCATTACTACGAGTCCTGCCCTTCTGTCTTAATATGATGACCTTGCTTGCATCACCCTTTTTAAAGCCCTTGACCCATAAAAGGGGCTTTAAGACCCATGATGTAGGGGCTCTCTCCTTTCGGTATCGGGACCACAATCTCGTCTTGAAGAGTCTCTGGAAGCCATAGGCCTAAGGCTCCGCCGCCCTCCAAAACCACCTCCAAAGATACCATGGGAGGTTTTATGAGCTTTTTTTCTCTTTCTCTCTCTCTCTCTCTCTCTCTCTCTCTCTCTCTCTCTCTCTCTCTCTCTCTCTCTCTCTCTCTCTCTCTCTCTCTCTCTCTCTCTCTCTCTCTCGCTCTCGCTCTCTCACTCCCCCCTCCCTCCCTCTCTCTTTCTCACTCACTCTCTCTCACTCTTCCCCCTCTCTCTCTCTCTCCCTCTCCCCCCGCTCTCTCTCTCTCTCTCTCTCTCTCTCTCTCTCTCTCTCTCTCTCTCTCTCTCTCTCTCTCTCTCTCTCTCTTTCAAGGCCTTCCTTGTACCCAGTATATAATTTTTTTTCTATTTGTTAATGGTTTATCAACGTCAGAGAGCCATCATGTATGGGTCTAGACTCTATGACGCCTCTCCATGGTATACACTGGTGAAACGTTACCATTGAAGCTTCCATTTAATTTCTATTCATATTTTTATTTCTATCTTATTTATCTATCTTTTTGCGTGTGTATACGTTGTATTAAATCTTGAAGTGTTGCCATTTTGGTTTTCCATTTTTTCATATCATAATACGATTAAAGTGATTGAGGAAATGACTGTAATGAGGTACTTGTATATAACGACTGAAAAAATGTGATATTTTGTAGAATAAAAGGAAAAATAAAAGAAAACATGATTGAAAAAAACACGATATTTGAGATTAGTTCCTCCGAGGCAGCCATAGATATATGGCAGCAAAAAATAAACATTCTCAGTTCTTATTTTCTTTCCTTTTCTCCTTTTCTCCTTTCCGTCCGTGCCTCTCTCTCCTTCCTCGTCTTATCCTCCTTATTTATCACTCGTCTCCTTCGTTTCCATCCGGACATTTTGCAGTATTTCTCTTCTCCTCTTTGTCTTCTTTATCTTCCTCTTTCTGTCGTTCCCGC
>NC_134782.1:14687494-14694994 GCF_046742065.1 Oratosquilla oratoria
CCTAGTCTACATCTTTCTCTTTGTTTTAAATACCAACATCATACAATATCGCCACATTTCCACCATTACTTTTTTCTTTTTTAAGATTTTCACTATTTCTATATCCTTTCTTCCGATTTTTTGTTTTTCTAGTCTACATCTTTCTCTTTGTTATTATTACCAACATCATATAATATCGCCACATTTACATCCCCCTTGTTCAACTAAACTGGCAGAATATAACCACTGTTTTTTTATCGATTAATTTATTGCCATTCTTTTCACCTATCATTTATTTATCTATTTACTTATACGAATATATTTATTTATTTATTCGTTTATTTATCTATTTTATCTCATTATTATTATGATTGTTATTGTTACTATTATTATTATTATTATTATTATTATTATTATTATCATTATTATTATCATTATTATTATTTTATTTATTTTATATATTTAAGTTTTATTTATTTATTATTAGCTTGACAAACTTTCTGGTTTTCTTTTTATCATTTATTCGGAATGCTATTTTATGTACACAATACACGTTCTGGGCAGCGCTAAATTATTTTAGTGCGGGAGAGGTTTGGTCCGTGCGGTAACCCATTGGATAACGTGTCGAACTCATAAGCAGGTGGTCATGAGTTCGATTCCCAGGACCCGCTGTGGGCTTTTTGCGTTGGTTCCCGAGAGACCAGGCCAAGCAGGGAGGCAACCCAAACATCGGCAAAAAAAAAAAAAAAAAAAAAAAAAAAAAAAAAAAAAATAAAAATAAAAAACAGCGGCTTGCTGCAACTGACAGGACTTGCCCTACCAAGGGGTTTTTCACTTCCCACTTCGTGGTTGTGGGATGGTGAGTTATTCGTCTTCGGACTCAAATGGAGCCACGTTTCAATTAAAATCGTACAAATAAACACATCTGGGTCTCATTAGACATGTGGTTCCTAAACTCAGGGGGGGGGGGACCGCCCCTTCCCCCAGAGAGGCATGAACAAGACATAAAGGAAGCATGAAGCCATTTGCTAAAAAAAAAAATCGTTGTTTAGTGAATAATAATGAAATAATTCCAAGAATAAATACTTACCCTTACATACGTGCAAACTATAATTCTATCAGTAACCCCAGCCCCTTTTCTATTAAGTTAATAAAATGCTAAGATATCAGTAGAAAAAATATATGACTTATGTATACATTCATCAACCACATTTCACTTTAATTCTAAGCCATCAACATCGAGAACCTCGAGGAGGCATACATGGAGAAATTGAAACGTGGTACAGCTAAGGACTCGAACCTCCCATATATATATATATATATACATATATATTCATATATATATATATATATATATATAATATATATATATATATATATATATATATACAAAAATGATGGGAGGAGGTGGCGTGTGTGTCTGCTGGAAACAAAATGGAGGCTTCATATAAGAGAGTTGAGAATCCCTGTTTTCAACCAACACACAAACCATTTTTAAGAAATCAACACGACCCTCTATCTATTGCTGTTGGTATGCGAGGTAGTTTACCAGTGCTTCTATCCTTGTAGACAATCACGCGCCGCTGTGGTGTTTCATCTTCCGTTTCGTGAGTTATCCTTAATCATTTGATTACGATATCATCATAGTGTGTTAGTCAACTCTATTCCTACTCCTTATCCCTATCTTGTATTCAAAACGTCTATTTGTTCGTATTCTAGTCCTTCGATTCTGTATTGTTTCCTTCTCATCCTCCTCCATCTCCTCCTCCTCCATCTCCTCCTCCTCCTCTTCCTTCATCTCCCCATCCTTATCCTTCATCTCTTTGTCATCGTCCATTTCCTCCTCATTCACCATCTCATCCGCGTCGTCCTCCTCTTTCACCTCTTCATCTTCCATCTCCTGATCCTCCATATCTTCTCCCTCCTCCTCCCCCTCCTCCTCCTCCCTCTCCTCCTCCTTCTCCTCCTCTTCCTTCAACTCCTCATTTGGCGGCCGGAAGGACGGATACTAATGGTCTTCTCATTTTCTGATTTGAGCAGAAGATATATTGTGTTGGACCCCACTGGCACCTAGAGGATCTGGTAAGGCCGTGGTTGATGGTAGTAGGTAGGTAGGTAGGTAGGTAGGTAGGTAGGTAGGTAGGTAGTGTAGGTGAGTAGGGTAGGGTAGGTAGATAAGTAGGGAAGGTAGGTAGGATAAGGTAGTTAGGTAGGATAGGGTAGGTAGGTAAGTAGGGAAGGAAGGTAGGTAGGTAAGGTAGGTTGGGTAGGGTAGGTAAGTAGGTAGGTAGGTAGGGTAGGGCAGGTATGGTAAGATAGGGTATGTATGGTAAGGTAGGTTGGATATGTAAGTAGGGTAGGATAGGTAAGGTAGGGTATGTAGGTAGGTAGGTAGGGTAGGTATGGTAAGGTAGGTTGGGTCTGAAAGTAGGGTAGGATAGGTAAGGTAGGGTATGTAGGTAGGCAGGTAGGTGGGTAGGGTAGGTATGGTAAGGTAGGTTGGGTATGTAAGTAGGGTAGGATAGGTAAGGTAGGGTATGTAGGTAGGCAGGTAGGTGGGTAGGGCAGGTATGGTAAGGTAGGTTGGGTATGTAAGTAGGTTAGGATAGGTAAGGTAGGGTAGGTTGTTGAGGGTGACATGGAGCTTTCGGAGCCGAGATGGGACCCTGAGACCCTGAGACTCTTTGGCCGAAGAAAGAACCAAAGAATTTGTAAGATTAGTTTCATCCAGGAACGGGAATGAGGTCCGTGCAAAGAGGAGTGTTTCTAGCAGGTCTTCGGTGACATCGTTTCTGAGCTTGAATGAGGTTATCATCATCATCATCGTCGTCGTAATTATCATCATCATCATCATCATCATCATCATCATCATCATCATCATCATCATCATCATCATCGTCGTCGTAATTATCATCATCATCATCATCATCATCATCATCATCATCATCATCAACAGAAGCCAAACGACTTTATTCGATTAAGGAAGGAAACTTGGAAGGATTTCGACGTCTGGATAAAAGGGGGTAGGAACCCAATACCTCTTCGTTTTCTCCCTCCTCTTCCTTTTCCTGTTTGTTCTCCTCCGCCTTTCTCTCCTCCTCCTCCTCTCCTTCCTCTCCGTCCTCCTACTTTCTCCCCTCTCTTTCCTTTCCCTCTTCGTCCTCCTCCCTCTCCCCGTTCTTTTCCCGTATCCTCCCCACTTCCCATAACGACAAACAACCTTTGAACACGATTTTCGTTGAAGCTGTGGGTTTTCACGCAAATCTTCTAGTGGTAGGACCCCCCTCCTTCCCGCTCCCCCCCCCTTCCTTCAGCCTAGAGAAGGAGGCCGAGACATATACAGAGTGAAAACAGCAAATCATAAAATGTGCGGACGTGTATGAATAAATGTTGTAAAGTAAGCCGGTATCAGAATGGTCGAAATGCTTACAAGAGAATTTAGTTTCTTGGTGTCGGGGAGGGATGGAGGGTGAGGTGGGTCAGTTAAGGTGTGCATGTAAACAAATTTATATGTACACATGTGACTGTTCGTCTACAATCACACACGCACACAACCTCTCGCACACATATGTATACATGCAAACCTAAACATTTAGACATACGAGCATACATTCAATCCCACACATATGTTCATATAATATAATCTATTACTGAACAAAGTGCTTTACTCTACAACGACACTCCCCGGTGTGAAAATATATTTTAAATTCTAGTTCATTATATCAACCTGATCTGATGCTTCTTTGATCTGTTCACTGCCCTCTAATAGCTTAAAGATTCCTTTGCCGTGCTTTAATTTATCATTGATAAGCCTACAGAACAATCCTCCAATCAGAATTCAAAGAATGCACGTGGCATGACGAGCAGTTGATAACTAACATTTTGTTAAAAAAAAAAAAATCTGAACGACAAGATGTATGTCGTTAATATTAAGGTAAAAGAAGGCATGTGCAGTTTATAGAGGATAAAACTGACATAAGAATGATGAAAGAATGAGTAGTTTTGTTACGTAGTCCAAAGTCGGAGTAGGAAAAAGAAAATTCATTCGCATGTTCGTATAAGTTAGGGAGAAGACGGTAGGAACGTACCTGGAAACCAAGACTGCCATGAAGATCTGGTTTCGGCTGCATGTACCAGACTGTTCTAACCAACTCAAGAAGAAAACCGCGGTACAGTGAAGTAATTACACTTGTTTATTACATATCAATATATAGAAAATAACCTTATTAGAGTAAAGAATCATCTTATTAGAGCCTAAGGACCTGAAAACACCAAACGGCGTCTGTAAAGGGTACGGTAAGACATTTGACCCACAGCGTCTATTTTGGACCCAATGGTCCATCAGAACCTTTGCCTCAAGTTATCTTTTCTCACTTTCACAAACAACTGTGTTGTTTAAGGAGTTTTACATCAGAGTATCGTCGTGTTTTCTATGCAAATACCATCTTAGCGTTTTTTCACCATCGCACACTGTATGTGTGGTCAGTATGCGTGTATGTGATGTGTAGAGAGCAAACAAATCCTGATTTGTTTCCTTTACCTCTCGTCAACCGTTCCAAGGTCTTCCCCTCAGCTAAATAAAATTTTCCATAAGGACATAAGAATGAAGGAGACTACAAGAGACCATAAGGCCTACACTAGGCAGTTTCATGTCCATTACCACCTGTCATCCCCATCCGTAAAGTTATCTAATCTTCTCTCATAATAACCGATATTTTCAGCGTTCAGTACATGATTATGAAACCCTATCCCATTCGTTAACGACTCTGTTGGTTAAACCGGTTCTTGCCTACTTCCTTCTTAACTGTAAATTTGTCCGTCGTTAGCCAGAACAAAGCTGAAAGGTTAGGTTAGGTAGGTTAGGTTAGGTTGGGTTAGGTTAGGGTAGCGGAGGGGTTCAAATAGAAAACATTTTGCTATTTGGGTATTTTGCTTTTTTCGTACTTCCTTAGTCTCTTCCCTTCTCTCTCTCTCTCTCTCTCTCTCTCTCTCTCTCTCTCTCTCTCTCTCTCTCTCTCTCTCTCTCTCTCTCTCTCTCTCTCCCTCCCTCTCTCTCTCTTCTCTCTCTCTCTCTTCTCTTCTCTCTCTCTCTCTCTCTCTCTCTCTCTCTCTCTCTCTCTCTCTTTCTTTCTCTCTCCCTCCCTCTCTCTCCGTCTCTTTCTCCTTCTCTCTCTCCGTCTCTTTCTCCCTCACTATCTCTCTCTCCGTGTGTGTGTGTCTGCCTCTCTCTTGTTCTCTTTCTATTCCGCACATTGAACTTCTTCTCCATATCACATTCCTTTGCCTATGTGGATATAGTATATCCACCAGCTTTTAACCCTCTCACTCTTATTCTCGCCTTCATTTTGCTCGTTTACCCTGCATTACCTCCTTCACTATCACTCTTACTACCTCGTCCGAATGCTGTTCCGTTTCTGTTCGTTTCTAATGTTGTTTCGTTTCTGTACGTTTCTGTTCCGCTTCGTCAAACTCCTCTCCTTCCCGCCTCTCCGCACCTTACTTCTTGCCTCCTTCTGCCCAACCTGTATTTTTTTTTATCTTATTTCTTTATTTCTTTATTCTGTTTATTTATTTAATTTTGGCTCACTTCCTTTGCTCTGTTCATGCTTCCTCTCATTTCTCTTCCTTCTCTTGCCTTTCACCCCCTTCTTCTCTTTTTTTTTCTTTATTCTCCTTCTTTACCTCTTCCTGTTTCTTTTTTTTCTTTTTCCTTCTTTCTCTTATTTTCCTTCTTTGGTGACTTGTTTCATCTTAACAACACAACCCTTCTCTCTTGCTTCACCATTTATTCAGCTCCTCTGACATCTTCCTCTCCTTTCCTGCTTGGCCATTTTTCCTCAACTTCCCATTCCTCTTTGTCCTCTTTCTTCTTCCTCCTCTTTTCCCCAACCCCCTTTCCTCTTCTTGGCCATCTCTTTTTTCATCTTCACCCTCCTCTTTGTCTCCCTCCTTCTTCTTCCTCTTTTTCCAAGTCTCCCAACCCCATCTCCTCATATTGGTCATCTCTCTTTTTTCCGCCTTCCCTTTCCTCTTTGTTTCTCTTCTTTTTCTTCCTCTTTTTCTTCCTCTTTTACCCAGACTCTCACAACGCCCTTTCCTCTGCTCGCTCTCCTGTCAAGCAGTCTGCAGCCAATATAATTAACTCGAAAGAGGGGAGTGGGCTGTTGGAGTTTGTGAAAGTGTTTTCTAGGCCAGATTCGAGGCCCCTGGCCAATTTCGAAGGAAGAGGATTTCATTTAAGCGCTTCGGAAAAATGTCATGCAGTCTCACCAATTTCGGCTTTACTTTTTTTTTTTTTCTTTTTTTTTTTTTCCTCCATCGGACCGTTTTCCCTGCTCTTAGTTACGCAGTTGGCAATGACGTTTTGCCCCTTACGAGAAAAAAAAAAAAAGTAATTTTGGTACATTTCAAGTTAATTTTATTTTCCGCTAGTTATTAGAGTACTGTAAGGCTCATAATTCCACTGTTGATGAACACCCTCTTCCACCTTATTGATACGCTCCTACTCCAGCCCCGTTTTGGACCATTTTCGTGTCCAAGATGACTTGGCGACTTTTCCCTTTCTTCATTCAGTGTCCAGACTGTTTATGGCCGACAAAGAACACGACTATTCCGTATATCTAATTATGTACTCGTACTTCATTCGCAGGAGCAGTGAGATCTATTCGTACTAATTTTCAATTTTAGAAAACATTAAGGGTAATAGCAATTAATGAGTTTCAACATAGTACACTTTACATACATAAGTATGTATATATATATATATGTATATATATATATATATATATATATATATATATATATATATGTATATATATATATATATATATATATATATACACGTGTGTGTGTGTGTGTGTGTGTGTGTGTGTGTGTGTGTGTGTGTGTGATTATGTGTATATATCTTTTTACATATGTAAATACAGTTATACAGATAATTTTAATGACTATATATTCCAAACACACACACACACACACGCACACACACAAGTATATATATATACATATATATATATATATATATATATATATATATAATATATATATTATATATATATATATTGTAGAGGATGTACACATAATTGGCTTGCCTAATTTATATATCTACTTGTTTATTATTTAGGAAATTTATTGTAATTTTTGTTTTCATTAATTTGTATCCAGACAACACTCGATCCGTTGCTGGCAGATTCACCCTCCAGGTGTAGGAAATTGTTATAATAAATCTTTCACTTTTTCTTCTCCTGTTCCTCATCTTTCTCCTCATTTTCCAACTGTTCCTCATTTCCTGTCTTTCATCCACCCCTAAACATTTCCCCTCTCTTATTCCTTCATCTCTTCTTCTCTCTCTTCCTTCTCTTTCTCTTCCTTTTCCTCCTCCCTTGTTCTCCTCCTCCTATTAGAACGAATGGTTCATCTCCTCTTCCTTCTTCTACGCCTCTTTTCTCACTACTGCCAATAATAGCAGCAAAACCATCAACATCATCATTATCCTCCTCCTCATCATCATCATCATCATTG
>NC_134782.1:14707494-14787494 GCF_046742065.1 Oratosquilla oratoria
GTATCTGTGTGTTCTTACCACAGTGTGTAGGCATCTTGTTTCAAATTACTCGCTGTCACCCATAAAAAATGGTTGGGGTGGGATTTCAAGACAGTTGGCTTCGATTTAACATACTTTTCGTTCTCTTCTTTCCGGAGCGGGCGTCTACAGGCTTTTTTTTTTTTTTTTTTTTTCCTCCTTTTCCACCCATTTTCGTTGTTCTTTGAAATATGAAAAAATATATAGAAAGGGAGAGTTACCGGTATTTATGTCTTCCAGATGGTCTTTTAGTTATGGGAAGTATTAAATATACCGATGGTTTTACAGGCAAGACCTAGTTTACCAACAAAATGATTAACGAATGTAAATATACTCAGTAACCATATAGTGAGCGCTGACAGAATTGTCCGTTTTAAGAGAAGATGAGATAACTTTATGGATAAAGATGACGGATGTTAAGGGATATGGAACTGCCTAGTATAGGCCTTATGGTCTCTTGGAGTCTCCTTCATACTTATGTTCTTATGAGCTTAAGAGAAGGCTCCCATCTCCAGCCAGGTCCAACCATTTCGCCCTGTATGTTTCGGCGCTGAGGGCCAATGGCAGTAAAGTCTCTCCAAGTGAGATTAAACCAAAGATTATTGGCTTGTAACGTGGAATTGGAGACTAACATGGAGCAGTGTTAAACGTAGTTAACCGATACTCGATAGTGATTAAAAAAGACCTGGATCAGACCATGGTTAACCACGCAGGGAAGGAAGTAAGTGGGTCATTGTCTTGGAGTTTAAATAAAATGACGTTAAGGTCTGGAGGAAAAAGATGAACACTGCTGTACCTCATCTACGTGTTTCTCAAAAGGAATTGGTTTAGATCGGGGGCCAGCTGTTTTTTTTTTTTTTTTGAAAACTTGTCACAGCATCGAAAGAGGTCAAACTGAAACCAAATCGTCGATGAATTAATATCTACTGACATCCCCAACACAATGAAACATTGCATATGAATTGACATTAACTTGCACATTAAGAAGCACTGTTGACATGCAAGGTTCAACAAACCAAAGAAACTAGCACAACCTCGTTTAGATTCTAACAGACTCGGCGTTGAAAACTTTCAGTCAGAGAAAGTGGGGCGGTCACTGACTGATCGGTCTAGACCAGCGTTTCTCTACCTTTTTACCCTTACGTAACCTTTAAAATAAATTGTATGTCTCAAGGAACCCCTGCGCAAAAAAAAAAAAAAAAAAAAAAAAAAAAAATATATATATATATGTATATATATATATATATATATATATATATATATATATATACCATATCTTTCTCGTTTTAATTTCATGGTAATAATAGGTTAGATAGGATGATGTCTATCTTACATTATTACAATAACCAAGAATATGTCTTGCGTGTATAATTATATTACGTATATGAAATTAACTAAAAAATCAAAAGTGCATTAGCTTATCTCACTTGTTCTCGCGGAACCCTTAGGGACCTTTTACGGAACCTTAGAGTTCCGGGGAACCCTGGTTGAGAAACGCTGCTCTAGACTCTAGAGCAGGGGTTCTCATTAGGGGTGAAATTCACCCCCAGGGGGGAATTTTGGGATTTCTGGGGGTGATTTGTGACCACAGTCACCTTACGGGGTGAGGAAAGCAATTATAGGTTTTGGCCTATCTGGCCTGTCACCTGGGCTGGATTTATACTAATTTGGGAAAAATATACTGTATACTAATTTGGAAAAAATAAAAGGGTTTTTAGTAATATTTGCATATTATTTAGAATGCACCTTTTGAAACAGACAATCTTGGAAAGGAGGGGGGGAATGACATTCTGACAAATGGTGAAAGGGGTGAATGGGCCAAGCAAGGCTGAGAACCCCTGCTCTAAAGCGTCGCTAGATGGGCGAGACGCCAGGAGTGGAGGCAGATCGAGTCGTAGCGCGGAAAAAGCGAGTTCGTAGTGAAGACAGACTACATTCAATTCCCTGATTCAAACAACCCTTCGTTAGGTGCCACCGTTCTGACCCTCTCTGAGAGGACGGGGGACTTCGGGAAGCTAAACCGAATCAGGAGCGGAGAGGGTGACTAAATCGAAAGCTGCCGTGGAAAAGGAAGCGAGGAAAAGAACGGGAAGGGTCTTCGTTAAATCAGGGGCGTACCTCTATCTTCCACCATTTAATAGTATATTGGTGATCATAAATCACCATAACTTCGCTGTTACACCATACGTACGTTCACTCCAAGTCCTTGATTCGGTAAACATTAGTGTTGATCTGGAATCTTAACCCTAAAGCCAAATTTGACAAATTTAGGATCAAGAAGGAAATAGGTAAGAACTGGTTTAACAACAGAGTGGTTAGCCAACGGAATAGATTTAGTAACCATGTAATAAGCGCTGAAACAATTGGTTGTTTTAAGAAAGAATTAGATAACTTTATGGATAGAAGGGTGACAAGGGTGACAGATGGTAAGGGAGATGGAACTGCCTAGTGTAGGCCTTATGGTCTCTTACAGTCTCCTCCATTCTTATGTTTTTATGTTCTTATGTTCAGTTACTTAGTTTAGCTATGAAGCAGAACTGGTGATAGAACCAGACGCCTAACCTAAGATATAGAAAGCATAGCAAAGAGATCGTAAGTTTTTTTTTTTTTTTTTTTTTTTTTGAAGACAGACAAAAAAAAATGGATGAAACATTTGTTATCAAACATGGAAGAAATCAGGTAAGTGGAAAGGATAAGTTTTTTGAATGAAGACAAACAACGGGAAGCTAACGAGAGAAGGAAACTTTTGCAAATGGTAAGGAGAAGACTGATGAAGAGCGGGGAAAGGTTATTAAAGGGAAAACGCCCCGTGAGTGAGTTAGGAAAGAGGCGTTAGGGAGTTAATGATGGAGACTCTTGGAAACACTGACAGGGAAAGACGGCTGGACACATTAAGAGGGATAACGAACCGTTAGTGTGAGGAAGAAGGGGCGCGAGATGAGAGATGTTGAGGGACCACAAGGAAAGGAATCGGTGCTGCTTGGAGACTAGAACGGGAAGGCGCCACGGGCTGGTAGGTCTATGTCTTTCTCTCTCTCTCTCTCTATCTCTTTTTCTCTTTCTCTCTCTCTTTCTCTCTCTCTCTTTTTTTTTCTCTTTCTCTCTCTTTTTTTCACTTTTTTTTTTTAAGAAAGACTTCGAATATCTTTCTTCTCAAAACCGTAGGATTTCTCTCTCTCTCTATCTATCTATCTATCTTTCTCTTTTCTTCACTTTTTTTTTCTTAAGAAAGACTTCGAATATTTTTCTTGTCAAAATCGTAGGATTCTCTCTCTCTCTCTCTCTCTCTCTCTCTCTCTCTCTCTCTCTCTCTCTCTCTCTCTCTCTCTCTCTCTCTCTCTCTCTCTCTATCTTTTCTTCACTTTTTTTTTCTTAAGGAAGACTTCGAATATTTTTCATGTCAAAATCGTAGGATTCTCTCTCTCTCTCTCTTTCTCTTTCTCTTTCCTTCACTTTTTTTTTCCTTAAGGAAGATTTCGAATATCTTTCTTGTCAAAATCTAATTTCCAAAACTCTGTGGACTTGTGTGTGGGAAGGGATCGTGCAGTAGTTTCCCCCCCAGTAATGGTAGTTCCAGGTTCCGTTTTAGTTTCCAAACTACAATCTTCACTTTAAGGTGACTCGGGGACCTCAGGTTAGTATTTTGAGCAACAGGAGCGTCGTCCCCCTTCCCCCCCAACTCTATTCATTTCTGTGGTTTGGTGTGATACTCCGTCTTCCCAGCGAGCCACGCCACCGGAGGGTAAACATAAGGCCCTACGCGGAAATATGGCCACACCGTCTGGAACACGGTGAGAAAGAGGAAATTAGTGAGAGAGTAGCTCTGGTGGATGGGAACGGCGCCAGGGAAGAGAGTGAAATTGGGTTGGACGCAGAGGAATGGGAGGGAGGATACCTATCGAGATTACACAGAAATAGGAGGAGGAAGAGGAGGAGGAGGAGGAGGAGGAGGAAGAGGGAGAGAGAAATGGGAGGAAGGGGCGCTGAAAGTGGCCGGAGGTGGGGGAAAGAGAGGAGGAGGAGAGGATTGCAAGAATTGGAATGGAGGGCTATGGCGGGTTAAAAGGGGCTATACATTCACACACCCCGCTCCACCGTCTCTTCTTTATTATTTTCACTTTCTTGTATTCTTTCTAGTTGAACTCACGCCACGGGATCTCAGGATAACATGTCCGGGAGGAAGAGTATGTGTGGGTGACGGGGGATCTGCATTGGTCAAAAAAAAAGAAAAGAAAAGAAAAAGTCCGTGGAGTGATCATTGCATGGTGCGGCTGCATTACTACTGAAGGGAGGTGGAACAAAAATATGAGGTTTGGTTGGTGGATGATTGTGCAGAAGGGGGATAGATGGATAGAAAAGAGTTTGTGGAAAGGAATGAGGAGGTATTGAAAAAAGAGAGAGAAAGAGAATGTGTGAAGGAAAAGTAAAAGAGTATGAAAAGAGAGTATAGGAAAAGGTTGGACATAAAAAAATTATGAACGAATAAACTACAGTCAAGGAGATAAATTACCTTTAAGAAAAAAAAGAGGTCACTGAAGTGCATGGAGGAGGAAGGATAGAATAAAATAAAAGTGAAAAATAGTGGAAGAATGGAAGAGTAGAGAAATCATGGAAAGTTGAGTTTGAGATAGAGTTACCCCCGATGACGTAATGTAATGTCAGCGTGTGAGAACAGGTCTCGCAATTTTCTTCAAGAATTTTTATTTGGTGAAATTGTTGGAGTGATTTAGTGCAGTCTTCTTGGAAGTACAAAGATATAGACGACCTATTACCAGGGCGAGGAAATTGAACTATTTCTCAAGGGCGGAGTCGGGAAGGGTTGTTGCAAAATGTGTAACGTGTCTTGGAGCAGTCTGTATAAGAAGTTATACTCGAGGGAGAGGTTAGGTAAAACTAGATTAATTCTGAAGTATGATTCTTAAGTTTCCATAGAGAGAATAGATTTGTGAAGATCAAATATTACAGAGAGGGACTTGAGATTATCTTTAATGTATGAAAACGTTTTAAACTCTACAATTTTTTTTATTAGAGTAATTGTACCTCCTAAGGTGTGGAATCTACGAGGATTAGACTTTTTCTGGAATTTAGGTAGACTTCTGTCGTTAGGTATATATATATATATTGTGTGTGTGTGATTCACCATGGTCTTTGGATCACGTGTTGGATTCGTGATCGACAGCCATTTCTCTCCCGGAAGAGAGCTCAGAGCACGTATATGACCGATCTATTGGTAATGCTATGACCTTACATGCACACACGCCTCCAACTCCCCGCCAACGAGAGTTGGAGTAACAACCCGCAGCGCAACGATACTGAAATTATTTAACCCTGGGTGGGAATTGAACCCGGGCCTCCGTAGTGGCAGCCAGGAACTCTACCAACTGCACCACGAGTTGTGTGTGTGTGTGTGCACTTACCTAATTGCATTAGCCTAATTGTAATTTGTTGTATACAGGAAAAGAGTAAAGAGTAACGTTCATATGGTCTTGTCTCTTGCTGTCCAATTTATCATACCTAGCTTCAAATTTGAGTGTGTGTGTGTGTGTGTGTGTGTGTGTATGTGTGTGGCTGTGTTTATGTGTGTGCGCGTGAATGTGCGTGCGTCTGTGTGTATGTGTATTTCATTTTTTGTCTAAAATGTTTGTTTATTCGCGCAAAATGTTGATTTGATTTACATGGTACTTTTAATTTCTTTCATTCTGCTGAAGAGGACCACAGATAGTGGTCGAAATATACAGATTTTCTGTCCATCTTATCTCATTCTCCGACAGTGGGTCAACAAGTCTTATATATATATATGTATATATATATATATATATATATATGTATATATATATGTATATATACATATATATATATACATATATATATATAATTTTTTTTTTTTTTTTTTTTTTTTTTTTTTTTGAGAGAGAGAGAGAGAGAGAGGGAGGTTGAATTAGAATTCAAATGTTATGAATGTTTCTTACATCTTGTTATTTTCAAAATTCACGTATCGTTTCCCAATTCTTATATATTTGTTTTGTTGCCAAAGTACTTTGATCTAGGAAAGTAACACTAGGAATAAGAAAACAGATAACGGTTGCAGGAAGAGGACAGTATTGAATTTAGTAAAAGAGGAGAGCGAAAGAAAGAGAAGAAGAAGGAAACACAAGATGGGAAGGTTGTCCAGGCGAAGTGAGAATGTCCAAAAGGTAACGAGTCTCGTGGGGATGGGAGAAACTGTCCTACTGTGTAGCTTCCTGAGGATAACAGAGACCTTTACCCCCCTTGGGGTCATTCACGCTCAGATTCTTCTTCTTCTTCTTCTTCTTCTTCTTCATTTCCTCCTCTTCTTCATTTCCTCTTCTTTCTTCTTCTTCTTCTTCTTCTTCTTTTTTCTTTTTCTTCTTTTTCTTCATTTTCTTCCTCATTTTCTTCTTCTTTCTTCTTCATTTTCTTCTTATTCTTTTTTCTTCTTCATTTTCTTCTTATTCTTTTTTCTTCTTCCTCTTCTTCTTCTTTCTCTTCTTCTTCTTATTCCACCGAATTCTGTTAAACCAACAACAACAAGCAATATAATTTGAGCGACATGGTGCTGGAATTTTTCCTGTTGAAGTGGCTGCATCGCTGCCCATGGCCGCCATATGGACTTGCTCAACCAGAGCCCCTGGCCTTGTCGATACTCACGAAGGAGGAACAAGATCCAAGTCTTCGAGGTTCTCTTAGTCTTCGGCACTAAATGCTGACCCGAAGAGTCGTCTCGACGTCCTTTGTACCAAGGACATTTGGAAAATCGAAGAGTATCGCTAGAAGAATTATGTATCAGACTGGAGATTGCTCCGTGAGACGGTATAGGCGGACAGGCATAATTCGTAAACGCCAGATCAGGTGATGTAGCGCAGTGACCTCATTTTGATCACGCGCACAGGCTGAACCCCTTGGGGGAGACGGAGAGACCTCCACATCCCAACCGAACCTGCCGAGAGCTGGTAAGGATGGAATGGGTGGTTACATGGGAGCTTGCCCGGTGATGTCGGGAGGAATGGCGACGCGCCTCCTGGCGTATCCTTCCAATTAGAGGATCGATCGATATCAAGAATCAATATATATATATTATATATATATATATATATATATATATATATATATATATATTTCATAGACTTTGTCATTTGGTTTTTACAATATTTTCCACCCAAGTCACAAAGGAACACAAAGGAAGAACAAACAACAGCAGGCCTACTGGCCCTAACGAGGCTGTCTGTGTTTACTAAACTAAGCTACAGTTAAGTAAACAGGGCAGAGGAAGTCAATCTATTTGATCCAGACTACGGAACACAAAGGGACAAAACACCAACATACAATGCTTCTGAGCGTCTGCCTACTTTGCTTCATGCGTGTCACCGTCGAAGTCGAGAAAGTACGACGAGCTTGGCCAGCTTGATTGAAGAAATAGATCTGTAAAGTTCGAAGGATCGTGCACGTCACCAGAACACGCGAAGAATTACCCCCCCTGCCCCCCCTTCCCCCTCCCCCTCTCCCCCTCTCCCCTTCCCCCCTTCCCACCGTGATTGCTGAGCTTAATTTACAATGGTTGGGTTTTGTCTGCACGTGCATGCGTGCGTGTGTTTAATCTTCTTCCACGTCTCTGTATATTTGGGAATATTTCTATGCGGTTCTGTCCATGTGCGTGTATTTGTTTATACATGTGGTTATGTGTATGTTTGCGTGTATTTGTCCATATGTTTGCGGGTGTGAGTTTGTGTGCGTGTATGTGTGTGTGTTTATGTGTACATGTGTGCGTATGTATGCGTGTGGGTATGCGTGTGCGTTCATTTATCTAATCATATTTATATAATTGCATTGTACAGGGAAGGAACAGCGCTCCAGGTTCCTGTCTCTAACTCTCCAATTGTCATGCCTAACTTCGTTTGTGTGTGTTTCACCATGGTCTTGGATCACGTGTTGGACTCGTGATCGACAGCTATTTCCCTCCCGGAAGAGAGCTCAGAGCTCGTATATGACCGATCTATGGGTAATGCTGTGATCTTACACGAACACACACACCCAACTCCTCGTCCACGAGAGTTGGAGTATCGACTCACAAAGCAGTGATACTGAAATTATTTGAGCCCTGGGCAAGATTCGAAACCGGACCGCCGTAGTGGCAGCCGGGAACTGTGCCAATTGCGCCACGAGTAGTGTGTGTGTGTGTATTCACCTTGGTCTTTGGATCACGTGTTGGACTCGTGATCGACAGCTATTTTGTGTGTGTGTGTGTGTGTGTGTGTGTGTGTGTGTGTGTGTGTGTGTGTGTGTGTACACACGCACACTACCCATCATGTATCTCAGAACGTATGTAGATGTTTTTTTTTTCTTTTTTCTTTTTTACCTCCACTGACACTAACGCCCGTCTTTAGATGTGTTTTGTTGTTTCGATGTCTAGTCCTTTTGTGGAGTCATTGATAAACTTTTCCCGTTGCTTTAGCTTCTCCGGCGACTATTTCTTACTTGAAAGGAGGTTGCATGCCGACTTCAGCTTATTCAAAGAGATGGTGGGATTCTTACCCACTAAGTCAATGTAACCTTCGATGAGTTTAAGCTGTTTGGTGTGGTCACTGTTATCGAATCATATGTAATTTTTTCCAGTTTATTAATTCTTATATTTATTTATTTAGCTATTTAGCTATATATTCATTTATTTATTCATCTATGCATTTACTTATTTGTTTATAATAAATTATCTATTATTTTTTCTATTTGTGTGTATATATATATATATATATATATATGTATAAATATATATATACATATATATATATATATATTGTGCCTTTATTTTTTCTTTTCTTTTTTACCTGATAATGTAGTTACGGTTCTTCTTCGTCATGTCTCTTATGTTACCTACATTTCATTTGTGGTCAGCTTCATCGTATTCTGCTTAAAGTGCTTCGATTCTGATTTGTAATTCAGGAATCCTCTTCTACGCAAAGTGTCATCTTTCTTCATTACTCAAGTGACCAATTACTAGTAATATCAAGGATATGTTTTACCAGGATATTTTCTCTTATACATGTATCATTGAATGTGGTAGCAAATTTAGGATTTTTTTTTCTTCTATTTTCATCGGGATTTTCCCAAACAAAAGAAAACTTTAAGCAATGAAATCATAGAGCGACATCATACTGAAAGAACAAAATAGGCAAGAAAGGACGATTGTACTAATATAGAAAAATCCTGACAAAAGTGCGGCCCGCGTACCGGTCATAAATCATCAATTGGGGCCATACGCCAAGGAGCCGGCGCCAGTCGCCACGGTCTCTCCGAGCAAGCTCCCATGCAGCTATCTGAGGATATATTTGGACACAACTACTACTATTACTACTACTGGTCCTAGTTCTTCTTACAGTTGACTGTTCGCTTTCCTCTTCTTACGTGTCCGCGGTCTCGCCGAGCAAGCTCCCTGGAGATGTATTTGGGCACTGCTACTACTACGACCTTTACTACTACTACTACTACTACTACTACTACTACTACTACTACTACTACTACTACTACTACTACTAAGAAAATTAATAATAATAATAATAATCCCACGCGTACGAAGTGGGAAGTGAGAAACCCATTGGTAGGGCAAGCCCTGTAAGTTGCAGCAAGTCGCTGTTTTTTTATTTTATTTATTTATTTATTTATTTTTTATTATGATTATTATTAGACCAATGTTTGGAACCAACGCACGAAGCACGCAGCGAGTCCCGGGAATCAAACTCGCGACCATCTGCCCATGAGTTCGACACGGTATCTAATGGGCTACCGAGCGACCTACTACTATTCCTTCTTACGGTCGATCTTTAGCCTTTTTTTTTTTTTCCCTTTTTTTTTTCTTATTTTTACTTCCCTCTCTTGTTGGAAGTCTTCTCTTCAGCTGCCTTGGTTTCTGCTTTACGACCTGCATTATTTATGGCTAAATATTGCATATATGGTATTTTTCTTGTCTTTATGTGACATTCCCTCCTGCTTTTATGGTCTCTTTATGCCTCTGTAATGTCTGTGTTTATCACATTCCACCTCCTCTTTATTTTTTCTCGCTATCGCGCCAAAGGTCCTCCAGTTCCTTGCTGGTTCTCACGCCTCTATCTTATTACCTTCTTCGTGGTTCAAGAGCCCCTCCGAGGTCTATCCACTTTATCAAGAAGTGTCTGCGTCATTTGTTTTGTAAAGCCTCTCTTCTTGCAGTAAAAACCTACTCCTCTTTCTAAAATTGTTCCCTTAACTCGAGTTTTGTTTTTATATGATTTTATTTCTTTGTGTTAGGCATAATCGTCAGCAGTGTAGAGGTTTGTATAGGGATGGGAGGGACGGCCGGAGATCCACCGAAGTGAGTGAGTAATGTATTTTCCCAGCTGAAGGATAGTTATGCTGTCCTAGGAGACGCCGTTTCAATTAAGGTGTGTTTTGTCTCTCTGAGCTGAAAGGTCTCTAGGTGGGTTATCTGAGTTCATGCTCCTTCTTTCATCAATTCGATTTATTTGCAAGATTTTCTCTGTGTGGTTCGGTGTCTCCTCGTGTTTCTTCTGCCACTGCATATTTCGTACATCCTTCTCCATTTTTTTTATTCATTTATTACTATACTTTATTTATTTATTTATTTATCTATTTATTTTCTATTTTTCTATTTTTGCTCCATTCTGCTGGCCTCCCTAAAACTCACCTATAATATCTCTGTGACTACCTCTCTTTACCCTCAGGATATAGAAGCACTAGTTATTTTATTTATTTATTATTATTTTTTATTTTGTTTTATTTTTTCTATTTTTGATCCATCCTGCTAGCCTCATCAAAACTCATCTTTACACTCTGTGTGACTACCTCTCTATACCCTCAGGATAGAAACATCGGTTATTGTTAATGGAAGACTTGAAGATCTATCGTTACTCACTGTAGGTAAGGAGACCCACCCCATTAGTTTGATCTACCAATAGTTTGTCCTCTTTCATTTTCTCACTTCCTTTTCATCCTCCACGTGAGAAAATCCATAGAATTTTGTGTCCTTTGGGTGCCTTCCCGGTTTTCCTCCGTTGTAGTGTGACAAGATTTCTCTAGCGGGAATATGCTAGACAGCAACTGAAATTGTACTAGATTGGCAAAAAAAAAATGCTAAATCGTTTGTTCCTCTACGTTCGGTTTCTGTTATATTTTCTTATCGATATAGTACCATGCCATGGGGGAAATATGCTACGTTTAGCATGATTATGCTAAATCTGGTCACCTTGGTCGGGTGGTGAGCCAGAATATAAGAGGAATCGGGTTTCTCTTAACACAGTTACTCAAAGACACTCCCAGATAATCAAATAAATTTTATCTTCATTAAACCAAACGACGGCATATCTCAAGTTTTCTGATTATTCCCGTGACAAAGAGCTCTTTTAAGGACTATGGTGACTCTTTGATCAAATGAAATGACTCTTAGTCCGTGAGAGTCGTTCTTGATTGTTCTCAGCTCTCATTATCGAGGTCTTGATGGTTCGTGCATAGTTCTTTGTTCTTATGCATTGTCTTCACTCTCGGCTCTCTGTTCTCCAGCATCCATGTGTTATATCTCTGCAACTCCCCTCAACCTTGTGCCGTTTGCACTCTGTAATTTCCCTTAACTTTCTGGTGTCTTCCCTCTTCCCTTGCCTTATCTTGCCTTTCCTTACCTTCCTTTGTCATCTGTTACCTTTCCTTACCTTCCCATACATAATATTGTCTTACTTTGCATTCTATTATCTTGCCTTGCCTTTCCCTTCCCCTCCCTTCCCTTCCCCTCCCGTTACTTCTTTTGTTTTTTATTTCCTTCCCTTTCCTTCTTTTCCCTTCCTTTTATCATCTAAATAAACCTTCAAGTTGATATTTATGCTCGTCTGTTTAACGACCAGGGAAGGCTGCGCGTTGCGTTGAAGTCACCCGGCTCCCTGTCCTCATTCTCTTGTTTCCTCATTCACAGAATCACCCACTCTCTCCCTCACTCACTCACCCACTCCTTCCTCTCCCGAGACTTGCTTTGTGGCCCTCTCAATTGGTCATTAGCTCTGGTTTACGGGCCTACAAATGAATATCAATTTGATCGTGAAAATGTATATGACACAGGACAAGAAGGACAGATACTGCCTGGAGTGAGGTCGGAAGGGGTAGAAGGTGATGGGAAAGATTTCTCACAAGTAGGCTGCTCTCTCTCTCTCTCTCTCTCTCTCTCTCTCTCTTTATATAATATATATATATATATATATATATATGTGTGTGTGTGTGTGTGTGTGTGTGTGTGTGTGTGTGTGTGTGTAAGTATACGTATATATTAATATCTGCACATGTATGCGCGCTCGTGTGTGTTTGTGTAAGGTGTGTGTTAGCATAAAACGAGGCAAGCTTGCATACAAACCATTTTGGCGTGAACCCATGAATGCAAACAAGCATATAACGATGGTTTCCTAACTTCAGGAGACTCGCGCAAAGATCTCGCCTAGTCAACTGTGTTATGTCTTTTACCAAATCTACATGGATTTTGTTTTCCATCTTTTACATCAATGCCGATCGTTCTCAGTAAAGACAGTTTCTTTTCTGTTCGGTAAAACTGCCTCAGCAATTGGTCAGATATTTACACACACACACACACACACACACACACACACACACACACACACACACACACACACACACACACACACACACACACACACACACACATATGCGTGTGTATGTGTGTGTATGTATATAAGAGTATATATGTATATATATATATATATATATATGTATATATATATACATATATATATATATATATATATATATATATATATATATATATGTATATATATATATATATGTGTGTGTGTGTGTGTGTGTGTATGTATGTATGTATATATATATATATAAATGTCATTTTTGAGTAATTTTATTATGAGTTACATTTTTTCCATGAACAAGGTGTACATCATAAAAATGAAAACCTTACACTTAAACACTGATTAACCTCCTTGCTTGTTCGAAAAAGACATTAATGCAAAGGGTGGCATCAAAATAGGAGATCATCACAAGAGCTCACCAACAAATCCCTCGTAGTTGTGCCTCCACTAGACATAATTTCCTCGCCTCCCGTCGCCTCATTTGTCACCGGACGTCATTGCGTTGCTTACCTGTTGAAGGCGAGCAACCCAGTGTGATAGTGGACTTGGTTTCAAAAGGAAAATATAGAGTAAATGAATGAATACATAAATAAATAAATGTATATGATAGGTTGTGAAAATCACGTGGCAGTGTTTTGTGCTTATTTTCTTAAAAAAAAAAAAAAAACCAGAGAGAGAAAGAGAGACACAAGAAAGTAGACGCGGTCTGGAAAGGATTGGCACACAATATTAGAAGTTAAAAACTAGCGGTAGTTAGTGGATTCCTAGAGATTCCATTCAGTACCAAAACAATCTCTAGGACGCTCAAGAACAGTAACACATAACTCAGGGGTATGTGAGAATAAAAGGTGAGAACCACTGAATGTAATAGCGTAACATGGGGTGGAGAATGTAACAGCGTAACAACGGATGGGGAATATAACAGCGTAACAATGGGTGGTCAATGTAACAGCGTAACATGGGGTGGTGAATGTACCACGTAACAGAGGGTGGCGAATATAACAGCGTAACATGGGGTGGTGAACGTAACAGCGTACCAATGGGTGGCGAATGTAACAGCATAACAATGGATGGCGAATATGACAGCGTAACAATGGGTGGCGAATGTAACAGCGTAACATGGGGTGGCGAATATATCAGCGTAACATGGGGTGGAGAATGTAACAGCGTTGCAATGAGTGGTGAATATACCAGCGTAACATGGGGTGGTGAATGTAACAGCGAAACAATACTAATTAAATCTACACTGCGCAGTCCTACCCTTGCGCGTCTCCTCTTGCGCATGCGCGCGCCAGCCGACTCCCCCCTCCCTTGTGTTTACATTCACAACCAGCATTTCCTCCTCCCCCCACCCCACCCCGATCCCGCCCGTCTCCGAGCCTTGCTCCCTAAAACCCCCCACTTGATCCCCATTCGCTCCCTGCTCACGTATCCCTTGAACATTTCTCGGCCCATCTCCTCTAACTTTCCCCCCCACCCTCTCCTTCCGCCTCTTCCATCGCCCCTGTCTTGCTGTCGACATAAACACCTGTTTCTTTTCTATCCTTCCCTCCGACAAGTCCACATTCCTGCTAACAGTTTCATTCCCGACATCGGTTCTTGCTTCCTCCTCCTTCTCCTCCTCCTCCCTCCTCCTCCTCCTCCATCCTCCTCCTCCTCCTCCTCCTCCTCCTCCTTCTCCTCCTCCTCCTCCTCCTCCGCCTGTGTCTTTCTGAGGGTCAGCTCTTCCATAACGATGTTCTATGTCTTTTTGATAACCAATAACACGACCGTCCACTAAACCATGACGCTCATTTAATGACCGCAAATATTATGATAAGGGAATCGCTAAAAATGCAGCAGCAGCAGCATCGAGAGCAATAACATTTGCCGCTAAAATAACCTCTCCACCTCCTCCTTCCCCTCCTCTTCTTCCTCATCCTCTTCCTCTCTTCTTCTTCTCCTCTTCTTCTTCTCCTCCTCTTCCTCTTTCTCCTCCTCCTCCTCCTCTTCCTCGTCTTCTTCCCCTTCTTCCTCGTCTTCTTCCCCTTCTTCCTCTCCCTCCTCCATTTCTTCCTCATCTTCATCCTCATCCTCATCTTCGGACGACAAAGACGACGACGGCAACAGCGACGACGAAGACGACGACAACAAAACGCATCGTGCAAAGTTTAAGAATAAAAGTAAAAGTAAGAGTAAAAGTGAAGCTCAAAAAATGGAGCTCAAAAAAGTGAAGCTCAAAAAAGTTGAGCAAAAAAAGCGAAACTCAAAAAAAGTGAAATTAAAAGTAAGAGTAGAAGTGAAGTTCAAAGGAATGAGAAAGGAAATGTGTGCGTGCGTGCGTGCGTGCGTGCGTGTGTGTGTGTGTGTGTGTGTATTTTCTTGTCATTATGCTTTCCAGTGTTGTAATTCATTAAGATCCGCCATACAATTTTTGTAAACGAATACAGTAATTGCACATTTTGTTTCATTAGATTTGACCATATTCATATTATTTCATTTCATCTCTATTCTCCATATCTTTATTACGTTCTGTATGATAATAACTGCTAATAACGTGACAGGGCAGGAAGCCATAACAAGGAAAAAATCCCATTACTTGTTGAACAATGCAGACTCCTCCGTCTTTTCTTAAATAAAACAAACATGTCGAGATTGTTGTTAAATTTTATCATTCTGTTTTCATTTTTTTTTATTATTATTTAAGTTTCCTGATTTTAATTTTATTGTTTGATGTCCATTACACTAATTCTTATTAATAATCGTTCGATTAATTTTTTGGGGCGTAGGGTAGAGTTTAGGTTAAGTTAAATGTGTCCGTACCGACGCCGAAACAGACTACATAGTACTGAACCAGTTGGCATTACCCTCAGTCTTTGGTAGGGTCTTTATGCAAACAAGTAAATTACTTTTATTTTCCTGATGTAAACAGCGTTAGTGTTTGGGATGGTGTGGCTTGATATTTGAGGTTGATGACCAAATCTTAAACTGGGATTCCTCTTACTCTTTGGTAAGATCAATTGATGCAAACAGCAAAGTTGCTCTTACTCAGTGTCAGTTTATCATATAAACAAGTAAACTATATTCTCAACGTGTCAGTTCTTTATGTAAGATATTTACGGTTGTTAAGATTCATGTAAGATTCATATTGCTGTTATTCAGTCAGTGTTCATGTAAGTAGATTGCAGATACTTTGTTAGGTCTTCATGTACACAATTAAATTGTTGATACTCCATGTTAGTTCTTCATATAAACATTTAAACAGCTGCTTCTTAATGTACACAAACTGCTGATATTCCATGTTAGTTCTTCATGTACACAATTAAACTACTGATACTCCATGTTAGTTCTTCATGTCAACAATTAAACTGCTAGTACTCCATGTTAGTCCCTCATGTAAACAATTAAACTGCTGATACTCCATGTTAGTTCTTCATGTAAACAATTAAACTGCTGATACTCCATGTTAGTCCTTCATGTAAACAATTAAACTGCTGGCACTCCATGTTAGTTCTTCTTGTAAACAATTAAACTGCTGATAATCCATGTTAGCCCTTTACGTCAACAATTAAACTGCTGGTACTCCATGTTAGTTCTTCACGTAAACAATTAAGCTTCTGATACTCCATGTTCTTCATGTAAAGAAAGTGATGGTTCTTAATGTACACAAACTGCTGGTACTCCATGTTGTTCTTCATATGAACAATTAAACTGCTGGTACTCCATGTTAGTTCTTCGCGTAAACAATTAAGCTGCTGATACTCTGTTAGTTCTTCATGTAAAGAAACTGCTGGTTCTTAATGTACACAAACTGCTGGTACTCCATGTTGTTCTTCATATGAACAATTAAACTACTGATACTTTGTTAGTTCTTCATGTACACAATTAAACTGCTGGTACTCCATGTTAGTTCTTCATGTAAACAATTAAGCTGCTGATACTCCATGTTAGTTCTTCATGTAAACAATTAAGCTGCTGATACTCCAAGTTAGTTCCTCATGTAAACAAACTGCTGTTCCTTAATGTACACAAACTGCTGGTACCCCATGTTAGTTCTACATACAAACAATTAAATTGTTGACACTTCATGTCAGTTTTTCATGCACACAATTAAACTGTTGATACTCTTCGTCATTTCCTTATGGCGTAAACAGAGGTTCGGAGAACCATCACTTCATTTGATTTGTCATACAGCTCATTAAGATTCGAACGCATCTGCTTCCGAACTCTCTCCTCAAGTTCCTCGAACAGCTGCTTGGGGGGAAGTCACTTGACACCTTCAATCCGGTGCCACATGGTTCAGCATTCGGGAACGATTGCATTCAACACGGTGACGCCAGCCATCGTACGTTTCTCTTCTGTTAACGGGGTAACCTGGGATGAAAGAACACAAGAACACAAGGATGGAGGAGACTGCAAGGGACCATAAGGCCTGCACTAGGTAGTTCCATGTCCATTACCACCTGCCAACCCTGCCTATAAAGGTATCTGATCTTCTTTTAAAACAATCAATCGTTTCAGTGCACACTACATGGTTACTAAGTCTATTTCTTTCTTGAACCTAATTTTGTCCAATTTGAATCCATTACTACAAAAAAGGGGTTTGGATCGTATGAAAGGCCGTTCAGGCTTGGGCCCTGAGAGCAATCTAGTGTCGACATACTCTTGGTACATTTTACACTTGGACGAAAATGGAAAATGAACGATTCTCGTGGATGCAAGAATTCAGGAGAGATGTTCAGTTCGTAGCCATGACAACCGTTTCCTCCCTCCCCAACCCAAACCCAAACAAAGGCTTCTGATTGGCTGATAATCTTTTAGTGGAACACGTCATAGGAGCGAGAGGGGCTCAAGTTGAGAATAGCACACATACACACACATACACGCACGCACACATGTATGTATATACAGTGTAATTATATATATATATATATATATATATATATATATATATATATATATATATATATATATATACACACAGTTTTCAACAGTCGCTCCGGGAATCGAACTGCGGTTTCACTTTATGGCTATTTGAAATTATATGTGTGATTCTCGCTGTTACTAGCGATTCACTTCATATATATATATATATATATATATATATATATATATATATATATACACATAAATCATGATTAATGCATGCAAACGTCCAGATATAAACAGATAACGGAGATAATCTCTTTAATGTTATGCTAAGCAGGCTTGCTAATACCTTTGGCAAATGTAATGCGGTAATCTGCTCTCTCCGGCAGTCCATCGGGAACACTCTCATTTGCATAAATCCATTTTTGATTACAATGGTTTATGATGGACACGGTGAGGGTCAAAGCCCGTGCCGACGCCTAAACTCTCTTGACATCACAATAAAGAAACCACTGAAGAGGATTGCAGTTAGCAGTCGAAATATATAGATTCGCTTACTCAATTCTCTCTTTCGTCCGATTGTGGTGTTAATTGTGAAACTTGTCTTTGGCTGTTGGTTTATCTATGACCTTTGAAGTATGATTTGACCTGACTTAGGCACTGGGCTGGAGTCAGGGATGACCCCTGATCCACGAGGAGCTAAGATGCGAGGGAAGATGGGGGGGCAGACGGATGCGTGTCTTGGCTGGTTACCTCCTTTATAAAGGGGAAGAGGCATTTGGTATATAGAATATAATAACTTATTTATCACATATCTCGCTATCTCATATCTCGCTTGTTTTACTGGAAAAGTCTATGTCCTTCTGTGTGTTTTTATTTACATTCTTGCAAAGGAGTTAATTATCTAAAGTGAGTTTAACCTAAACTGATTCTAATCTGCATAGGTCGGTTTCGCTATGTCAGACACGACATAACAAATTAACCTTAACAAAGCATGTAAAGGTTGCCACTGTGGTGAGGTGAGGGACGGGGAAAAGGGAAACTAATTAGATAATTATACGACAATTGTTATTTTTCTCTTACCTATAACAGCTGAAAAAACAACATTCAAACTTGTCAAAAGTGACTTAATGATGAATCAGAACACCTGAATGAGATCATAGATTTTTTTTTTACACATTAACCAGTGCAAGAGGCAGAGAAAAAAAGAAAAAAGAAAAATGTAAAAAAAGGAAAAATTACAAACAATTTATCAATTGATCTTCATTTAAGAAATGTGTTGACACATCGTCGCAGAGAAAAGAAAAAGAAAAGAAAAGAAAAAATTAATAATAATAATAAGAGGAGAATTATGTCTCAGCAGCGACGGAAAGGCCATAAAGATGTTAAATGAACGAAATGATAAGAAATACAATTAAGTACATGAAGGGGATTTAAAACAGATTGATGATATTGGAAAAGAGGCGAGAAAGGAGGGAGAGGAGAATGAAGTAGATGGAGAAGGTAGAGAGGAGAGGAGGAGGTAGAGAAGAGGAAGCAAAGAGGGTGAGAAGAAGGAGAAATAAGAAAAAGAAGAAGGGGTGGAGGAAAAACAGGAAGGAGATAAAGAGGAAGAGGAGGGAAAGGAGGAAGAGGAAGGAAGGAGGAGAAGAGGAAGATGAAGGATAAAAAGATGAAGGAATAAAGAGATAAAGAGGAAAAGGAGGAAGAAGAGAAGGAAGGAATAGAAAGAGATAAATTGGAAGAGGAGGAAGAAGATAAGAAAGGAGGAGAAAGAGGAATGAAGAAAGGAAAGAAGGAATAAAAGATGATGAAGAGGAAGAGGAGAAAAGTGAGGAGGAGGCGGAAGAAGCAATACTTAAAAAAGGAAGCTTATAGACAAAGGAAAAGGAGGGAAATGGAAGATGCAACAGAAGAATGATAACAACAAACAAGAACCGAACACTATGGAGAGGCATAGGAGGAAAAAAAAACTAAGAAAACGAAAGAACTTTGACAAATTTACCAATGTTCAGAGAACAGTGTACGATTCCTCGGGCCACAAGAACACGGCATTGTCGAGTGAGGTTTGCATGTGGTCAACGAAAACATTAGGCATGATTATCCTGGACTAGGCTACCATTCCCGTGGGGGAGATTTCCCCCCACGGGGGAGCTTGGAATGAGCTTCCTCAGCCCCGGGGGGACCAATTACATGAACCTTCTTATCCTACAATGGAGAGAAAACTATGCTCCTAACCGACGTCCCTCCACGCTCTTGTACTCATGATTAGCCATCATCACGACAAAATGTGGCAGCACACTAAGCATTTCTCGCTAGCATGCTACGTGCATTTGCTACCGCGTTTGATCAGGGAAGACTTCGGTCACTGTCTCTTGTTATTCAAATTTCCTAATGTCAAATTACGAGAGAAGTTAAATCTAGAATACGAATGTTAGATACATGGTTGAGACGTTCTTATGTAAGTCTAGAATCTTGTAGCAGAAATCGTTTCTTCTCCAACGAAGTAGCAAAATCAAATATCATGCTAGCCTAGTCTTCCGTCATCATAGGAACACAGCATCAAGCTGCTTACATCTCCAATAATGCATCCATAAAGGCTACAGCACTAATGTAAGCATCGTTACGAGGCGTAAATCACCACGGATAACGAGGTGTCGTAGAAAGAATACCATTACTCGGGTATTTCCGTGTTACTACGGGTTTAACGACGAGTCACTAAGTCAACTGCGTGACGTTTACGACCTTCCCAAGGTGTGGCACGTGTCAAGTGTCATGTAAAGCTTGTGTCAATGAATATGTGGCGTGTCTGGGGCGTGACGTCTACGAGAGGTCGTTACTGCTGCGTGGCCAATCATATGTTGCAATAAGACCGTGACACCCCAGATGGCCACTTCGGGGCTTGGAGCTGGTCCAAGACGCGCCCTATCTGCTGCTGCTGCTGCTGCTTTCGTTTGCAGTGAAACGATTTTCGTAATAGATCGGAAGCACAGAGGTTCTGTATTGCTGAATGAAATTAACTGACATTAGCTATGAGTAAATATAAATGAGTGAAAAATTAGAATGAATAAGTTTGTAGATAAGTAAAAATAACAATAAGATAACAAGTAATATCTATATATATAACAAATGCGTCTTTCTCCTTATAAGAGAGGTTGCCAAATGAATAATGATAGAAAGTAGATTCAAATGATGATGATGATGATGATATGAATAATGAATAAAGTTACCAATTACACAGGTAGACCCAGTGTCAACAAAAGTGTTAGATTTAGATGTAACTTGATAATGTGAAAGTAGCTTCCTTAATGTTCTTTTGTAATAGCCACCCCCCAAAAAAAATGAAATTGAAATTAAATAAAAAATCGGATACCAATTACATGTTAAGACATACCAAATTGCCCCCGCTTCTCAAGGTTAGAGAAAAAAAATTAATGGACAAAATCGACATATGGATCCTCACACAAAACTTATTTATTTGATCTTTTAATACCGCGTCAATCTTAAATGTTTTGCTTGAACTGAAAGCAAATCATATCGAGTTCAAGGGTCTGCCATCGGATAAACATCGTCGTCGTCGTCGTCATCGTCTTCATCATCATCATCATCATCATCATCATCATCATCATCATCATCATCATCATCATCATCATCATCATCATCATCATCATCATCATCAAAACATCATCACCAACATCACCATTATCACCTACACCACCACCGCCACCACCACTACCATCATCATCATCATCATCATCATCATCACCATCATCATCATCAACATCACCTTTATCGTTATCATCATCATCAACAACATCAACATCACCATCATCATCATCATCATTATCATCATCACCATTATCAATCAATTATAATTATCATCATCACCACCAACACCATCTTCATCATCATCTACTGTATATCCTTAATTTCTTACCCACTAATTCGAAACGTTTGCCTATCACTGTTGTGATTACCTCAGTTACAGCTCAATCCATTGAACAACATTGAAAGTATGGAATACATTGAACAACCATGTCGACATCACAGACCCCTGACGCATCTCTTCATTCACTTCAAACTATTCCCTCTGACCATTCCTGATCTTCGCACTGTTATCATTGCTATAATTCCTCTCATTGTTATCATAATAGATATTGTTATTATATTCATTGCTACCATTACTATTATTAAACAATTCTGTTTCATACCTTTCACCTTTTTCATGCTCTCTTTTTGCTTTCACTTTTCTGTGAAATGCGTGTCTAAATTTTGTCTTTTTAACTCGACTTCCCTTTTCACTTCACTTTCATCTCAGATCATTTCCATATGCAATTTCCCCTTCCCTTACACTATCTCTATTTATTTTTTCCTCCATGATTTTACCCCTCTCCGACCTTCCCCTTTCTCTTTGACTGTGCCTTCTCTTCCCCTTTCCCCATTTCCCACTTTCCCTGCTCTCCTTTCCTTGACTTCATTCTCTTTTCTTTGTCCTCCTGTACCAGTTACTTTTCCTTCCACTCCATCTCCTAGTTGACAATTTCTCATTTATTTCTTATTACGTTTTGTTTGACCATTTTCACATTTCCCTTCTTCCTATTTCTCACTTCCCTTTTCCTTCTTCTCCTTTTCCCTTAGGCCTTCAAATCTCATAAGAACGTAAGAATGGAGGAGACTCCAAGAGACCATAAGGCCTACATTAGCCAGTTTCATGCCTTTTACGACCTGTCATCCCTATCAATAGAGTTACCTAATCTTCTCTTAAAAGAACCTATGCTGTAGTTTCAGCGCTCACTACATGGTTACTAAGTCAATTTCAATCGTTGACCACCCTGCTGGTAATCCAATTTTTGCCTGTTTCCTTCTTAAAAATATTATATTCGTTCTGACTTACTATCAACTGTTTTCAAGCCCAGGCAATCCTTAGGGTTAATCCCTATATTCCATTCCCTCACAAAACGTCGTCTGCTTTGACAAAGATATATTCTCTGAAATGCGCCAGATGATTTTATTCAGTTCTTATGTCGTCACCCTGCCATTGTTGTCCACCATGACACTCTTAGTCATCATTTCCATTGCCCACCTTAATTTCCTTTTGGTACCGTTTCTATGATCCAACCTCTGTAACAGTGAGGAGTGGATTGACAATCCGAGATAGGGAAAAAAAGAGTGCTACAGGATGACAGAAAAGGTTAAGAACCAAAACCCTCAAGCACTTGACCCCATTTAAATATTTCATTGGGTTCAGAAAAAAAAACCTTTTAAACTTTTGTCGGTTAAACATTTCGGCAACTACAGCAGAGGTGATAGAAAACGCATCGGACATATTGGGTAGCACAACAAACCGATTGACCACGAGATCGTGTGTGCTGGTGAGCGGACGTATTGTGTCCTGATTGGGCGCCCAGGCGGACACAATACGCGTGTCGAACTACACAGGGAGCATATTGGATGTCACAATAGACAACGTGAAGCCACTATCTCCCTGTCTTGGTTATCAGATCCGTCGCATTCCGAACTTAACTGCAATTACTGGGCTGCTTTGAGGTGGCGGGGCGCATGCGCAGGGCGAAGGTAAGGATTTCTGGATATTGAATTTAAGTTTATCACCATTTCGGGATGCTCATTGGCCAAGCGGATTAGAGCGTCTCCACTTGCAGCGGAGGTCGAGGTGGTGGCGGTCCGACCCTCTACCGCTTGCGAGTTGGATCACGGGCATGTTTCTTCACATTCCACGCTACAAAATCCTTTGTAAGGGGCACCGTACCAGCCTCCCGGTAGGTGGAGTTTGGAACGTTAAAACGAAGCCATCAATCATTTTGGGTGACAATTTGGGCGGTTTGGAAGATTTAGGGACATGGAAAGGGAAGAAATATGATGTCCCTTTGGGAGTCGTTTGCACCCCATCCTCACTCCAAAAGACTCCCCATCACGCCTCTTCCTCCTCTGAGTACCCAATTTGAAACAGAAAACACACGGTAGAGTTAATTGGCAGAAGTTAGGGGTTGTTAACTGACGAGAGACTTCGGAGTTAGTCGCCTCACCTCGGACAGGCAATTCTTCGGTCCTCGGGAGGATTCGTGCTCCATTGTCTGCATACCTCATTCTCTCTCTTCTATATTTCCCCAATAAACATTCACCTTCTAGAATCACTAGAATCAGTTCAGAGAAGAATGACCAAAATGGACTCAGAAATTTGCCTTATGAAAAGAGGCTTAGGTACCTTAACTTACACTCTCTGGAAAGACGCATAGTGCGGGGTGATCTAATAGAGATGTTCAAGTGGATCAAAGGCTTTAACAAGAGTGATGCAAACAAGGTCATCATATTAAAACAACAGGGCAGGACTCGCAGTAATGGTTTTAAACTGGACAAATTTAGATTTAAGAAGGAAATAGGCAAGAATTGGTTTACAAATAGGGTGGTCAACGAATGGAATAGACTTAGTAACCATGTAGTGAGCGCTGAAACTATCAGTTGTTTTAAGAAACGGTTAGACAACTTTATGGATGGGGATGACAGGTGGTGATGGATATGGAGCTGATTTGTGTAGGCCTTATGGTCTCTTGCAGTCTCCTTCATTCTTATGTTCTTATGTTCTTCTGAAAGTTCTACAGGTTTCGTGTTCTTGTTCACTCTTCCACCTCGAAGAATTTGTTCATTCGTTAGTTTTGTTTCAGAAACAAAGGGATACATTTTTCCTAACTGTTTTCGTATTTCTGTTTCCTGTACTACTGAAAATTTGTATCTCGGTTATTCTTGATTCTGTTCTTCAGCATTCCTCCCGAAACCACATCAATACGAGTAAGACTAATTATTGGAAAAAGAAGCCTTAAAACTCAGTATGGAAGGTGGAGAGTGAGAGGGAAGAGAGTCCGCAGATATTCAGAAAATGGAAGAATGAGGAAGGAAATGAAACATGAAATGATGTGCAGAATAAGAGCAGTTGCAGCACTAAAAAAGAACAAGAATAAATTTATGGAGAAATTTAGCTTTAAGAAGAAACTAGCCAAGAAATGCTTTACCAATAGAGTGGTTAACGAATGGAATAGACTTAGTAACCATATAGTGAGCTCTGAAACTATCGGTTGTTTTAGGATAAGATTAGATAACCTTATGGATGGTGATAACAGGCGGTAACGGGCATGGAACTGCCTGGTATAGATCTCATGGTCTCTTGCAGTCTCTTCCATTCTTATGTTCTTATGAAAAATCTCGAAGATACGAAGACAAATTTGGAGTTGGAGTGTAGATCACGCTACTTTTTGGAAGATAGAGTAATGGGCAGTGGACATCGCCCTATGAAATATGATAATGGCAAGGAAGATGGCCTATCTGCGGGGCTGCATGTGTTATTACGAGAGTGGACAAGATGCCCAGGAAGAATATAAAGGGGAAGAAATAAAGAGGGTGTAGAGCGAAAAGAGGAAAAGAAGAACGAGGCAGCGCCGAGGTGGGGAGGAAGAGGAGAGAGAGACGAGGGATAAAAGTGAAGACGTCGATTGCAACAAGAACAAAGAGTCTGAAAGTGACAACAGAAAACGGGATTGGAGAATAAGGTGAAGGAGACTTTGAAGCGAAAGAACGCAAGAGGGTATGAAGGTGCAGGCTGTAATCGAGTGAAGAATATCTAAAGGGGGAAAGGGAGCGGGAGAGGAGAAAGAGGAAGGGCAGGAGGAGGGTGGGCAGGTGAAGGAAATGAAATTTTGATAGGGAAGAAGAGACAGAGTGAAGAAGTAGGGGGAAAGTCGTACGAGAACGTGAGGACAAAACAGCCTGCCCCCTTATGTGTGGTTGGGACAGCAATTCACCATAGAGAATGTGTATATGTAAATGTGAATGTATGTATGCATACACACAGTATACATGTATATATGAAGGTATGTATACATTCTCTCTCTCCCTCTCTCTCTCTCTCTCTCTCTCTCTCTCTCTCTCTCTCTCACACACACACACACACACACACACACACACACACACACACACACACACACACACACACACATATATATATATATATATATATATATATATATATATATACATATATACAGTATGTGCTTTATAGTCTGTGTTTATCTGTGTGTATGTGTGCGTGCGTGCGCGTGCACGTGCTGTATGGTTGTGAACGCGTGTATGTTTGTATATGTGCTCGTGCGTGTAAGCACATTTGTGAGTGTACTTCTCAGTACATGTACAAGAGTGTGTGAGCGCGTGTAAGTACATCCTCAAAGTAGCCGAGTGTTATCGTCTTGAAGAAGACCCCCCCACAAGGTTCTCACAGACAGACAGACAGACAGACAGGGAGAGAGAGAGAGAGAGAGAGAGAGAGAGAGAGAGAGAGAGAGAGAGAGAGAGAGAGAGAGAGAGAGAGAGGGAGGGAGATTTCTTAATGGTGTTTTTCTTTTATAATGAACAACTGAAGACAGGATGAAGTCATCATCTACTCGAGAGGAAATGAAGAGCCTTATAAACCTCCTTTACGTTCTTGAAACCCGGACGTAGACCCGTAAGTCGTGTACTATGGATGACCTCTCGGCTTGTATATTGACGCATAAGAGCAATACTCAAAGGCACTGTACCTGTTCTCAGTGCCTCGTGAAAGTCACCTGGAAATCATTCGGTTTCCTGCTCTCTCTCTCTTTCTCTCTCTCTTTCTCCTCTTCCTCACTCTCTCTTTCTCCTCTCCCTCGCTCTCTCTTTCTCTCTCTCCTCTCTCTCCTCTCTCTCCTCTCTCTCCTCTCTCTCTCTCTCTCTCTCTCTCTCTCTCTCTCTCTCTCTCTCTCTCTCTCTCTCTCTCTCTCTCTCTCTCTCTCTCTCTCCCTCTCTCGCACACACACACACACACACACACACACACACACACACACACACACACACACACACACACACACACACACACAGTTCTCTCTGTCAGCATACACCTCTCTCATCTCTTCCTCTCCGCTTTTCCCGTACACCTTTCCTCCTACCACTTCAATTATACCCATACGGACCAGAGTTCCGTAGTATTGTTTTGTGGTTGGAGACTCATTTCCACTCTAATTAGAACACTGATCATTCCACGAGTCCTCCACCTCTTGGGTATGATGTGGTCTCTAAGGATAGAAGCGCTGGTTATCGCTGGCGAGGTCTTCCTCCTCACGTCACCTGTTACAGGATCCATATGTTCTCTTGCATCTCTGTTTTTTTTCTAATCTCGTGATTCCCGCTCTCTTTCATTCCACGTGGAAGTCGTTATGATTCTCTTCTAACTTTGATGTTCCTCTCATCCCCCCCACCCCCCAACCCCCACCCCGGCTGTCTCTTCCATTTACTCTTCCACCATTTGCCCTCCCTATTTGATCGCTTTTCTCAAATTCTCTTTCTATTTCAACTCCTCGTGTTTCTTTTGACGTGTCTCCGTGTGATCCTCACCTTCCGTTTTCTGTTTCTTTTGTCTATTCTACCCCCAGATTTATTTTTCCTCATCGTCTGTTTTTTTTTTTTTTTTTCTTTTTCTTCCTTTCTTTTCTCCTCTTCAATTTTCTTTCGGTACATCCTTTGTCACGTTTTGCTTCTCGTTTCTTCCTGAATCTCTCTTTTTTTTTTTTCTTACTTCTGTTCTTTTCGACTTTTTCCCTATATTTATTATCTCCGAGATCCTTCTATGTTCTTGTCTTTTCCTTCACTTGCCCTATACTTAGGTTTAAGAAGAAAATAGGTAAAAAATTAGTTTACTAACAGAGGCTAACGAATAGAATAGACTTAGTAACCATGTAGTGAGCGCTGAAACATTTGATTGTTTTAAGAGGATCACTTTATGGATAGAAATGACAGGTGTTAAGGGACATTGAACTGTCTAGTGTAGGCCTTATGGTCTCTTGCAGCCTCTTCCATTCTTATGTTCTTATGTTCTCTTCCGCTTCTTTTTTCTTTTCTTCTCTGACGTTTTCAACTTTTCCATATTTCTCATTTCGGAAATCTTTCTGTTTCTTGCCTTTTCTTATACTTGCCCACCACTTATAGACCCATCTCAGTATCTATTTTTTTCTACTCTTCTAGAATATATTTACCTCCATATCTACTTCATTCGCATTTTCCTTTCCTTTCCTTTCCTTTCCTTTCCTTGCTTTCACTTCCTTCTTTCTCTGCGTTTCCCTCACCATCTCTCCCCCTTCCCCTTTCTCTTTGCCACCGGCACCACAATGCTGGCGGTGGTGGTAGCGAAGGTGCTGGGAGTGTTGGAGAAATGACGTCCTAGTGAGTAATTACGGTGTCAATTATGGCTCCAATCACAGAGGGAAAGGGTTGGGGAACAGAATGAGGAGGAGGAGGAGGATTTGGGCAGACCTCAGGCTGGGTAGACGACAAGGGAAAAGAAAGGGAAAGGGAAGAGAGGATCAAAGTGACGAATGAGAAGGAAAAGAAGTGAAGAGAAAGAAACAATGGCGTGGTAAGATGAAGAAAATGGAGGAAAAGACGAAAAATGGGAGAGAGAATTGAAATAGGAATGATTGGTAAGAGGAAGCTGAAGTAAAAGAAATGGGGAGTAGTGTTTGGAGGAGGAGATTGGGCTACGAGGAAGAGGGCGACGGAGAGGTGGTTCCTCTTGTAGGAGGGAGGAGGAGGTAATAGAGACACACAGACGAGGAAGGAGGAGGAGGAGGAAGAGTGTTGGGGTGTATATGCATGCAAATGGCATTGTACGGTTGTCACACATGCTTTCCGTTTTCTGTATATAAATGATATGTAATTTATTTATATTAATTTATCGAAACTGTTGTACTGATTGGGTTTCACGTGCCAATTCGTGAAAGAACCATCATGCGGGCGTGTTTGTGTTTTCCCGCGCGAAATAAGCTTGGCGTCAAAAGCAGTCTTGATTCTGCCTCCAAAGTGGCCGCGCGCTTATCTCTGTTATGCTGAATAATTTATATATTCAATTCAAATTTAGTTTCATTAGCCACCCTATAACAGAAGGAGTGAATTGGGATACACAGACTTAAAATAGGAAGTGCAACAGGAGGGAAAGAAGGAAGAAAAAGGAAGAGGAGGGGGAAGGAGTAGGAAATAATATTCAGTAGGATCTAAAAGAAAGTTGGTTAAGAAGGGAAGATGAAGATGACTCCAAAGAAGGAGAGGAGGAAGAGGAGGAGGAAGAACAGATGTACCAAGAGGAGGAATAGAAAGAATAGATGCATGAACAGGCGGAAGACAGGAGGCAGAGTGTAGGAAGATGGAGGATGGGAGGAGGAGGAGAAATAAGAAGAGAAAAGAAGCTAGTATTAGAATTGATATATAGTTAGGGAAGTAAAAAAAAAGATTGGGTAGAAGATGAGACGTATTAAGAGGAAGAGGGGCAGGAAGGAGAGTGTAGGAGGTGGGAGAGGAGAGGGCGAAGAGCGTCTATAGTTTGGGAAGTAGAAATAACAATAATAATAATAATAAAATTGAATTGGGTAGACGACAGAATGAGGCGGTGTCTCATCACGAATTCGACGTCCGCCCGCAGACGGAAATGCCATTTTACGAGAGCTGAAAGAACAACCCAGGGCCAACAATCCGGAGGCCAAAGGACAGGAAGGCCAGGCAAACTTCTTGCGAGGAGAAGGGGAAGGGGGAAGGGGGGCGTACGCGCGGGTAATAACGTACACACACGAGACGTGGACTCCGGAGCACCGGGCCGCGCCGGGGCGCCGGGCCAGACATTGGCACCAAGCAGAAGCCGATTTGTGAGGTCATGGAGGGCCTATACATAGTATGGTATGTTTGGGTTGGCTATCGACTCATCGCAAACAAGAGAGTCATGGATCGTTTCCCAACGGCAGCTGGGAACTACCTCTGTGATGTTTACCTTTTTACTATATTTCACTTCATTTTGTATAATTGTGTAAGTCATTATTTCATATTTAGAAGAAATCGTATTCTCTCGCACTCTCTCTCTCTCTCTCTCTCTCTCTCTCTCTCTCTCTCTCTCTCTCTCTCTCTCTCTCTCTCTCTCTCTCTCTCACTTCTTAAACTTATGAATATATGCAAACACAACATAAATGAGATGTTCATAAACATTCGCTGAAATGAAAAAACAAACAGGCGTGCATACAAACACGCACTCAAATACACATATAAACCCCATGGTATTGATTCTGTGAGGATGTTTACATGCTAAGTCCTCTTAAGAAACTAACATACAAATAAAAGAACAGCTGCTACCCATACGCAAGAGTATTAGAAATCACGTATGTAGTCGTTTTTTTTTTTTTTTTTACGAACGGTTGAGTAAAGGTCCACTAGACGTTATTTGAACACTACTTTCCGGACAAATGAACAAATACTGAAAAACGCGGAGACAAAATTACTGTTCCCTAATGCATCAAATCTGAAGTTTACATTCTCTTAATTGGTTTCATTTTGCGTTTTCTTAATTCTCGCAGTTTCCCATTTTTCCCATCTGCACAACACGAAATGACAAAAGACAAACATCTCGCTCAGAAAAGGGTCAATGAATCAGAGGCATTATTGACTTCAGCCTTTCGTTGCCAGTAGCAATTTTTTTCATTTTACTGCGGCTGCTGTCTTCGGAAAATTTTGTTCTTTAGAGGGTCAATAGAAGGTCTGGTTTGATGGTTGGAAGGGCAGGAGGAAGACGTCTGAATATACGAAGTCTGAGACTCCTACTCCTAAGGAGCCTGCTCATGACATACCTACGCCAGGACATAGACATAAGCATAAACGTAGACAAGAAACTCAATCACTCGTTCTTATAGACAACACTCGAGCTGTTGCCCCCTTCTCTCTCTCTCTCTCTCTCTCTCTCTCAAAAAAAAAAAAAAAAAACAACATATATATATATATATATATATTAAAATAAAACGTACTCATTATGATAGTCACACACATCACACGTGTTGTTTGTATCAGAATGAAGATTTTACGTGAAAAACAGATGATGTAACACTCCTATTGTGTAATGCCTTTTCTGATTCAGCTTTCGGTCTCTCTCTACTTTTTGTTTATTCATTTAGCTATTTATTGATTTATTTGCTTATTTTATTCATTTATCTATTGTTGTAGAAAATACTGAGGAGGAATAGAAATTAGTCTGTTTTTTTGTATCTGGTTTGTCAGTCTCTCCCACCTCTCCTGGTCCCCCCTTCTCTTTCTCTCTCTCTCTCTCTCACTATCTATCTATCTATCTATCTATCTCTCTCTCTATCTATCTATCTAGCTATCTATCTATCTATCTATATCTCTCTCCCTCTCCCCCCCTCGCTATCTCTCTATCTATCTATCTTTATATCTCTCTCTCTTCCCCCTCTCTCTATCTCTCTCTATCTATCTATATCTCTCTCCTTCCCCCCTCTCTCTCTCTCTCTCTCTCTCTCTCTCTCTCTCTCTCTCTCTCTCTCTCTCTCTCTCTCTCTCTCTCTCTCTCTCTCTCTCTCTCTCTCTTTCTCTCTCTCCCTCTCTCTCTCCCTCTTCCCCCCCCCTCTCTCTCTCTCTCTCTCTCTCTCTCTCTCTCTCTCTCTCTCTCTCTCTCTCACTTTCTCTCGCCATCTCCCTCAATTTTGGTTCCCATATCATTTGTCTTCTCTATCTTTCTTTCTCCTGTGCATAGTCTATTCTTATCGCACGTTGCTAGATAGTGTTAGATGTCATGTTACACTTTTTATTTTGAAATTTAGTTCCCTAAATGTGAACTTTCATTCTACTCGGCTTAATTGAACAAAATTGATATATCTCAAATTTTTAAGTAACAGAAATAGAAATAGAATACTGAATGTTATCGCTTCTATTATTCATTGTCCTCAGTGCCAAAGACTTTGTCAGGCTGATCGGAGTCTTCTTCTGGGTTTCACTCGTATCAATTTTATATCGAACTCGTTATCGTTATCTTTATCGTCCTTGTCGCTTTCATCTTTATCGCCGTCGTCATCGTTATCTTAATTATTGCTGTCGTCTTTCTGTAATTGTTGTTATCTCTTATCTCAGGCATTTGAAATGTTATCTTCTTCTGTGTTTTTAAATCATTTTGTCACGTCCGAAGATAATTATGATTGCTGTAGTTGTTTCTAGATTTATTCAGGTTCTCGTAGCAATCATCTTAATGGATGCCTGATTCATATGTAATGTATTTTTTTTTTATTCCGAATTATGTTTATCAAAACAAAATTTACCGAGGAGAACTGACATACAGAATGTTTCTGTTGTGTTCGAAATGTCTATACGTTTGTCCCAAGAGAAGTCGGTACTGACAGAAATTGTATATGCAGAGTTGTTTTTGTACGCTGATAACATTCTTCACGGGGTTTACACAGGTACATAAACCTGAAACCAATTTTCTTCATCTTCCTCGGGATTTCCTTTATCCAGGCATTTTTTTTGTTTTGGGTGAGAATTCTTCGGCATTCAATTCTTTCTGACGTGTGTTTCTTCTCATTGATTTCTTACATCGAGGACCTTCTCCCAAACTCACCTCCTCCTTCCTCCCTCACCTCCCACCTTTCATCTCTCCCTCCACTCCTTCCTAACAGGACAGCTTCGGGATCGTATATCGGGTTGGTCAACAGCAGTAATCAGATTTCCAAACAAGGCGTCTTTGGAGAATGCAACTCATTGAGTGCTCTTATCTGAGTTTGTGAGTCTCGGGTGGTGGGGGGGAGGGAAGGGGCGGTGTCTCATATCGAAAGGTTCCAATAACAGACCACAATGTCCCCATGAATTAATATGATGCGGGACTAAAGTCGTAGAGGCTTGAATGGAATCACCAGTGACGGTGATGTCAGTCCCGCAAGCCTCGGTTCGAGTCCAGGGAAGACTGTCGGAATTATTCGTAGAGGCTTCTTGTCAGTGCCCAGAAACTTGCATCACCTCGCATATTTCACAAATGACTTAAGCTCCTCAGGTCTCCCTTCAGTTAAGTAAGACCTCAAGAATTAATAATTCCATAAACTAGTGGTTCTCAGCCAGGGGTCCGTGACACCTTGAAGGGTCATAGAGTTTCATAAGTTGGGTCACATTCTGGAAATTGGTGGCTGCTAGTGGATGCATAGTGATTAACTTTAGTGATGCAGTGGTCTCAAGGAGGATAAAGAACAGTAGTACATAAGTATGGGGGTACATGAGAAAGCGTGTTGAGAACCCATGCCATAGACAGAGGTACTTCTGAATGGACCAGCGAGTGTTTCCCAAACTTGTGTAATTTGTTCATCGGCGCTGTTTCTTTTTATAACTACTTGTGGCCGGGGGTCTGTGGACTCAGGGAACCACGATTTTTAACGCTTTGTGAGCAACTTTTGTCCTTGGGTGTTTTGACCCGGGAATAATTGAAAAGATGTCCGCTCCTAAGAGACTTGGCAAAACAAAAATTAGTTTGTTTATTTTCGGCGAATCAAAGAATTGTGTCTCGCGGTCACACAAAACTTGAGGTCGTGGTAGTCAAAATAGGTTTACGCTCAAGTTAAGAGAAGTCAACTCATTCATCATCGAAGATGGATTTGTGGTAGAGAGGCAGTGAACTGTGGTGTAGTTCAAAGTTTTAAGAGAGAGAGAGAGAGACGGGGAGAAAGTGGGAGAGAGGGTCGGGGGCTGAAATTCATGGGATTTATTCGGGTGGAAGACAAGTAAGCTAGGCAGCGAGGAAACGAAGTGGAACGGACAGAAGATGGGAGAAAGGGAGAAAGGAATAGAGGAGGATGAGGAGGAGGGAAGGGAAGAAAAGGAGGAGGAGGAGGGAAGGGGAGAAAAGAAGGAGGAGGAGGGAAGGGAAGAAAAGGAGGAGGAGGAGGGAAGGGAAGAAAAGGAGAAAGGAGGAGGAGGGAAGGGAAGAAAAGGAGGAGTTGGAGGAGAAGAGTGAAAAGATGAAATAGGAGCGGGAGGAGGGAAAGAAAGGAAAGGAGCATGAGGAAGAGAAGAATGAGAAGATGAAACGGGTGGGAGGATGGGAAGGAAGAAAAAAGGAATAGGAGGAGGAGGAGGAGGAGAAGAATGAGAAGATGAACCAGGAAGAGGAGAAGGAGAAGAAGAATGAGGAGAAGCAGAGGCAGGAGGAGGAGAAGAATAAGAAGATGAAACAGGAGGAGGAGGAGGAAAAGAATAAGGAGAAACAGAGGCAGGAGGAGGAGGAGAAGGAGGAGGAGGAGAAGAATGAGAAGATGAAACAGGAGGAGGGAGGAGAGGAGGAGGAGAAGAAGAAGAAGAAGAAGAGGAAGAATGAGGAGAAACGGGCAGGAGGAGGAGAAGCAGGAGAACAAGTAGAAGGACGAGAATAAACAGGAAGACGAGGAAGAGGAGGAGGAGGAAAGGAAGGAAAAAATAAGGTGAGGAGGACAAGGAGAAAGAGAGAGGAGGAGGAGGGGGGAGAGAAGAAGAGGGGAGAGTCTTTATCACCTCAGAAGGAAACGGAGACAAGGATAAAAAGGCGAAGAAATGAAATGATATTGTTGGCGTTGAAAAATCGTCCTGATCGCTAACGTTCCAGAGTAGCTGGAAAGAAAGATCTTTCCAGGGAGGACTGGATTCTTTGTGAATACACGAAGAAAAGTCTCGGTGAGCACATATTGAAGTCTATCAGTGTATGTACTTAAAGGTTTTCTTCTGGTGTGCTCTCTAGTGCTCTTTTTGGTGTTCTTTGTGTTTTTGGTAATACGAGATGATGTTATTCAGCTATATAGAATATTGCTATCTCAGTCATCTTCTTCACTTCTATGGACCGCTCCAGTGATGTTACACCGAAAGTCTTAATATGACAACCTCACGATGAAAAAGAAAAATAATAATTTATGTTAATTTTTATAGAAGTTAGTCTATAAATCAATAGAAGTTAGCAAACAATGGGAGCCACAAAACAACATACCTATAAATCTAACCTCAGGCATAGAGAAATTATAGAAAGAATTATAAGAAATATCATCGGACATCACTTAGAACGCATTGATTGATTTGGTTTAATGTCACAAACCCCCCTATCGGGAGCCCAGGACGGTGCCCGTTACAGTGGACTTTGTAGCGTGGAATTTAATGAACCATGCCCTTGGTTCAACTCGCTCTGAGCAGGATTCGAATTGTCATCATTTCGACCTTCGCCGCAAGTAACGACGCCTTAATCTTCTATTATTATTATTATCATTATTATTATTATTATTATTATTATTATTATTATTATTATTATTATTATTATTATTATCATCGTTGTAATTGTTATTGTTATTATTGTTATTGTTATAATTGTTATTGTTGTTGTCGTCATCATCATTATATATGTGTATATGTATATATATGTATATATATATATATATATATATATATACATATATATATATATATATAATGTGTGCGTGTGAACCTTCTTGTTCGGTTGATTCAGAAATAAACTGAAAATAGAATAGTCTAAAACTATACTTCCTCCTTTACTCGTATCTTTGTTTTCCATGTCTACCCAGTGTTCCGCTTCAAGGGTCTTCTGTACTTCTAGAACGAGGTCTCCACAAACACCCCAATTTAATCAAGAGAAACGTCTCGTCTTTCTTCCAACTTGTTTAAGTTTTAAAGACAAGAGGGGAAACTACAAGTGTTTTGGGAATAGAAACACAGATGTGGTTGTCTGTGACCCGGAGGAAGTCTGGGTTGCCGCTGTGGGTGTGGGAGGATTTTGGTTTCAGAAGGAATGTTAGGTTAGATTAGGTTGGGTAGGATTGTTCCACATTCAATTTTACTCAAAGAAGTATACGTCTTGGTCGGTCACGCTTTTGGCATCTTCATGGGCGTCCATATCCTTATTCGTCCTTAAATAGGAAGAAGGAAATTTGCCTTACGAAGTGAGGCTTAGGCACCTTAACTTACATTCTCTGGAAAGACGCAGAGTGAGGGTTGATCTAATAGAGGTGTTGAAGTGGATCAAAGGCTTTAACAAGTGGGATGCAAACAAGGTAATCATATTAAAACAACAGGGCAGGAGTCGCACTAATGCTTTTAAACTGGACAAATTTAGATTTAAGAAGGAAATAGACAAGAATTGGTTTACTAATAGGGTGGTCGACGAATGGAATAGACTTAGTAACCATGTAGTAAGCGCTGAAACTATCAGTTGTTTTAAGAAACGATCAGACAGCTTTATGGATGGGGATGACGGGTGATGATGGATACGGAGCTGCCTAGTGTAGGCCTTATGGTCTCTTGCAGTCTCCTTCATTCTTATGTTCTTATGTTATGTTCTTAAGGAAGTGTTTTTTAGGAATCACGCTGCACGTACTCATCAACGGCGCTGATCGAGTGAGAAGTGATGTATTCAGAATGTCACGCTTCGTCTATCTATCGCCCCGAGACGTAGCAATACGACTTGATTACACAGATGTGACCTTCATAATAAGCCTTAATTGAAGAAATTGTAGCCTTAGCAATGAGCCCTGATTGAAGAGAAGACGTCTTTGGCAATAGGGAGTTGATTTGGGAAAGGGTAGCCTTCTGGCTACCATTGTTCTCTTCGGGTTTTTGTCCGAAGTTTTTTTAGCCTTCGTCCCACACGCTCTCCGCCATCTTGTTTCCATGCTTGGCCGAGACTCTTGAAGATTTGTGGTTCTTGGAGCGTTTTTACAGTGGACAGTAAGGTGGGTAGTGATTGGACAACCCACTGGAAAATAAAAGGTGTAAAGGAAGAACTCAGATCAAAATATAGGTTTTATAGATAAATAGAAATATGAAATCTGTCAAAAGAGACACCACGTGAATACGGAGTCTTTATTACTACGACGTTTTGCTTCTTACAGATTTATCAAGTAAATGATGAAGCTCTAACAAACGTAACGTCGTATTAATAAAACTTCCGTCCTCATATTTGGTGTTTCTATTGATACAGTTGTCAACAACTGCCAATTACAGACAGATAGTACTTTATTTGTCAATTCCCGTCACATTGACAAAAAACGAAAATTCACTTTGGTGCACAGTTGAAGAGGATACTGACTAAAATGCACAAAACACACACCATAAAACGTAAGACGCAAAAATCGACAATAAAACTCAGTAGACTCAAGTAAACCAAAACACATTATGAGTATAGGCTACTATTATATGGACATACAGTTAAACAGTTAATACTGCTCGGTACAAATGAGTTTTTGAGTCTTGATATCCGGTGCATAACGTGGGAGAAGGCGTGAAGTGACCTCAGCCGTTGTACTATATCGTCCAGAGTTTCTTGGGCTATGTTAACGTGAGTACCGTTCCTCAAGATCCAGACTGTGTCTGCCTGGAATCGCGTGGAAAGATGCCTTCATCCCGTTTGGACCGGCCCGGCGGCTGGATTGTTGGATTGTATTTGAGCAATCCATTCTTTATTTCCTCAGCACATCCGCCAGCCAAATACAATTTCTATGTCCTAATCCATTTTTGCCACTAAAAAAATTAACGTTGTAAAACATTTGATTTTAAGAAATATATAAAATGCGCCGGAAATAAATTGATAATTTGCATAATTAGAAAGGGCAATCAAACATTTTACGGCAACCGTCAAAGGAGTCTTTCTGCAGGACATGGTATCAAATTATTCATCACAGTGTCCGACTTCATAGATTTCATTCTAGCTAAGAATCGACAACCTGGTGGACTTCAGCCTGAAAGGGTCTCTATCGATCGATATACCTTTCAGGTTGGTGGTCGCCTGCCAAGTGGCTTAACTTCACACCTACGGGAGGGATACAAAGGGACACAAAGGAAATGCAAACAACAGCTGACCTATTGGTCCTTACGGGGCTGCTTGCGAATTGAAAGGAGGTGTAAACAGCGGAAACGGTTTAGAACCGCTGACTTAATTCAAGTGCATGAGCTCACGATGCTGACATACTACAAAAGCGAATGAAATCGTCGGACGATAGCAAAAGTAAAGGAAGTACCACGCATGTAATATAGGAAGAGTTAATTAAGGTAGGTTTAGCCCCTTTTCTAACCAAGGGGAACTCCTACACTTGAAAAATTCCTCGGAGTTAGGCGGAATACAAGTCACCTTCGCTACAGAGGAGATGCGAAGGGAAGAGTCCGTTGCCAGAACGAAGGGTTGGTTTGTCGGGATCTCACGGATTCGTGGAAAGATCCAAGAACACCCTACAATCCACTGAATCAAATGTCCTCTCAAGATCAACGCAAGGTGCTTATGACCTATTAAACGCACATCGGTGCTCCAGAACAACATGAAGCTCCAACATCCAATCAGTTGTTGAGTTACTGGGCGTAAATCCAGACTGCCGGGACCTATAGATCTTTAGCAGATGGGAGAGAATCCGCGCCAGGAATAGATGACTACCGAGAGTGTCTTGCCCGGCAAAGTGAACAATGTAACATCCCCATTGAATGTTGTTGTCCTGTCAGTCCCCTTTCCTCTCCCAGGTAGGGACATCAAGACCATACCTTATTGAAGGTTGTTGTCTTGTCAATCCCCTTTCCTCTCCCAGATAGGAACAACCAGACCCTTTTTGTGGAATGAGAGAAAATAGTACTGGACTGCCAAGCGGCAGATAGAACCGCATGCAACCCACGGATCATAACTTCACCTATAGCTTTAATCAACTCCACACTGGTAGTGGACATGTCGACCGCCTTTCCACCCTTTGACATGCTCATAACCTCTTTAATCTTACTCAAAGAGGGTAGAATATAACGGCAGCCATCACCTGATGATATGCAATTCTGTGGTGGTCTTTAGAAAGGCAAGGAACAGCAGTACATAAATCAAAGGCTAAAATCCCCTGACTTATCCCCATGTCGGACAGGAAGTGTCAGCCTACTTCGGTGAGGCGCACCACCACTTGTTTTGGTGAATGAACACACTGATATGAATTTTTTCGATCGTGAGGCAGAGCTATATATATATATATATATATATATATATATATATATATATATATATATATATATATATATATATATATATATATATATATATATATATATATATATATATATATATATAGACTAATTCATGATTTTATATATATGTGTGTGTGTGTGTGTGTGTGTGCGTGCGTGCGTGTGTGGTGTATATATATATATATATATATATATATATATATATATATATATATATATATATATATATGCACGACCAAAATATAAACTATTGTCCCCACCATCTATTGTAATTCCCTCAGGATGATCGAGTCGGGTCGAAAGACGTCTAGGAGAGCAAAAGAGGTAACTAGTTAAAATTCCCTTTGAACTTCTGCTCAGCAACCTTACACCTGCACAAAAGCTCGTTATCAGAGAAAAGGAGAAGCTTCAATTCAAGCTGAACAATGCCATTGTCGCTGTTGACTTTCCCAAAACCATATATATATATATGTATATATATATATATATATATATATATATAAATAAATTATATATATATATATATATATATACACGGAAATGTATATATACATCTCGTATATACGTATTCAAATTACTATATATGGTCACATAAATAAACATAGAGAAGAGGGGAGGATAAAAAAAAAAAAGAGAGAGAGTTGAGGAAGAGGACACGAGGGAACTGGAACTAGAGGAAGCTTCATTCCGAATCGGACTTGCGTGTGTGTAAACGCAATTAGACCAATGTAAACCTCAGTTGCCTTTGGTACCACCATAAGTGAAGTGAAGCCTGAGAACCTGAGTTGGGTGTTGAGGGAGAGTAGAGGATGGGGAAGGGGAGGGATTTTGGGTAAGAGAGATGAGGCGGGGAGGAGGTTTGGATAAAGGATTAGAGGATAGGATAAGGGAGAGGAGTGGATCAGAAGGAATTGAGGATGGCTTCTGGAGAATGAGGAAGGAGGAAGAGGAAACAATGTGAATAGGAAGAAGTGAAGACGAGTGTAGGGAGACGGGAAGGGGATAAGGGATGGGAAGGAGGTTAAGGATTAAATACAGTGAAGGAAGAAGTAAAAGGAAAAGAAAAATATGAAAGGAGATAGTTGATACGGAAACAAAAAAAAAGTAAAAGACAAAATAGCGAGTTCTAAAAAAGAAAAATAAGAGCAGAATGGAAGAAGAGGTGGAGAGAGAAATAGAAGAGGCGTATTGATGTGTTGAAGAGCCACAAAACAAGAGAATAAGAATGGAGGGGACTGCAAGAGGCCATCAGGCCTACACTAGACAGTTCCATATATATTACACATACGCAAGTCCGATTCGTTTCCATAAAGTTATCTAATCTTATCTTAAAACAACACTTGCAAGGAGAACGGTGAAAATAAAAACAAAAGAATAATGTAATGTGGGAAAGAAAGTTTGAAGAATGACAAGGATCAAAGACAAAGAGGAAGTAATCTTCAGAATGAAAGGGACCAGAGGAAATAAGGATTCTAATGAGGCGCAGAGGGAGTGAAGGTAATAAGGATTTTGGTTGAGGATGGAGGATGGACTAAGGTTAAGGACGACTAGGGAAGGAGATTAAAAAGGACGAAGGAAAAAGAGACGGAGAAGATGGAAGCTTCATGGAAACAGCGAGGGAAAGGAAGAACGGAAGAAAACATCAAGGAAATGGAGGAAGAAAAGGATTAGTATGAACATAAGAACAGAAGAACATAAGAATGGAAGAGACTGCAATAGACCATAGGGCCTATACTAGGCAGTTCAATGTCCATCATCACCTGTCATACCTATTCATAAAGTTATCTATTCTTCTCGTAAAACTATCAGTTTTTTTTGCGCTTACTACATGATTACTAAGTCTATTCCATTTGTTAACCACTCTATTGGTAAAACAGTTCCTGACTGTCTACATAAGAACAGAAGAACATAAGAATGAAGAAGACTGCAAGAGACCATAATGCCTATACTAGGCATTTCCATGTCCATTACCACCTGTCATCCCTATTCATAAAGTTATCTAATCTTGTCTTAAAACAACCAATTGTTTCAGCGCTCACTACATGGTTACTAAGAAGTCTATTCCATTCGTTAACCACTGTATTGGTAAACTAAATTCTTGCCTATTTCCTTCTTAAGAAGAAATATGAAAAGGAAGGGAGGAGGGATTAAGAATGGTACAGCAGAAATGCTAACTAATTGGATAGAAGTAATGCCTCTGGTTCCCAATTTGATTTTCTTTAAATTCCCGTTTTCTGCGTTCTTGTGTCTACTGTAGTTCCCAAATTTTCTTAAAATTCCTGTTTTCTGCGTGCTTGTGTCTTGTTTTCTTTATTTTTTCTCCAGCTTACACCCATGTCATACTCGTGCTATCAGAAATAGAAGAAAACGCTTGGTTAAAGAAACACTAGAAGGAAGAAAAATGGAAAGAAAATATCAACTATTGTCAGGAAGATGAAAGGGAATATTTGACTAAAGAGAATGAAGAGAAAATAGAGTAATTCTTAGATAAAATAACAAGGTTACAAAATCTAGCAGATATCATCGAAAATAGTACCAGGAAGGTTGATGAGCAGGAAATAAATTGTGTAAAGACATATATGACAGTCTATGTCTTAGGTTCGTGTTACATACTTCAGTTATGTCTATGACCACCAACACTGTTTATGTCTGGTGTGAGCAGAGCATTGATGAAGTACTTTTTCTCGTAATGCTGCTAAAGAAAGAGAAAATGTAACGAAGAATAGAGGACCTATAAAACAAAGGAGTGAAAAAAATATGTGACAGAAATAACAAAAAAGTTCTGTCTATATACCATTTACACTACCAAGGGCCTTTTACCCCTTTATAATGAACTTGGAACAAAATAAAATTTAGTTGGAAAAAAATGTAAAAATGAAAATGGGATGAGCTAGAATGAGTGAACGATAAGAAAACAAAAGATGGGAAGAAAAAAAAATAGAACGTTCTACAAAAATATATATCAACGGAAAATTAAATGATGAGACGAACCAGAAAACCTTGACAAAAGCGACGAGAAAATGAAACAAAAATAGTGTGAGACGAAGGCAAAACAAATGAAAAAGAAAGAAAACTGAACGAGAATTAAGAAGAAATATATACCGTAGTATAAAGACAAAATGATGAGAGGCGAGAACAAAAAAAAAAAAAAAAAGGAAGAGCGTAGAAAATGGAAACAACCAAGGATATATAGAGAACAAAAGACATGAGCCTACGCCGGGAGACGCTGAGTATCAGAGGACAAATCCGTCACTTTTACCCTCATAAGCGATTGGACTGTTGGGACAGGAAACAAACCGTCACTGTTGGGAATCTGAGAGAAGAGCGGGACTCGAACCCACAACTAAGTGAATGCGAGACCAGCCCGCTTCCAGTTACGCCACCATTGGGAAGGAAAGATAACAGAATGTAGAAAATGGGAGATCAAAGAAAACTGGATAAAAGAGAACATAGGGGATCGATGAGAGGCGAGTGGAGTAAAAGTATTGGCCTCAATTTGAGGGAAGTCCATTAGGTAGTGAGAGAAGGCTAACCCAGTAAGACGATATGTTTGTAGAGGAGGAGAAGAGGTAAGACAAAAGCGGAAAATACTCTTAAGCCAAACAATGGATCTGGAGAGAGGTGGGGATCGTGTGTCAGTTTGAGAGATGCAGAATGATAGTGTTGATTAGATGTATAGGGCTAAGGAGAAGATTGGAATGGAAAAAAACTTGGAATGGAATGCGTTAACATTGCATAGAAACCATTAGGATCTCGGAAGAAAAGGATTGAGTAGATGACAAGTTTATACAGGAGTTTAAGATTTGGCAATCAATGAGATATATAGACAGTGAGAAAGATGGATAGGAGTGAAGGACTTTGTAAGATATCAATATTCTTATCTCACATGGATCCTTTGAGGACAAGTAAATGTTGGCAATCCCTTCGATGTCCAGCGTGCACACGCGCGTATAGAGCGATAAGTACTCCAACGTCTTCAAACCAACCCTCGAGGGACCCTCTATTGTTCCTCCGGATCTCAAGCAAGGGACATTCTATCGTTCCTAGTGACCCAAGGACCAGGCTTCCAGGCTCGGACAATGGAAGCCGCCAGCGTTTCGGGGGAAACGCCCTGACACCTGCGTTGGACAAAAGAGACCGCACTCCTTGATTACAATGGAAACTGCGTCTATCCGGCGCCTGTCATCGTTGCTCATCCCGGCTCGATGAAGTTTTTTTTTTTTTTTTTTTTTTTTTTTTTTTTTTTTTTTTTTTTTTTTTTTTTTTTTTTTTTTTTTTTTTTTTTTTTTTTTTTTTTTTCTTTTCTTTTTTTTTTTAACCACATGCAAATATGGCGACCTTTGTATATATGTATGTAGGATCTGGTAACCCCCCCCCCCTCCAGGCTTCTTCGGAGGTTGCATGAATGTATAAGCCAGAGAGAACATCTGGAGTAGTAAAGAAAAGACACCGATCAGAATTTGCTTCTCCGAAAACCAGTACTTTAATAATGTAGATAGAAACTGAATCACAATGGCAAAAGCCTACAAGCCGGTGAGAAAAAACACCTTGTGAGATCGACACCTATATAAGTACACCTTTTCGCTTTTAACCGCAATTTCAAGAACTTGAAAAAGCTGTAACAAGCGAAACGTAGTACTAATAAAGGTTTCGATCTCACAAGGTGTTTATTCTCATAGATAGAAACTACAAATCTACAAAAACATGTGTAGTGATATCAGAATAAAATCCTGAAAGCAATACTGTCGAGGTAGCTTTAATTAGTTTCCCGACAGTGGTGGAGGTGACCTTAAAAAAAACAAACACACACACACACACACACACACACACACACACACACACACACACACACACACACACACACACACACACACACACACACAGTGGCTTGCTGCAACTGAAAGGGCTTGCCCCATTAGAGGTTTCTCACTTCCCACCGTGTGGGAGGTGGGTGGTGAGTTTGAGTTTAACCACAGTTGATGGCGACTGACAGAAGAATATAGTTGTCAACAAATAAAAGAAATTGAGCAATGTAAAAGTCTCGTGTTGCAGAGATGTGCTGAGGAAAAATCTACGTTCACTCGGAGAGAGGAGGTGATGTCGAAATATGATACCGATTCATTTCCGGAAAATGAATTGATTTTGATAAAGAGTTCAATATTTCCGTAAAGGTAAGCTTAATCCGCGAGAATGAAAATGTACAACGACAATCGAAATAGCAATAGTAGTAATAACAATAGTGATAATAATAATAATAATAATAATAATTTATAATATTTATAATGATATTCATGATAATAATAATAATAATAATAAAATTATGCTTTGGCTCCCAGTAGATGGAACCGCAATTTGACACATATCCTTTCGATTTAAGATTGCGCCAGGGAGGTACAGAATTAGAAGCAAATGAGTCAAATATTGAAATGAGTAAAGTAGTGGTGTCAAAAACAAAAGCTCTTTCTACACTGAACAGCTTTTGCAGACTTTCAAATTATAGAAATGATAACTTTCATTCAAGAATAAGGTGGTGATAATGTGTATTTTAGGACCTATTTCTAGAAAATATTTTACAGAAATTTGGCTAGACCTTGTTCACCATGTGAAAGAAATAAAGAAATGGATCGTTATAGCTTATGAACGTGTACGAAGAGTGCAGGCGCTCGGTAAACTTAGGTTGGGGGAGGTTGCTGCCCGAAAACAAAACACTAACGGTTGAGTGACGACGGGAGGAGGGGAGAGGGAAGCCCACACACGAAGACTGAGGCTCGTTTCACACGTACCGACTTTTCGCCGTGCGCCGTCCACGACACGACGTCGTGCTCTCAAGTAACCATGGGTGTCTATGGACGCTTTCACACGTCACGACCCCGTGTGAAAGCGTCCTTAGACACCCACGGTTATTTGGGAACACGGTGTCGTGTCATGTGGACGACGCACGACGAAAAGTCGGTACGTGTGGAACGAGACCCAGGGAGTCTAGCTTGATTCTTAGTGTTTTCTGGTGATCTAGTTTTCGCGGAAAATTTAGATCTTATCTAATGAAGGAGATACATACTCTTAAGTATGGTAGGATCCTTTAATCACTATTTGATAGAGGGTTGTAAGCCTGTTATTAATAAGGCTTTGAGAAAGATTATTATTTTTTATTTTTTGACAAGAATTAATGCATTCTCTTCTACTATTTTTATTGTGATGATTTGCTGATGTTTCTTCTTTAAGAAATGCATCTTGGGAAGAAATTCTCATCGATAGCGTCTTTCTCGTTTGATTAATGTAGCAATCAAAAGGTGTGCTGGATTCTAAAGGCCGGTTAAGTTCATGGACAACGTCGGGATGGGGAGAAGTGTCATTATCAATTACAATAATAGACGGAAAGATACTGTCGCTTTATCTGTTTGAATTTATATTGTCGTTCTCTTCGTCATCCTTTCGTCTTCTAGGGACATCTGGTCATGATAAGTCAACTTAAGCCCCAGTCACACCAGGCCTACGACCTGTTTCCAACCACCTTCGACCGAAAGTCAAGCGATCGGTCGGCGACACAAAACCTATGCAAGGAATTGAAATGGAAAAAATTAACGTGGTTGATAAGATGAAAATCTACGTACTGGGGACTATTCAGCGTGTGTTGTAATATATCATATATATCTATTAATCTTATTATCTTATTACCGACTACCAGCGACTTCCAAAGACTACCTGCAACCGACAGCGACAACCTGGTCACTTGTGGTCGGAAACAGGTCGTAAGCTTGGTGTGGCTGGCCACTGAAGGCCTTCTTCGTCTTTGACCAGAGTGAGAGGTCCCTTGTACCAAATATCCAAGACTTTGGAGGACATGCTGGCTAGCAAACTTGGTCTGAATATCCATTGTTTACCCAAATATGGGTGGTTCTGGTAGTCTTGATTTGATAATCTATTGTTTATCTAAAGATGGCTTATTCTGGTAGTCTTGGTTTGTGTTTACAGAAAGCTTTGTGGTTCTGTACTCTTCATGGGACATGCTGGCCGGCTTGGTTACAGTTAACCAGGTTGGTTCTGTCGATCTCGGTTTGGGCAGAGGTCCAATTTGTGCAAGAGCTCAGCGCCCTCCTGAATGCGCCGAAGGAGCTTTCTTCCTCCTGGTGGGGACACTCAACAACGCTGTTAACAGAAAGGTCAGGTTAAGTGAGGTTCACGTAAACGGAGGTAAAGTGGTTACCCTCTCCTTTAGGTAGTAAGTCCAGGCCTCTTTTTTTTTTTTTTTTGTTTTTTCTTCTTCTTCTTCTTCTTCTTCTTCTTCTTCTTCTTCTTCTTCTTCTTCTTCTTCTTCTTCTTCTTCTTCTTCTTCTTCTTCTTCTTCTTCTTCTTCTTCTTCTTCTTCTTCTTCTTCTTCTTCTTCTTCTTCTTTTCTTCCAAAGATTTTTCTCAAAATTGAGGTTCTGATGTCCCGTCTATACAACTAGGCCTACAATAATTGATAATACATACTAATAAAAAAATAAGTAAGTGTGATGGGTAAGTATAGTGAGGTTTTTGTATAAGAATCTAAGTATATGTAGGACTGGGGGTGACAGAAAGTGCTTGTTCTAGAAGGGGGGATGGATGTTGCTTGGTTGCTGTGGGGTTCTTTTTAGCTCTTGAGCTCCGAACACAATACCTACTGGAACCCTTTCACGGACTGTGAGTGCGTCTAAGAATTGAAAAAAACACCTCAACAGGTAACGTTTATCACAGAAGCCGCTGGAAGAAATACCGCTAATAGTAAAACAAATAAAGCTGGAAGCAATACAAATTAGACAAAAATAATAAAACAAATAGATGAATAAACAAAGAGATAACAAATAGAAGATACAAAAGTAAAATTAGCGGGAAATGGAAGTTGCAAGTGAATATGGAACAGGGAAACTTTTCTGATGTATATGACAAATAGGATATCTTCGAAATGCATAAAGTTTCCTTGATCTTTTAAGAGATATAACTAGAGGTATGGACATTACTAATTCTGACTAAAATCATAGGAAAAGATCAGCAGATACACACAAACTCTGTCTGTGTAAGATACTGATTTTGATATCAGACGAAATATTTACAACATTGTTGACTCGTTCCAGAGGCATTTAGAATGTGTCTTAGACAATTTTAGAAATTGTGTCAAATTACATACGTTGAGTACGACTTGTAATAGGAGACGGTGGTTACTTGAGGAGTGGGTCAGGGATAGTAAGTAAAGTTGGCTGGAGAAACCTGAAGAAGTTCATAGTGCTGGAAAAGTTCAAAATGTACTTGGATTCAGGTTTAGAAATTTACTTGTATGAACAGAAAGGGATGGTATAAAAAGACGAATGCACCCTATGTAAATATTTTTATGATATATATATATACATATATATATATATATATATATATATATACATATATGTGTGTGTGCGTGTTTGCGTGTGTGTATATATATATATATATATTATATATATATATATATGTGTGTGTGTGTGTGTGTGTGTGTGTGTGTGTGTGTGTGTGATTCACCATGGTCTTGGATCACGTGTTGGATTCGTGATCAACAGCTATTTCCCTCCCGGAAGAGAGCTCAGAGCTCATATATGACCGATCTATGGGTAATGCTGTGACCTTACACGCACACACACACCCAACTCCTCGCCCACGAGAGCTGGAGGAACAACCGGCAGCGCAGCGATACTGAAATTATTTCAGCTCTGGGAAGCATTCGAACCTGGACCGCCGTAGTGGAAGCCGGGAACTCTAACCACTGCGCCACACTGTGTGTCTATGTTTGTGTGTGTGTGGTGTGTGTGTGTATGTGTGTGTATGTGTGCGCACGTGTGTGTCAGTGTATGTGCTTTCTCTTGTGACATTTTAGGAAAAGATAAAAAAATAAAGTGTGGAATGACAAAAAACAAAATGGAGAGGAGAAATAGAAGAACGAGAAAGAGGAGGGATGTTCTTGCTACAAAAGGAAATAAGATTAAGATTTGAAATGAAAAGATGACAGCGGGAATAGAAACAAAGAGAGAAATGAAACGAATGAAATTCGTATGTGAAACAAGGAAGAGACGAAAGGAAGGAATAAAGAAGGGAGGAGGAAGACAAGGGCAGAAGGAGGTAACAGGAAAACATTGAGAGGAAATAAGATAAAATAAGGCCTGTGAAATTAAATAAATGGAAATAAGTGAGTTATGAATGTAATATAATGTGATATAATATGATATAGTGTGGTGTAACATGACACAGTATAATAAAATACAATGAAAATACAATAAACTCGCCATCCCGTTCTTACGAAGTGGGAAGTGAAAAACCCCTGTTGGGACAAACACTGTCAGTTCCGGCAAGATTATTATTATCATTATTATCATTATTATTATTATTATTCATTTATTTATTTATTTTTTTTTTTTGCCGCAGTGGGTACCGTGACTCGAACTCAAGACCACCCGATCATGAGGTCGACATGTTATCCACTGGGCCACCGCGCGGCCAATAGCGATAGAATATGATATAATGTAATATAATATGATATAAAATGACATAAGCATAGAAGTTAAATGAATATAAAGTTTAAAGAAAATAATACGTCTGATAGAGCATGGGAGAGAGTAATGATGTAAGAAGAATAAAACGAGAAGTGTGTTGAAATAGGTAAATTGAAAATGAGAAAATGAGAAACAGGGACATATAAAGCCTACACAAATATTGAGTGTTGAGTACCTAGGACAGGAGGGGTAAGGAGGGAGGGAGGGGTGAGGGAGGCAGGGAGGGGTGAGGGAGGCAGGGAGGGGTGAGGGAGGCAGGGAGGGGTGAGGGAGGCAGGGAGGGGTGAGGGAGGCAGGGAGGGGTGAGGGAGGCAGGGAGGGGTGAAGGAGGAAGGGAGGGAGGAGGGAGGGAGGGAGGGAGGAAAAATTAAGAGCAGGGGGGAGGGGAGCACTGACAACTGATTTTTAGTTCCCAAACCATCCCCCATCCCCCTCCCCGAATGGTTACCATGGAAACCGAAAAGAAGAGCCCTGGTGATGGTAGCATTAAAATAAAAGTGAAAAGTAACTCAGGAAGAAAGGAGTTAACAAGTGGACGGGGATGCAAAGAAGGACGAAGGCAAATAGTTCTTACATAGTACGTGTTCTAATAGTCGATAACCAGCGTTTCTGTCTTATGGGAGAAGATGCCAACGAAGAGAGATGGAGCTACCGAGGTGATGTAGGGAAGATGTAAGGAGGAGGATGGAGGAATAGCGGAATGTAAGGAGAACGGAGAAATAGGAGAAATTATTATTTATTTTATTTATTTATTTATTTATTTGTTTTCATTTATTTACTTATTTTTGAGAACGAAGGAATAGGATAATTCATTATTTATTCATTTATTTTCATTTATTTATTTATTCTTTAAGAACGGAAGAATAGGAGAATTCATTAACTATTTATTTATTTATTCTGAGGATTAGTCTCCAAGCCTAAAAGAATGCTACGTGGCTCTGATCCGTAGGGGTGTCATTAAAGTCTCTTGAGAGAAAATAAAAACCTATGCAGTCATCAGTACTCCATAGAAAATGGGAAAGTAAAAAAGAGAGAGAAAATAAAAAGAAAACAGGAAATGTTAGTACGAGTGTTGGAAGTTCGAAAATCATGTGACGATGAGAGAAGGCAGGATAAAAACAAACAAAAGGATAAGGCACGCGATGGAGTGCAGACGATTTCGGAAAGAGCAAAGAGAATTGGAATAAACAGGGAATAGAGACAGACAGAGAGAGAAATGGAATAATTGGGAAAAAAGAAAAGAAACTGGACACCAAAGGAACCTGTGAAAGGAAATAGAGAGAAAAGAAGAAGAAGAAGGGAAGCTTGACAAAGGAAGGCGGAAATGGTACGCGAAAGAAAGATGGAGGTGTCATTAATAAAATGACCCTGATAAATAAACCAAAACGGGGGAGGGGGGGAGGAGGATAAGGAAATGCATAAAACAAGAAACGAGATCCAAGGAGAATAATGATCTCGTAGTAATTAATTCAGAAATGCTAAAAGCGAATACGGTGGCGAAGGATAAAGAGAAAGAAAATGGTCAAGTAAAAAAAAGAGTGCGAAAAGAGGAAACACAATAGAAAACGTAGAGAGATAAGATACAAGAGAAAATGGTAACAATAAAAACGAAATCACAAGTATTTTATATTAAATCTTGAATAAGACAAGGCAGGTGAAACTACATATTTCCTTTTAACATAACCTAAGCGGATTTCTAGATTTCTTTCTGACAAGTTCTAGGCGAGTCTAATCAACTAAGAAATATTCAAGCTCAAAAGGCTAGAGATCTAAACTGAGGTGGGAAATAGTGTTTGTTTAAAACCAGAACGATATTGCAATTTCATCAGCTTTATTCTGAAGTGGATGTATATTATAGCTCGGCCATCCATCCTAAGTGTCCTACATGCTCTCATCATCTTAAACAGTTGCTTTCACTTCGTCTTTCCTTATTTCTACTCCATTTTCCTCACTCATCACTCTCATTTTCTTAGCGCTTCCCACTGCAACTACCTTTCCCTCCCTATCCTCCTTCACATTTAGCAACTCCCTAATATATATATATATATATATATATATATATATATATATATATATATATATATATATATATATATATATATATATATATATATATATATACACACACACACACACACACACACACACACACACACACACACACACACACACACACACACACACACACACACACACACACACACACGCACGCTTGAGGAAACAAATGTAATGGGGAAGTTTTGTGGGGAAAGGGATCAAAGTTCGAGCGAGGGAGAAAGAGAATGACGCCCACAGTGTCTGGAGCAGAGACAGGGGAGACAAAGAGAGAGAGAGAGAGAGAGAGAGAGAGAGAGAGAGAGAGAGAGAGAGAGAGAGAGAGAGAGAGATACAGAATAGGACACAAAGGAACACAAACAAAGACACTCAGAGAGACTCCTGCTAAGAGACCAAGAGAGAGAGACAGTCAGGGAGACAATAACAATCGTAGGTTTAAGAAGGAAATAGCCAAGAACTAGATTACCGACAGAGTGGTTGATGAATGGAATAGACTTAGTAACCATGTAGTGAACGCTGAAACAATTGGTTGTTATAAGAAAAGATTATGTAACTTTTTGGATAGGGATGGCAGGTGGTCATGGACATGGAACTGCCTGGTGTAGGACTTATGGTCTCCTGGAGTCTCCTCCATTCTTATGTTCTTAAGTGAGAGACAGAAGACGGGGAAATGGTAATAAACCAAGGGGGTAGGAACTAAAGATAAAATATGGGAATAAAAAAGAAGAAAGAACGAGGACGGCAGAAGCTTGAAAGATATGAAAAGTTAAATCAAGGTAGAGAGATAATTAAGAGTAGAAGAAGGTGCAAAAGAAGTATATTAAAAAAAGGGAAAGAGGAGGAGGAAAAAGAGGAGAGGGAGGAGATGAAACAAAAGGAGCAGGCAGAGGAGGAGAGGATGAAAGAAGTTGAGCATGAAGAAGAGGAATAAGAAAAGTGGATGGAGGAAGCTGAGGAAAAGAAGTGGAAGGAGAGAAGGAGGGGATGAAGGAAGTTGAGCAAGAAGAGAAAGAAGAGTAGAAGCATGGGATGAGCAAAGCTGAGCAAGAAGAAGAGAAAAAAGAGGAGGTGATAGGGGAAGAAGGAGATGAGCAAAACTAAGGAAGAAGAAGAGGAAGAAGAGGAGGAGAAGGAGGGGATGAGCGAAGCTGAGCAAGAAGAAAAGGAAGAAGAGGAGGAGAAGGAAGAGTATGAGAAGGGAGAGAAGAGGAAGAGTGTAGGATGCTGTTCCAGGTCAGTCCCATGTGGTGGAACCGAGGACAAGACGACAAACAAGTGCTTCCACGCATTATGGAAACGGCGAGGCGAAATAAACAGACTCCCCCTCCCCGCTTTGGCCCAGGCCAGGGTGAAAGGTGTTCTGAGAAGGACAACGGGGAAGGGTGAGAGAAGAAAGAAACCCTATTCAGGTCCGCGAAGGCAGAAAGGGAGACTGCGTGTTTAGGGTGAGGGGGTGAAACAATACGTTTGAGGGTTGCGATAGAAAGGTATATTGAGGTGGGAATGGAATATGAGACATATATATTTTTTTAAGTTTGATAGACAAATAGGAGTAGGACAAGACTGTAACGAGATATTTAAGGTTGAAGCATTGAGGTTTACTTTGGAGTTTTGTTTGGAATATGAGGATAGAATATGAGTGGAAATAGACTAGATTGTGGTTAATAGGTCAAGGAACTAAGGCCACTTTTGAGTGTAGAATATGTCTTACTAGATCAATGGTTTCCAAATTGTCTTGTATGACGCCACATTTTTGCTTCCAGCAGACACGTCCCCCCCCCACCTTTTTTGTATTTATAAGAAATTGCATTTTTCTTTCTATATACATATCTTCCTTTTATATCTTAATAGAAAATAGGTTGGGGGGACTGATAGAATTATACTTTGAACATATGTCAGCGTAGAGACTTCTTGAAATGATTTCAATATTCTTGGTAAACAATTATTTTTTAAGGTGAATTTTAGGGTGAATTGACCCCATGCAATGATAGGGGGCAAGTTCTCACCCATTCTCCCCCTCGTTACCTTGGGAGGGTCCTCAGAGTTTAATAGAATCGTATGGCTTTAGACAGAATAAAATCCTAAAGGGGAGGAATTCGTTTTCTGAGTTATCTCTAGTTCCCTTTGTTAACTCGTTTTCTTTAAAAGTAGGAAGATATCTTAAGTGATTGGTTGTCCTGGTAAGGAAGAATGTGAGAAGCCTACGCCAGGAGGAGCTTAGTAGCTACGGCTGAAGCCGTCACCCTTGCCCTGTTATGCACTTAGAGCGTTAGGGCAGGTAAGTGCGGGATTCGAACCTACAACTAAGTGAATGCGAGACCAGCACGCTTACGATGACGCCACTAGTGTAAGGAGGGAGGGGGACTGGGAGGAAACTGAGCGTGGGAGGGAGGAGAGGAGGAGGAGGAGGAAGAGGAGAGGAGGGGGAAGAGAAGGAGGCGTTAATGGAGGTACTATTGGTCGAGATATTGGTGGTGGCAGCGATATTGGTGGTTATGATGATGTAGGTAATGATAATGATGACTGTGACCGAGGCGGGGGGCAGATATTTTGCCGGAGACTGTGGAGAAAAGGAGGAAATTGGAGATGAACGGAGGAGGAAGAGGAGGAGGAGGAGGAGGAGGTTGAGGTAGAAAGGAGGTTGACGAAGAGGAGGAGAAACTTGCGAGATTAAGTCGATACAAAAAAATGAGGGACTATGTGAATTGCGAATGAGAATGACTGAAGTTGTGACTGAAGTTGTGACTGATGTGGTGACTGAAAGAAGACTTGGGATGAAGGGAAGGAGGGACAAGAGGAAAGATTGGATTCAGTTGGCAAATTTAGGTTCAAGAAGGAAATAGTCAAGAACCGATTTACCAATAGAGTGGTTAACGAATGGAATAGACTTAGTAACCATGTAGCAAGCGCTGAAACTATTGGCTGTTTTAAAAGAAGATGAGATAGCTTTATGGATAGGGGTGACGGGTGGTAAGGGACATGGAACTGCCTAGTGTAGGCCTTATGGTCTCTTGCAGTCTCCTCCGTTCTTATGTTTTTGATAGTAAGGGTTGTGATAGTATTCTGCTTCATTATCGTGTCCTGTGGTCTTACAACTTGTTACATCAACTTAGGAATAGTCTTGTGTCGCCGACCCAAACGTTGATTTACAAAAGCATTAAGGAGGAACATGGGGACAAAAAAGAACTGATAGTCACTGCAAACGCTGCAACAAAACGCAACACTGTGTCGGGTTTATATGTCCTTAATTGCAGACGCTAAAAGGAAAGGAGAGGAGAAGGAGGAAAGGGACAAGGGAGATAAGGGAGGGAGAAGGGATGGGGTATTATTGGGAGTGGTGGTGGAGTGAATTCATGATTGGAGTGAATTGACCGAACCTGCCAGAAGTTGTTTGGAGTGGGAAGAATATAAGAACAAGGGAGACTGCGAGAGACCATAAGGCCTGCACCAGAGAGAGGCTGCAAAAGAGCTTGCTCGGAGATGTCGTGGTGACTGGCGTTTCCTGACGTATGCTCCTGATTGATGATGATGATGATGACGGTGATGGTGATGATGGTGATAATGATGATGGTGATGATGATGATGACGATGATGATGATGGTGATGATGACGATGATGATGATGATGATGGGAGGGTATTGGAAGAGAGTCGAAGGGACGGAGTAATGAGAGGTCATCGGAAGAGGGCGCAGGGAGGAGAGCAAAGAGGATATTAAAGAGGAGATTAGAGAGGAAGGCAGTAAACTAGGATTGAGATTTGGGAAGGACAAGGAAGGAGAATGATAAGAACTGGGTCCAGAGAAATGGAAGAAAGAAATGAAGGAAGAGGAAAGATGGAGAAAATTATCATAAGTAAAGGGATGGAATGTGCAATAAAGGAGAGAAAAGAAAAAGAAGAAGAGGAAGAGGAAAAATAGGAAGAAGAAAAAGAGGAAGAAGAAGGTAATGAGGGTGAGAAGGGAGAAAATCAAAAAACAAATGAAAACAAAACGAAAAGGAACTTGATTAAGAGACAGAGACAACTGAAGGAAATAGGCGTCAGAACAAAAGGAATCAGATGAAACGTTTGAAAAAAAAAATACGAGAAGAAATAAACGGAAATAAAATAGACTGAACAAATCACGACAGGGCAAAATAGGAAAATTGACGACAGCCATGAAAAAGACTAGCTCATGAGAAAGTTATACACATTTTCTGTTGTTTCATTTTCTTGATTATTATTTACTTTTATTTGTCTTTTTCGAAAATGTTTACTCGTTTTCGTTTTCCTTGTTTGACTGAATGCTCTGATTGTTGAACGTCAGTTCTCTGTTGTTGGTCGGCTTTGCAGCTAACTTGTCTCTCGCGAAACTCCAACTTGCATTCGGAGGATACGTTGCATTGGTGTACACCGCCTTACAAATATCACGGCCGGGGGAAAGAGGGACCACAAGTTCTCAACCCGTCTATCGTCACGTATACGACATTTATGAATTGCTGTTGATCTTTAACCTCCTGGAGAAGACCAATTTTCGACACTGAATTAATTACATTGCTAAATATCCTCTCAACACTGCCACAAGTATCACGGCCGGGGGAAAGAGGGACCACAAGTTCTCAACCCGTCTATCGTCACGTATACGACATTTATGAATTGCTGTTGATCTTTAACCTCCTGGAGAAGACCAATTTTCGACACTGAATTAATTACATTGCTAAATATCCTCTCAACACTGCCACAAGTATCACGGCCGGGGGAAAGAGGGACCACAAGTTCTCAACCTGGCTATCGTCACGTATACGACATTTATGAATTGCTGTTGATCTTTAGCCTCCTGGAGAAGACCAATTTTCAACACTGAATTACATTGCTAAATATCCTCTCAACACTGCCACAAGTATCACGGCCGGGGGAAAGAGGGACCACAAGTTCTCAACCTGGCTATCATCACGTATACGACATTTATGAATTGCTGTTCTTCTTTAGCTTCAAGGAGAAGATCAATTTTCGACATTGAATTACATTGCTAAATATCCTCTCAATACTGCCACAAGTATCACGGCCGGGGGAAAGAGGGATCACAAGTTCTCAACCTGGCTATCGTCACGTATCCGACATTTATGAATTTGCTGTTGATCTTTAGCTTCCAGGAGAAGACCAATTTTCGACATTGAATTACATTGATAAATATCCTCTCAACACTGCCACAAGTATCACGGCCGGTGAAAGAGAGACCACAAGTTCTCAACCTGGCTATCGTCACGTATACGACATTTATGAATTTCTGTTCTTTAGCTTCCAGAAGACCAATTTTCGACACTGAATTACATTGCTAAATATCCTCTCAACACTGCCACAAGTATTACGGACGGGAAAAGAGAGACCAGAAGTTCTTCAACCTGGCTATCGTCACGTATCCGACATTTATGGATTGCTATTGAACTTTAGCTTCCAGAAGACCACTTTTCGACACTGAATTATACCGCTGAAATATCCACTAATTCATACTAGTTTTTGAGTTGTGGCTCCACAGTAGTCCACAAGTAGAGAACCACTGTGGTAAATCAAGGGTAGATCATATGTGGATCATTTCCAGGGAGTGTTTTGATAGAAAGGAAAGAAAAAAAGATAATAATGAAAAGGAATAAAAGAGTAATAGAAAATAAAGGAAGAGGTGGAAGGAGAAGACTGAGAGGAGGGCGATAGGAAAGCAGAGGTGAAATGATAGTGAAGAGGAAATATAATGACGAAAATGAGGAGAAATGTTAATGTAAAGAAAACGGAGGAATGAAAAAGAGAAACTGAGAAGAGGGTGACTCGAAAAAATGGAAGAAATAATAAGGAGGTTTTGAGGTCATAAAAGGGTATTTCAAGGTCACAGGGATATTCGAAGGTCACGCAGGAATATTATGAGAGAGAAAGAGAGAAGGAAGGAGACAGTAAGATGTAGAGACAGTGGAATAGAGGGAGAAAGAGAGGATGAAACAGGAAGACGGGGAGAGGTAGAGGGATGAAGGGAGGGAAAAAACACCCAAAGATGAAAGGGAGGAGGATGATGTAAGAAGGAGTATGAGAAGTAGGAGGAGGAAGAAGAGGAGGAGGGGGAAGAGGAAGAGGGAAAGGAGGCGGAGACACGGTTGAAGCCCGTGTTGGAAGCCGCGACGAACTTGTCTCCATCGTCAACAGGAGCGTGCCATCGTCAAGCCCCAACGCTCTGCCTGCTGGAGGAGGAGGAGGAGAGAGAGGAGGGAGGGGAGGGGGAGGAGGAGGAATAGGAGAAGGAGGAGGAAAAAGAGAGAAGGAATGAGAGGATGAGAAGGAGAAGAATAGGAGAAGGAGGAGGAAAAAGAGAGAAGGAATGAGATGATGAGAAGGAAATGAATAGGAGGAGGAGGAGGAATAGGTGAGAAGGAGAACGAGGAGGAGAACGAGAGGAATATGTAAAGGAGTATGAGGAGGAGAAGGAGAGGAGTAAGAGGAGGAAGAGGTGAGGAGTACATGAAGGAGGAGGAGGAGGTGGTGAAAAGGAGTATGAGGAGGAGGAAGAGGTGAGAAAGTACGAGAAGGAGAAAGAGGAGGAAGAGGTGAAAAGAAGTACGAGGAGGAGAAGAAGGAGGAGGGCAAGAGAAGGAGAAGAACAAGAGAAGGAAGAGGAAGAGGTGAGGAGGAGTACGAGAAGAAGAATAAAGAGGAGGTGGAGGAGGAGAATCAGAGGAGAAGGAGGAAGGGAGCGAGGAGAAGAAATAGGACGAAGAGCTGGGAGAGGTGGAGGAGGAATCAGAAGTGGTGGACGAGGAAGAGAGTGTGGAGGAGGATGAAGAGGAGGAAGAAGGAAGAAGACGAGGATAGAGAGGAATAAGTAATGGAATAAGAATCTAAAGAAGAAGGAAGAGGTAGTTGTAGGAGGAAGGTGATCAAAAGGAAGAAGGTGAGGAATAAACGGAAGGAGGAGGAGGAAGAAAAGGGAGATGATGAAGAAGGAGTGTAAGAGGAATAGGAGGAGGAGAAGAAGAACAAGAGGAAGGAAACTTGGAAAATGAAAAAGGAGAGAAATAGGGGGAAAGAAGAGGAAAATATAAAAGAGAAAATGAAGAGAAAAAAATGAGGAAAAGTAAAAGATTAGAGAAATTTCGGACTTGGGGAAGAGAATATTCGGACCCGAAACCGCATTGAAAAAAAAAAAAAAAAAGGAAAATGAAGCACTAAAAGTGGGTTAAAAAGAAAGGAAAGCACAGTAATTTACGAGGACATTCAGACCCGAAATTGGGTTAAAAAAAAAAAAAAGGCACTGAAAAGTTGGGTTAAAAAAGAAGAGGAAAGAAAAGCACACAAGCACTAAAGCACTATAGCACAAAAGCACTGTAATCTATGAGGACATTCAGACCCAAAGTTGGGTTACAAAAAGAAAGGAAAGAATAGCACAAAAGCGTGAAAGTACTGCAGCACTAAAACTTTAAAACGCTGCAACACTAAAGCGCTGAAGCACTTCACTAAAGCGTCAAAGCACTGCAGCACCAAAGCGGTAAAGCACTTCACCACTAAAGCGTCAAAGCACTGCAGCACTAAAGCGCTAAAGAGCACTAGAGCGCTAAAGCACTTCACCACTAAAGCGTTAAAGCATTGCAGCACTAAAGCTTCAAAGCTTTTCACCACTAAAGCGTTAAGCACTGCAGCACTAAAGCGTCAAAGCACTTCGCCACTAAAGCGTTAAAGCACTTCACTACTAAAGCATCAAAGCACTTCACTACTAAAGCGTTAAAGCATTTCACCACTAAAACGTCAAAGCACTGCAGCACTAAAGCGTTAAAGCAATGCAGCACTAAAGCGTCAAAGTACTTCACCACTAAAGCGTTAAAGCACTTCACCACTAAAACATCAAAGCACTTCACCACTAAAACGTTAAAGCACTTCACCACTAAAGCGTCAAAGCACTGCAGCACTAAAGCGTCAAAGCACTGCAGCACTAAAGCGTCAAAGCACTGCAGCACCAAAGCGTCAAAGCACTGCAGCACTAAAGCGTCAAAGCACTGCAGCACCAAAGCGTCAAAGCACTGCAGCACTAAAGCACTGCAATTTCCTCGGCGCGAGTCAACAATGAGGAATTTGCGGAAAGACAGATCTTTATAGGAAGAGAATCCCCCGTCCGACTGCATAACAGAGAGAGACAAATTAGAAAGAGGAGACCAAGGGGGAAGATAAACAAAAGAAAGGGAAAACAAAGGCCAGAAGGATGAAAGAAAGTTATTCATGGAAGATTGGAAATTTGAAAGAAAAAACAATAGACACTTGCAATTAAAGAACTGTTCTAAAGATGGGGTTATTGTGTGGACGTAAGATTAGATAAGAAATATAATCGAAAAATGATTTCGGTAGGACTAATATTAAACACAAAGGAAAATTATTGGCTTAGGAAGAACGGTCAGTAATTTAGAATAACATTATGTATTCATTTTTAGTACCTCTTCACATAACTTCTAAGAAACCTATCAAAGACTTCTCGTTGCCTGAATACTTAACACAAAGGGCATAGGTGACGGCTTTGCCTGCAGATAAGCTATTTGTTGGCAAAAGATCTCCGTTTTCTTTGTCTACTGATCAGCCAGAATCAATTGAGTAAGTTATAAAAAGAAATCTATATTCATTATAGAAGTATAGCACACAGTGTTAGGTACAGTAGGTACTAAATGACTAGGTCTATATCGTATATGACAGGGGTGGCCAACCAATCGATCACAAGCCTGTTTTAAGTCGATCACACTTCTGTACCTGTTAGTAATTCGTCCTTCAGAAGTTGTCATGCAAATAGCTGCAATAGCATATCCAAGCACTCATGGGAATAAGTTATATTTATATACGAGTATATAATGATGGACGACGTACAATTATTTGTAAAGACAGACTACTCTTATGTTAGGCTGGTTGATCGCATCAGGGTAACTGTAGAAAAAGTAGATCGCATCAGACACAAAGTTGGCCATCCCTGGTATATGATTATGATACGACGGGTGACGAAGGAAATGGACAACCCAATTGATTTATTAAGGAAGTGTTGTCGCTTTTTTTTTTTTTTTTTTTTTTTGTGATCAGGATGGAAAGGTGGATATTTGAAGTTAATATCTCTGAAGGAACTCCAGCACGTGGCGTCGGGTCGATTGGGTAAGCGACCAGATGGCGGCTTGCTCAACTCCCCGAAACTTTGGTGAGCTCAGAAGTCGATTCCAGACTCGACTTCCTAAACTTCTTGAAGTTCAGAGGTTGACCTTAGGCGACTGAAGTGGCTTCAGGATCAGGTTGTTCCTTCATGAAACGGGTGGTCGTGAGTTCGATTCCCGGGACCCGCTGCGTGTTTCTTGCGTTGGTTCCTAACAGCCCTGGCCAGGCGGGGAGGCGAACTAAACATCGGCCTAGGAAAACCCAGTGGCTTGCAGCAATTGACGGGGCTTGTCTTACTAGGGGTTTCTCACTTCCCACTTCATGGGAGTAGGGTCATGAGTTTTGAGTTGTTCCTCCTTGGCATCCTGATCAATGTTCAGAATTCTCAAAGAACTTGAGAATGTGACCAATTTGGGTCCAAATAGAGGTCTGTAGCCATGCCTTGGGTTCACAGAAAGAAGAAGAAGAAGAAAAAGAAAAAGCTTCCGAGGAATTTTTTTTTTAATTACTCTCCCGTTTCTGTATGCGTATTATATCCATCTTAATTTTTATTCTATTTATATATATATATATATATATATATATATATATATATATATATATATATATATATATTATCATAAGAGTGAGTTGTTCGAAATCTGTAGGTGATAATTTTTCTCACTTGATAGTAATCCAATTTATGTATTTTATATATAAATATTTTTTCATCGTTTTCTATGGGAACAAACACTAACCAGAGAAATGCGCTTAATGTAACAATATTGAAGAATATGGAAAAATCCTGTATATAGCTCAAACATAAGTATACTTGTTTCATTGTACACTAATGATTTTGGTCTTGTCTTGTAGTACCTTAGCTTAAAACCCAAAATATGTGGTGTGTGTGTGTGTGTGTGTGTGTGTGTGTGTGTGTGTGTGTGTGTGCATGTGCATGTGTGCGTGCCTGTGCATCTACTGGTGTTACACCTTTATATGCATGAAGCTTGATATATATGCAAACACATGCGGTTGTTAATCTATGCCAAAGGCCGTACATATAAACGAAACCCCTCATGCATAAGGCGCGATGCGAGACTGTATATCAAATATCCATTTACCAATCCCCCATGCCCTCCCCCTCCCTATCTTCGCCTCCGTCTCGCGCGGATATCCGAAACTGATTGCCAGTGTATTCCGTGGGAAGAGTTAGACACTGTTATCCCAGCAATCCATTGTTTTCTCACACACCTTTAGGCTTCCCCTTCCTCGCGTCTTCGCTTCTTGCATCGCACCATATCTCATTACCAACTGCTCATCACCGCAGACCGTCACGACACACACACACACACACACACACATCCTTCTCTCCTGCCTCTTCCCTCTTACCACCAAACCCTCATCTCGTAAGGATCGTAACCAACGCGTCAACAAGCCCGTTAATCACGCATCCAACCTGATAACTTTGCCTATTATCGTCACCACCACTGCTGGCGTCGTGGGAATGGATCTCAGACCTGGGACAACACCTCTAACCCACCCACGTCACCCCCGACAGCCCACACTCGCAAGACGTCCCTATGACACCTTCGGCAGCGTTCCCACTACGCCATCGGTACCTAACATCGCTCCCGTCCCGCGGTCCAACCACCCGGTCTTTATTGTCATGGAGCTCGTGATCTGGTGTCCATAGAGCACTGTCGTTTCTTACCACACATTCCCGGCCTCGCGTTCGAGCGCAAGAACCCGTCCGAAGAGCTCCTTGGAGACACTTTAGAGGAGGATGAGAGAGAGGGGACGCAGAGGAAGGGGGGGCATGAAAGAAGCAAGTGGAAACGGAAGAGAGAAAGAGAAAAAGGAGGAAATAAGACGGAAAGAAGGAAGTTGTGGAGGAGACGGGGTAGGATTGTAAGAAAATGGAAGCGGAAGAGAAGGAGATAAAGGAGATTAAATGGAAAGAAGGAGGCATAGGAGGGGGCCTGAGAGAAGTAGAAACGGAAGAGAAAGAGAAAAATTATTAAGATGGAAGGAAGGAGGTAAGGAGAAGGTTGAGTATGACTGTATAAAAAGTGGAAACGGTTGAAGAGGAGAAGAGGAAGGATGCAGGTGGAGGCGAAGAGGAGGTGCTCCGTAGCTACGAAGAGAGTATTCGAGATAACCCTATCGTTGTCAATAGACCAACTCTCTCTCTCTCTCTCTCTCTCTCTCTCTCTCTCTCTCTCTCTCTCTCTCTCTCTCTCTCTCTCTCTCTCTCTCTCTCTCTCTCTCTCTCTCTGTTTCTCTCTGTATTGATTAAATAATGTATCATCATACTAATGGTTACTAAGTTTATCTATTATCTACAAAATATAACAAAAACTTTCTTGGCCACTTATAAGAAAGATAACTAACCATGGCATGGACTCACCTTTCACCTTATCCCACATTCATTAAGCATCCAGAACTCAGAACTCAAGGAGTCCAAAGTTACCCTGACCGTTGCACATGCCTCTGACTGGAGAGCTCCCCGGTTGCCGAATATCTAATAATAATCTAAGAGTTAGCCATAGGATGCGTCCTTACAACGTGTATTACTCAGCCTCGTCCTAGAGTTACTCAGAGACTTTAATCATGAGGATCCTGTTTAAAGTCGCGAACTCCCCCTATTAGGAGGATAGGACGATGCTCCTTACAAAATACTTTGTAGCGTGGAATTTTGTATGTCATACCCTTGGTCCAACTCGCCGGCGGGAGGGTTTGAACTGATGTCGCTGCAACCTCCATCGGAGATAGCGACGCTCCAACTCGCTCAGCTAGCGAGTATCCAAAGACCTTTGTATATAACAATGAAAAAAAAAATCGTCCTGTTTATGAGTCTAAAGTCTAATCAAGGGTAAGATAATGGATGGGAGTTGGACTGTTGTGTACTAATGACTCCACAGAGGCAATGTATGCTTGGTAAGTACTCTGTGATAAAAAAGAATGTGTGAACACTAGGTTAGGAATTGTGAATGTTGTGAGAAAATTGTACAATGTGTATTCCGTTCCTTTCCTTTGAATATTTGTATGTGTGTTACTTAAACATGTTTGTAATCTAATTGCACCTTTTCAACGTGGAAATGGACAAGAAAGGTGTTACGATTATATTTTATTGGAGTGCTTTTTACATACGTTCATCCTTTATCTAAACATTTCTATATTCTAATTGTACCTTTTCACCGTGGAAATGGACAAGATGGATGTCGTGATTATTTCTTCGCGTCTCCGATTAGCCGAGCTCGGGGGTTGCTAGGCAACGGCCGGCGTACCGTCGATGGTGGAAGAGGCTGGAGGGGAGTTCGTCGTGGTCGGCGGACGGAGCAGGGAGCCGGGGGAGCTTGAGGGTCGGGTTGGGTAACGCGCAGAAGTCATCCTCGAGGAAGGGTGAGCAGGTGGGGGAAGTAGCTTTGTCGGATTGGTTGCCATCTGCTCGTTTATGCTACAAGATGGCAACGTCGGCAGAATTCCAATCCAGTTTAAGATTCGACGTCACGGTTACAAGGTGGCTAGCGGTGAAGTAGGTTGAGTCATTACACGAAGGACGGTGTTAGGCCTAAGAATAATAATGATAGAAAAAAAATCAATGAATAGAAAATTTGTCGGGCCCTTTCTAGGAGTCCATTTGCTACAATGGTGTCCTTTGCATTATTTATTAAAGCTAATGGCAGGCAATTTCATTTACCATAATGAATGCCTTAGAAGAACAGGAAATAAGGGGTTGTTTATGTATTTTTTAGCTCCAGATATCGTTGAAGAGAAAATAGTATAGCATAATTTTTATTTCCTTGTGTATACGGTATTGGTGTCTACATAAGGGTTGATTGTTTGTGTACTGTTAACCTCCAGATATCACTGAAGTTAAATTGGTATTGAATCTCATTTTTCTTTTTCTTTAATTGCAGGTACGGTGTTGCTGTTTACATGCGAAACACAGGTAGGGCGCTGTACTTGCGTTTTCTCTCGTATGCTCAGACACGTAATCAATAAAGCAGATCTCTTAGTGTGGGATGGAAGATCAAGAAGACATGGAGGGAGACTGGAAGACACAAAGTATATTGAGAGGCATCAGAGTATAGAGTTTTTCATATGAAGACATTAGACTAAGGAATAACATGCAGAAAGAAACATTACCGTCTGGAGTGTTGAAATTATATGAAATATAGTTTAACAGATGGAGGTACAATAGATGAAAGTATACTCGCGCGTGCGCATACACACACACACACACACACACACACACACACACACACACACACACACACACACACACACACACACACACACACACACACACACGCAAATGAGGATGTAGCTCAAGTTAGAACTATACAATTAAAGTTGGATTTGACAAACTGGAGAGTGATATATGAAAAACCCCAAGCTTTGCACCTTTCCTGTATAGCAACAGGTAAATGCACATATATGCAAACACACAAACACGCATATATATATGTATATGTATACATATGATATATATATATATATATGTATATATATATATATATATATATATATATATATATGTATGAATGGTAAGAATGGAAAGACACGATTTAGAACAAGAGACTATTCCTGACCGGTTTCACCTTTGAGGCTTCTTCAGAGGTAATATTTACAGAGCATGAAATTATTGGTAATTATAGGGCAGTTGCTGTGGTTCATGAGGGACGCGTGCTGAGAACCACAGCAACTGCCCTATAAATACCAATAATATCAATCTCTGTAAATATTACCTCTGAAGAAGCCTGAAAGACGAAACCGGTCAGGAATAAAGTCTCTTGTTCCTAATCGTGTCTTTCCATTCTTACCATTCATACACCTGTTATGATGTCACGATATATATATATATATATATATATATATATATATATATATATATATATATATATATATATATATATATATGTATATATATATATATATATACATATATATATACATATATATGCAATAGAAATACTAGAAACGTGTGTTCACAAATGCGTAAGTAACCACTAGGAAAAACTAAACTAACGAAGCAGAGCGCTTTCGTATAATTACATCTTCAGCACTGAAGATGTAATAATACGAAAGCGCTCTGGTTCGTTACTTCACTTTTTCTTAGTGGTTACTTATGCATATATATATATATATATATATATATATATATATATATATATATATAGATATAAATATTTATATATATATATATATATATATACGGGCGCGAACTCAAACGCACAAAAGACTGTCATGTACCGTGAATGTCACATTAATGCTAACTTCAATTCGAAATGCATGCAAACTGCGATATCCACAAGAGATTAAAGTACAACAGTTTCATTTAACGAAAACCTAAGGCTTAGAGAAAAGAGGAGAAGAGATTTCATCGATAAATAATTTATATGGAGCGGGATGCGAACTTATTGGCCTGTGGAAACAATGGCATAGTCCAACAATGTGAGATAAGAATGTTCGAGGAAGCAAGAGAGTTTAAAAATTATATTATGCAGTATGTTTGATAACACGTTTGACAAAAGCCAAGGGAATTTTCATCTGTCATGCCACTCTTCGCGTCCTCTATGCCTACACACACGCACACACACACACACACACACACACACACACACACACACACACACACACACACACACACACACACACACACACACACACACACACACACACACACACACACACACACACACACACACACACACACACACACACACACACACACACACACACACACACACATTTCAATCATATATGTATTTTTGTGAACATATATTTTTCGTATTATCTTTCATACACTCCAAACCAAAACTACTGACACACATTGAAATCCCGTTTGCAAATTTATTTTGTACTAATATGCGTATATGTGACTGTATTTGCGTATGCATATATATACATTCGTATATACGCTTATGTATAAGTTCACACACACATACACGCACATACACACCTACATATATACTTGCATACATACATACATACATACATGCATTATTCCATACATTCATACGTCCATATGTACATACATATATACATACATACATGCATGACTACATACATACGTACATACATATATACATACATACATACATACAAAATGCATACATTTGTTTTCTTTTCCTTTCTCCCTCCTCATCGGCTTTCCTCCTGTCTCCTGGAGGCACCGCCCTCTTTGTCTCCCTCTCTCCCTCATCCCCCCATCTCTCTCCGTAGCCCACCTTTTCCTTCCACAATAGCTCCATGTCCACTCCCCAGCACCCTTCCATTATCTCCTCCTAGATCCTCCTCCTCCTTAGTTTTCTTTTCCTAAACTCGCTAACTAATTCTCTTTTACCACTATCTCACCTGTACCACTTCATCTCCCTCTCCCTCCCTCCCTCCTCTCCCTGCCTCCTCTCTATCCTCTTGCACGTCTCCTCTCCACTCTTCAATCTGTCCCTCAACTTGCGTTAGGGAGGCTTCCTGACCTCTGACCTTTTCCGAATCTATTTAGGTCTTTCGCCACGTTTCTTCCCGCGTGGGCGCTGAGGACACGATCGGACCCTTGCATGAGGAAGCCAGACCCTGGGCCCTTTCAGGAGACACGTGCCCCTGAGGGAGGGGGGGGGACGAGCTCCCCCAGGATTGTATCCGAGGTGGGGTGGGGGACTCGTGTCCCCTGTCGTGAAGGAGCGACCAAGAAATCATTCTTAGGTGCTCTTGGGCTTCTGGTTATTTGAGGTTTGCACGGGATTGTACCCATCCCTCCATTGCATCTGCACATAGTGTTATTCTCCTTTCTTCTTCTTCTTCTTCTTCTTCTTCTTCTTCTTCTTCTTCTTCTTCTTCTTCTTCTTCTTCTTCTTCTTCTTCTTCTTCTTCTTCTTCTTCTTCTTCTTCTTCTTCTTCTTCTTCTTCTTCTTCTTCTTCTTCTTCTTCTTCTTCTTCTTCTTCTTCTTCTTCTTCTTCTTCTTCTTCTTCTTCTCCTCCTTATCCTTTTTCTCCTCCTTCTCCTTCTTCCTCTTCTTCTTCTCCTCCTTATCCTTTTTCTTCTCCTCCTTCTTCTTCTTCTCCTTCTTCTTCTTCTCCTTCTTCTTCTTCTTCTTCTTCTTCTTCATCTTCATCTTCATCTTCATCTTCATCTTCTTCTTTCTTTCCCCCCTCCTCTCCCTGTTCCTTCCGATCCTTCTTCTTCTTTTGCTTCTACTTTTTCCTCCTCTTCTTTTTTCTCCTTCTTCTGCCTCTGTTTCTTCTGCGTCTTTTCTTCTTCTTTTTCTTCTTCTTCTTCTTTTTCTTCTATTTCTTTTAAAAGACTTCTTTTTTTCCTCCTCTTCTGCTTCTTCTACTTCTTTTTCTTCCTCTTTTTCTGCTTCTTCTATTTCTTCTTCCTCCTCCTCTGCTTCTTATATTGGTATTTCTTCTTCTTCTACTACTTCTGCTTCCTCTTCTTCTTTTTGTTCCTCCTCTTGTCCTCGTCATTTTCATCATCGAAAGTATCATCAAAATCATCATCACTGACATAGTCTCCACCACCAACACTGACCTCGACACTATCACCACAACCAACATAGCCACCACTCACCCTTTACCACCTGTACCATCATCACTATTACTATCACACTACCATCACCGCCACTATCACCACGACCAACGCTAACACAGTTATCGACATTGTCTTCTATAAACATTATTAGGATGGACGGTAATTGGCCATTTCCTCTCTACTCTCTTGTCTTCATCTTCCTTTTCCTTATTTCCTCTTTTAACTTAATATATTGTTTCTACTCTTTCTCCACGCCTCTTTGTAGCTAAGTCAACGTCCTTTTTCCTTCCTCTTCCAGCTTTCAGTTCTCAATATTTTTTTTTTTTTTTTTTTTTTTTTTCAATTTCCGTTGGTCATTCTCTTCCCCTTCCTGAAAATGGTCTTGCATGGTCTCCTCATCTTTTTGCTCCTCCTCTACCCTCTCTTGCTCCTCCTTCTCCTCCTCCTCCTCCTCCTCCTCCTCTTCCTCCTCCTCCTCTTCTTCCTCCTCTTCCTCCTCCTCCTCCTCCTCCTCCTCCTCTTTCTCCTCTTCCTCCTCTTTCTCCTCTTCCTCCTTTACACCCTGCAGCTCTTCTCCCTTGCCTCCTCGCCACGATATTTCGTATACGGTTTTGTTATGATTGATTGTGTTTCTATTGCACCTCGTTTGTCTATATCACAAAACATTCGTATTTTCTTGATTCCTTTGCATTAAGTTTTCCAATCTCGACTGTCTTCTCCACACCATTTTATTGCATCCTTTTGGATTTCTTCTCGTCCTCTTCCCCCTTCAAACCACGATTTTTTTTTCTTTTTTCTTTTTCGTTTTTGTCTTGTACACTTTTCTCTTCTTATCAAAGACTCTTCTTCATTCGTCTCCCATCGTCTCGCCTCTGCGCCTCCCCCCCTCCTCCACGTCTTCCCTTTCCTCGTCTCTTCCTCGTCCTACCTCTTCCTTCTTCCTTTCTACTGCCTCGTCCGACCCAACCTCTCCTGGCCTTTTCAGTGACCTGGCTTCTCTAGTTACCCAGATTCTCTACGCTGTGTTTGACCTAGACCCTCCACACTCTCATCGACCCAAGTCTTTCAGACTCTTCCTTTTATCCGGCTTTCTTCCCCAGATTCATCCTTTAATCCGGCTTTCTTTCCTCAGACTGATCCCCTGGTCTGGCTTTCTTCCCCAGATTCATCCTTTAATCCGGCTTTCTTTCCTCAGACTCGTTCTTTGATCTGGCTTTCTCCCCAAGACTCGTCATTTTATCCGGCTTTCTTCCCTCCCAGACTCATCATTTTATCCGGCTTCCCCCCCCAATCATCCTTTGATCCGGCTTTCCCCCCCCAGACTCACTCTTTGATCCGGCTTTTTTTCCAGACTCCTCCTTTGATCTGGCTTTCTTTCCCCAGAATCACCCTTTCATCCGTCTTTCTTCTCCCCAGAATCATCATTTTATCCGGCTCCCCCCCCCCCCAGAATCATCCTTTCCCAGACTCATTCTTTGATCTGGCTTTCTTCCCCAGACTCATCATTTCATCTGGCTTTCTTTCTCCAGAATCATAATTTTATCCGGCTTTCTTCCCCCCAGAATCATCCTTTCTTCCCCAGACTCATCCTTTGATCCGGCTTCTTCCCCCAGACACTTCTTTTGATCCGGCTTTTTCAGACGCCTCTTTGTCCAAGTCCTCTAGAAACTTACACTGACCCAGTTCTTTGATACACTTGTTCCGACCTAATTTCCACAGACTCCTCTTGTGCTTCCCTCTCTCTCTCTCTCTCTCTCTCTCTCTCTCTCTCTCTCTCTCTCTCTCTCTCTCTCTCTCTCTCTCTCTCTCTCTCTCTCTCTCTCTTTTCCTCTCTTTTCCTCTCTCTCTCTCTCTCTCTCTCTCTACCTCTCTCTATCTCTCTATCTCTCCTCCATCTCTTCCTCTCTTCCTCTTTCTCTACCTCTCTTTTCCTCTCTCTACCTCTCTCTATCTCTCCCTCCTTCTCTCTGTCTCTCTTTTCCTCTCTCTCTCTCTCTCTCTCTCTCTCTCTCTCTCTCTCTATATATATATATATATATATATATGTATATGTATATATAAGTCCGTATTTTCGTTCTCCTGTCCTTCGCTATCTTCTCATTCCTTCATCAAATTTTCCTCGTTATTTTAATTTTTTCATATCCTTTATTTCTTCTCCCCTTTATTTATCTTTATTCTCCTTTCCTTTCTCATCTCCTCTTTTTTTCATTATTTTCTTCTAACTTATTCTCATTTATCTCTTTATGTCTCTTCTCTCTCATTTCTCCTCTCTCTCCCTTCGTCCAAATACATATTATTTTTGTTTACGTTCCCTGTAGTTCTACATTTCACTCTGTTTCTCATTTTCCTATTCTTCCTTGTGACTCCGCAGTTCACACGTCATGTCTGTCATTTCCTCGTTCCTCTCCCTGTCTTTGAATTTCATTTCCCGTTCCGTTACATTACCATTTCCCTCTCTCTCTCTCTCTCTCTCTCTCTCTCTCTCTCTCTCTCTCTCTCTCTCTCTCTCTCTCTCTCTCTCTCTCTCTCTCTCTCTCTCTCTCTCTCTCTCTCTCTCTCTCTCTCTCTCTCTCTCTCTCTCTCTCTCTCTCTCTTTTCCTTTATCCCTCCTGCATTTCTTCTCCATAATCTTCATTTCACATTTCAATTCCTGATCTTCATCTCGACAGTTTTGTTGTTTCATTTCTTTATTTCTCCCATATCCACATTTCCATCCATTTCCTGTCAAACTCCATCATTTTCTTTTCGTCTTTCTCCAACCTCTTTTTCTCTCCCATTCTCCTCCCCTTCTCCCCATATCCTCCCCCATACGTTGTATGCAGTCAGTACATACTTTAATTACGCCTCTATGGACCTGAGTAACCCATCATTCTTGTGTGACCGGAGACTAAGAGAAGAATGCAGACCACTCTTGTCCTCTAACCTCCCTCCTCCTCCTCCTCCTCCTCCTCCTCCTCCTTCTCCTCCTCCTCCTCCTCCTCCTCCTCCTCCTCCGCCTCTGTGGTTCCCCCTCTTCGGCCCAATATTCCCCCCCTTTCCTCCCCCTAAGGATAGAAACGCTGGTTCTAAGCAACGAAATACAATATTCCCCTCAGTTCCTCTCCACTCCATCAACTCCCCCACTCCCATGCTCTCACCTTTCCTCCCTCCCTCCCTCCCTCCCTCCATCCATCCATTGTTCCAAGATTTTGATAGCAGATACTTCCTTCCTTCCTTCCTTCCTTCCTTACTTCTTTTCCTTCTTCCTCTCTTCCCTTCCCTTTCCCGACGCCTTAGATGGAATGCCAACGCTGATACCTTACACCAAGAAAAATAACCTCCCCCCCCTCTCTCTCTCTCTCTCTCTCTCTCTCTCTCTCTCTCTCTCTCTATATATATATATATATATATATATATATATATATATATATATATATATTCATCTCTATTTCTTTTTCTATTGCCAACTTACATTCTCTTTCTTCTCTTCTCACCTCTTTATTCACCTTCCCTTTGATCTATCCTCTTCTTCCTTCCTCTCCTCTTCTCTGTCACATCCTCTCATTTTTCCTCCTTTCCTCTCTTCTCCTCACTTCTGTCCTCTTTTCCCTCCTCCCCTTTCTCCTCCTCTTCTCTTTCCTCTTCTCCTTTCTTCTCCTGTTTCCAGTCTTCCGTCCTCTCCTCTCCTCTCCTCTCCTTCCCCTGTTTCCAGTCTTCCGTCCTCTCCTTCTCCTCTCCCTCTCCTCTCCTCTCCTTCTCCTCTCTTTGTCTGTGTATCTTATCTCATCCTTTTGTTGTCTCTCTTTGATTCTCCTTTTCTCATTTCCTTCAAATTCTTTGCCATTCATTGCCTTTCCTATTATTTCTTCTTTCCTCAATCCGAGTCATTTTCTCCTCTTTCCTCATTTTCTTCATCTTTCCCTCATTTTCTCTCTTGTCTTCCTCTCTCTTTTTTCTCCTATTTCCTATTCAGTCCTTCGCTTCTCCAGTCCTCCTGTTCGTCTCTTTATCTCTTTCCCTCTTTTCCTTTCTATACTTCTCCTTCGTCCGTCTCTCCCTTTGTCCTATTGTACATTATCTTCTCTCTTTCCACCCCACTCTTTCTCAAGTCCTCCTCTCTTTCTCTCATTAGCCCGCTTCCTCTCTTCTCTTTCCCTCACTTCTCCTCTCCACGCCCATCAAAGTACCCTCTTACTGACCCTCGTCTCCAAAAAACATCTCCAAACCCTTTGCCCCTCTTTGCAGTCTGTCTCCTACTCCAAGAACTTACCCTCGCCCTGCCCACAACACCTGCTTGCTTTGGTGCCTGTGTGAAGTAGTACCGGATAAAGACCAGGAGATCTTTGCTCAGAACACACAGAAAGGAAGGAGATGGTGCGGGGTGGGGTAGGTTTGGGAGGGGGGGTGCAGGAAGGAAGAGCCGGGGGTATAGGGGAGAGGGGAATAGGAAGGAAGAGCCATGTAGTACTGGATAAAGACCTGGAGAGCTTTGTTTAGAACACATAAAGGAAGGAGATGGTGCGGGGTGGGGGGCTAGGTAGGGAGGGGACTACATTTTTATTTTTTATACGGCTGGGTGTTTTTGTTAGGTTAGGGGTTGTGGTGGGGGGTTACGGACTGAAGAGCGGGGGTGTTGGTGTTAGGGGGGAGGAGGGGAGAACATTCATGTAGCTGCTTTAGTTTAAGAACATTATGCATATTTTTCTACACACAACTCGAACACGTATACAAGCTCCTCGTTGGAGCCCGGCTTCTGAAGCTTCAGCACATTTATGTTCCGTAAACGATCCACAGCATGTTTGCGTTTCATGCATAACACAAAACCTCACTCAACGCGTCTGGCTCAAGTAACTTCTAAGCTGTGCATTCAGTGTGCTTGTTACCGCGTTCAGAGGTCGAGAGAGGAAGAGGGGAATAGAAATACACACAGAGAGAAGGATCGAGAAAGACACAAGAACATATGAACATGAAATTGGAGGAGACTGCGAGAGACAATAGGGAATAGGCCGTTCCATGTCCCATTACCACCTGTCGTTCCTATGTATAAAGTTATCTAATCTTCTCTTAAAACGAAGTGGATGCTGAAAAGACTGCTGACATAAGAAAAAGAAAGTGGTGGTGATGATAGAGTACGTATATACCAAATGGTCTTTTCCGAGATACCAGAGACTTTTCATTTCAGAATAGAATATCCAAAGCTATTTACTAGCACATCATCAGAAGATGCAGGTATGTATGTAGTGGTAACCGCTTGTGATATATAAACAAGCATATTCACCATGAATATATATTCACTAGTCAGTTCCTGGTATAGTGTTTCCTATTACATCCAGTAGAAAAAATCCTTAGGCTGTATATGCTACGAGAGTGAAAACATGTAAATTATACTTGTCGTGTGAAGATGGGAGTCCTCGTAGAGCAGTGGTAAACCTCCCTTCCTCCTACGCCGAAGATCCGGGTTCGATCCCCGGGAGGTGCAAGTATGATGTAGAAGTCGGGATTTCGTGGCTTCCCAACCCTTCTCTGCAACAGCGGGGATCAGACGTGCAGTAGTAGGCTCCTGCTGCATTCCGGCACAGTCGCCTCATCTATATGGTCGACCTTGTGGAGCGCTGGTTTCAGACTCCATCCACATCCACGAGCCACCACTGCATGTGCATTATTCAACGGCAGTGGTTCCCAATTTTTTTCAGATTGTTACCCAGTTTACCATGCCACATTAAGCATATTACCCCTTTCAGAAAATGTTGTCAACATTGTTATATATGTCTAAATCAAAACACTGGAGATATTTTCGTTTATTTATTTGTATTTGAACATTGTGCATATCTAATGACTATTGCCAAAGACGTCAAGAAAATCAGTGAGAGGGAGTTACATGCTTGAAACTAGTTGAGGAATTCTTGGCTTCTTGATTTTCAGATTTTTTTTTTTTTTTTTCTGTTACACCTCCGTTACCCCGCCGAAAATTGGTTAAATTACCCCCAGTTTGGGAACAAATGTTCTACAGTGAACTCTTAATTGGGTGAACGAGACAACTTGGAGTTCGCTACAACGAACTCTACACATTATTCAGACTCCTAGGGAAGGGAATGATATTTCCAAGAAGTTGTGAAGTTGTTCTCGTGTAAGAAACATATGAGACGTAGACGGAATGCGGGATTCACCACGAGCTGTTACGTGCTGAAGCATCACCCAAGGGATAGGCCGGTGGTCTTGCATTGTATCCTCACACACAGTTCAACATTCCCCTCCCACTCCTTTCAATTTTTACAAACACCATCGAGAATATTATAGGGGGTCGTTACTTGCGGCGAAGGTTGAGGGGATGGCGGTTCGAAACCTGCCACCGGCGAAGCTGAACCAAGGGCATGGTCTATTAAATTCCACGCTACAAAATCCTATGTAAGGGGCACCGTCCTAGACTTGCGTTAGGGTGGAGTTTGTGACGTTAAACCATATCATCATCATCATCATCATTTAAAAAATATATATTCTGGACGTTCATGTGATTTTTTATTGACAAGAAAATGTATGTCTTATAAAATTCAGGAATAAAGCGCCTTGAATTTGGCAAGACTTGATAACAACATATATAGCTTTTGTTAACTTCATATATGACTACACTGTATTAGTTTAAATTGGTAGCTGGACTTATTTATAGTCTTTTATTTTTTTTAATGGAACGCAGTCATACATCTTCCAGGACAAGGTTCTAATTGCTGAAAATTGTTTTTCCACGAAATGACGTCGTTTCGTATTCGGATGAGAGCGACTGCTGTAAATTTATGAAATAGCTACACAGGACAGAGTAACTGGCCACGCTGCATGATATATTTCCACTGCGGGCCCTCTGGCTCAGGCGCTGTTGATATGCTGCATAACCTTAACCCATTTATTCTGGGCCAGTAACTGCTCCAAGCTACATGTCAATATTTACTGGGAGTGCATGTACGTGCTACACGCCCAGGAGTGCTAGGATGCATCTGCTCACACTGTGAGCAGGCGAGCAGGGCCGGCCACCTGTTGTAGGAAGAAACGGAAGGTTGAGTGTTAAACGTAGGCGAAGCCGGAACATCCGCTCGGTGTATACACACACATACAGAACGTCCGGTCAGTCGCGCCGGATGAACTCCGGAATATCGTCTGGATCATGCCCCTCCCCCCCTCCCCCCTTTTTGGTCCTCGGTATATCCCGCTTCCTTCGTTCTGAATCGCCCCTTTCTCGACTGAAAGGAAACCTGTTCATTAGGACGGCCACACACGTGCAGTTTAAACTGACAGTTACAACTGTTCAGTTATAACTGTCAGTTGAAACTGCACGTGTGTGGGTATCTCAGTATCACACGTGCAGTTTAAACTGACAGTTACAACTGTTCAGTTATAACTGTCAGTTGAAACTGCACGTGTGTGGGTATCTCAGTGATACTGAGATCCCACAGTTTCAACTGACAGTTATAACTGAACAGTTGTAACTGTCAGTTTAAATTGCACGTGTGTTGCCGGCCTTAGGGTTATGTTCATAGGCCTTGGAGGTGTGTCACCTTCATACATTGCTTGGAATAAGCCTCGTGTGTATAAACATGTGGGTAGGCACTACACACAAGCACACGCGCGCACGCAAACACACACGCACACACACACACACACACACACACACACACACACACACACACACACACACACACACACACACACACACACACACACACACACACACACACACACACAGAGCCTGTTTAATTTTGGCCCCTGCAAAAGGTCAGAGCATTTACCCATAGATGTGAGATATCAACTCTCATTCGGAAGGATAATAGAAGTGGTACGAGTAGTAGCTAGTAGTAGGAGTAATAGCTACTAGCTAGTAGTAGGAGTAATAGCTAATAGCTTTAGTATTAGTACGAGTGATAGCTAGTAGCTTTAGTATTAGTAGGAGTAATAGCTAGTAGCTTTAGTATTAGTAGGAGTAATAGCTAGTAACTTTAGTATTAGGAGTAATAGCTAGTAGCTTTAATATTAGTACGAGTAATAGCTAGTAGCTTTAGTATTAATTGGAGTAATAGCTAGTAGTAGAAATAGTAGCGGTAGTATTAATAGCAGCGGTAGTCGTAGTATCTAATAGTAGTAGTATTCGTAGTAGCAGAAGTAATAGGGATAGTAGCTAGTAGTAGTAGAAATAGTAGTAGTAGTAGCAGTTGTTGTACTAGTAGTAGTGGTGGTAGTAGCAGTAGTTGTAAAAGTAGTAGCTAGTGTAGCAGAAGCAGTAGTAATAGCAGTAATAGTAACAAGAGTAGTATAAGTAGTAATAGTTGGAGACGTGACGGAAAAACTCTTTTGGACGCGGATTCCTTTGTAGTCGATATCAAATGTCCTTATTTACATGTGCGCATTCCGCTCCAGCCATGGGATTAGCTCTAAGTTTGAAAAGCCAGACATAATCTAGTTTAAGCCGGTAATTAGAGATACTCCATCTATTCTTGCCTCGGGGTTATTTCTGGAGAGGGAAAACAAACTTTTCTTGAAGTTTATTTCTTTTCCCTGAGAAAGCTTCCACGGGCTTAAAGAAAATGTCCTTCTTGGTGTCGTCTTAGCCTTCTTTGCTGTCCAAAGGGAAAATAAAAAAAATTATATTTTCTCTCTCTATCTCTGTCTGTCTCTCTCTCTCTCTCTCTCTCTCTCTCTCTCTCTCTCTCTCTCTCTCTCTCTCTCTCTCTCTCTCTCTCTCTCACTCTCTCACTCACTCTCTGTGTCTCTCTCTCTCCCTGTCTGTCTGTCTCCGTTTCTTAGTCTCTCTCTCTCTCTCTCTCTCTCTCTCTCTCTCTCTCTCTCTCTCTCTCTCTCTCTCTCTCTCTCTCTCTCTCTCTCTCTCTCTCCATATTGCCCTCCTTCTCTGTCAAGCCTCCTGACTGGGAACTCTCCTTAGTTATCCTTATTTACAGTATAAATTAATTTGCCTTTAGTCGTCTAGATCCTTCATGTAAAGATATATATATATATATATATATATATATATATATATATATATATATATATATATATATATATATATGTCATACTTTTCTCTTTTGTTATAACCAAATTCCCTTATGACTGTTTACAACTCCATCAAAGTTAATCTTTCCCTTCCCATTTCCCACTTTCGAGTCTCCTCTTCCTCTCTTTCCCCTCTTTCTTAGCTCCCCTCCCCTCCATTTCGCCCTTACCTCACCCCTTCCCTCTTTCCTTTCCTTTCCTTCCTTCTACCTTCATCTCTTCAACATATTTCCCAGTTACTTCAGCTTTTCCTCTCTCCCTTCCACCTTCGATCTTCCTCTTCCCTTCCCCTTCCCCATTCCTCTTTTTCATCTTCCTATTGTTCCCTATTCCTTCTTCCTTCCGTCTTTCTTTCCCCTATCCCACTTTCCACCTTTTTCCTAACTTCCTCCCTCCCTCCCCCTCCTAATATCCCCTCCCTCCCCCCTCCCCTCCTAATATCCCCTCCCTCCCCCCTCCCCCTCCTCCCCTTCCCCCCTCTCCCCCGTTTACCCTCTTATCCCGGCTATTAGGAAGTAATATTGAGATTATCCTCGTGGACATCGCATTTACCCTCGCGGCTACCTAACCTAACCCCCACTTGGGGCGATTTCCGATTACAAATTCCACTCAAAATCTGCTTTCTCTCTCTCTCTCTCTCTCTCTCTCTCTCTCTCTCTCTCTCTCTCTCTCTCTCTCTCTCTCTCTCTCTCTCTCTCTTTTCCCCCTTCCCCTTCTCTCTCTCTCTTCCCCCTTCCCCTTCTCTCTCTTTCTCTCTCTTCCCCCCTTCCCCTTCTCTCTCTTTCTCTCTCTCTTCCCCCTTCCCCTTCTCTCTCTCTCTCTCTCTCTCTCTCTCTCTCTCTCTCTCTCTCTCTCTCTCTCTCTCTCTCTCTCTCTCTCTCTCTCTCTCTCTCTCTCTCCCCCATTCCCTCTCTCTCTCTCTCTCTCTCTCTCTCTCTCTCTCTCTCTCTCTCTCTCTCTCTCTCTCTCTCTCTCTTTTGTTTATTTTGGGGTGTTAACGCAATGTTCTTGCTGATTGGACCTCTTGGTATTATCTTTATTTCATTGTACGGTTCTTCATGGAATCACTATTAATTTTCATTTTATTTTATCGTGTAAGAATTTTATATAAATACTTTTCTTACTTCATTTTGTAGTCTCTTCACAAAGCCAACCAACTCGATCCCATAATTGAATTGCATGTGTGTGTGTGTGTGTGTGTGTGTGTGTGTGTGTGTGTGTGTGTGTGTGTGTGCGTGCGCGCGTGTGTAGAGTGTTTCTTTTTCTTTATCATTTCACCTCTCTTTTTTCCCTTTCCTTTTCCTTCCACCCTTATTTGCCTCTTTCATTAACTCTACCTTCTTACCCATTCCTCCCCTCCATCCCATCTCACTCCTCTCTATTTCTGTTCCTCGTTGTCTCTATTCACTCCAATATTGCTTGGTCCTCCACTGTTGGCTTTGCCAACTTTGTCCCTTCACCCTATATACTATTACGTCCTCTGCTTCTTTGTATCATCAGACTTCGTCTTTCGTGTCTCCTTGATCCTATCAACTTCGTCTTATCAACTGAGGTCTGCTCAGACTCCTTGCGGCTACAGACTCTCTCTTACTGATCTGGTAGTGGGAATCTGACTGGATGTGGTCTGAGAATGGGACAAAGCCTACATGCAAGGCAGCTGGGAATTGTGCTAACCTTAGCTTACCTTATCTCCCAACCCTCTCCCTTCCCTTTCCTTCCCCGTACCTTCCCCTTACCTCCCTTCTTCTTCTTCCTTCATTTTCCTCCTCCCCTCCCCTCCCTTCTCCTCCATCGTCTGGCTTCTCCATCTCACATGAAACTAACAATGGCCAAATCAGAAAAATGTAAGTTTTCTGGTTCACAACGAGGTTGGAAGCAGTCAAAAAATGAAGAGGAAGAAGAAGAAGAAGAAGAAGAAGAAGAAGAAGAAGAAGAAGAAGAACAACAACAACAACAACAACAACAACAACAACAACAACAACAACAACAACAACAACAACAACAACAACAACATAATAGCAATAAGTAGACACCCACCTCACCAACCCAGAGTTCCTTGCTTTGACATCCTCCATCAGTGTTTGTACACGCGCACGCACGCACGCACGCATGAGCACGTGGAAAGATCGTGTGTGGCAAGTAATCAAGAGGGAAGGGATGTTTCCCTCCCTTTCTCTCCTTTCCTTCATTTCCATTTCCCTCCTTTCCTTACCATCTCACCTGGTCGCCAAACTCCATGGAATCGTTCCTTTCTCCGTCTTTCCTTTCTTCTCACCCCACCCACATATGAATTTATGATTCCTTTTTTTTTTCATATTTCTCATTGCTTTAGCAAGTCTTCTGTACTCTCCCACTTCCAGTCCATGTCTCTATTCCCCCGTCCATTAAAAAATGAATAACTGAATAAATAAATAGACAAATAAATAAATTTGAATATGAAGACTTAATTCAATATGTTATCTGTTTCGCCATCGGTTTTTTTTTCTGAAATTTCTAAGTATCCTTTTTTTATTTCTTTTTTATCTGGTCTGTTTCTGTCATGGAATCTTTCTCCCCCCCCTACCTCTCTACCTATCTCGACCTTCTCCCTTTTGATCCCGAATGTTCTTCCTCTCGTTTTGGCCTTTCTTAGGTCAAACTTTAATTCATTTGCTTTCAAACTTTCCATCTTCTTTTTTCATTTTTTCCCAACACTTCCCTCCTTTGACTTCGAAACTTTTCTCCTTTTTACTTTTACCGTTTCCCATTTGGCTCTTCTTATTGTCCTTTTTTCTTCTCTCTTTGGCTTTAAAAAATAATGTATTTGATGTTCTATGCCGATGTATGTCGCCGTTGCGTCAAGGGTGATGCATTAAGACAACAGGACAAGACTCGCAGTAATGGATTTAAATCGAATAAATTTAGGATTAAGATGGAAATACAGGGTGTCCATAAAGTCTGGACACAGAAAATAAATAAAAACTTAAAACACTTTATTTTTAATCTTTATTTTTATTCAAATTACATCTTCAATATGTTCTCCTTCATTTGCAATGCAAATATTAATGCGTTTTACAAAAATGTTAATGAACTTGATGCGATAAAATTTCGTTACCCTCAATTTTGGCACATTCGTCCCTAGGTAATTCGTTGAGTCAAGTGCATTAAGTCTGTTATTTTTTTTACCAAGTACACTTTCTCCTTTAGCATATTCCAGAAAAAGAAATTATGAAAATTATATTAATTTCACTATAAACAAAAAATATCCAATTCTGTGTATCCAGACATTATGGACACCCTGAATACAGGAACTGGTTTACGAACAGAGTAGTTAACGAATGGAATAGACTTAGTAACCATGTAGTTAGCGCTGACACAATGGGTTGTTTTGATAGACGATGAGATAACTTTATGGACTGGGATGACGGGGTAAGGGACATGGAACTTCCTAATGCAGGCCTTATGGCCTCTTGCAGTGTTCTTTGTCCTCTCTCGGTGACGTTTTGCCAGAATGGGCTGCAGATCACACGGAACAGATAATTTCGCGAATCACAATGTTTCCATTTCTTCAAGAGATGCACACAGAGATTTTTAGCTGAGCTTTTATCTTAACGAAAAGAATATCCTTGGCGCAAGGATAGTATGAAGACCACAAGGATACCTTCAACTCCTCATACATTTTGTTCTGGCTAATTCCAGACCAATCTGTTCAGCTTATTTCTAAGATTGCCGTAGACAAACCACTTCTATTAGTTTCATGTAGACCACTTGGTAATTTCTGACTCAGTGGCAAAAAAAAAGTAAGAAAAATGGAGAAGGTACATTGGATACTGACCTCTGGAGAATATCCATGAAATGGAAACGTCAAAGAAAGCATAGTTATTGCGAGATTAGGTGAGAAAGCTTTTAGGAAGGTAATTCATGGGGGAACTCCAAGTTTGCCTCCGTTTGAGTTTGCAAATGCGCACATATGTCCCCCCTAACGAGGCTAACATGGGTGGGAGTGCCCACTCCCCTCTCGTTTGAACACAGTAATTGACGAACGCGCCCCCTCTCTCTAGCCCTTGTTTGTTGGTTTAGGGCTTCAAGTTTAGACCACAGTCGACTTGACGTCGGCTCCTCTTTGGCTGCTGTGGGTGCCTCTAATGGTATGTTCTAGCAACCATTATGGACGTTTACTCATTTAGTTGAAAGTAGATATGCAGGAACTGGTTTACCAATAGAGTAGTTAACGAATGGAATAGACTTAGTAACCATGTAGTGAACGATGTTTTAAGAGAAGACGTTTACTCGTTTAGTTGAGAGGAGATATGCAGGTACTGGTTTACCAATAGAGTAGTTAACGAATGGAATAGACTTAGTAACCATGTAGTGAACGATGTTTTAAGAGAAGACGTTTACTCATTTAGTTGAAAGTAGAT
>NC_134782.1:14792494-14799994 GCF_046742065.1 Oratosquilla oratoria
TTTCACGAAGTATTGTCTACTTGTACTTAATGTAATATCTTTAGTGTGGTATGATTTGGAAATAGACATGTATATATGTATGTGTATATATATATATATATATATATATATATATATGTATGTATATGTATGTATATATATGTATGTATATATATATATATATATATATATATCAAGGACTACTATTACACAGGACGTGCGCACCCAGATCCTTGGGTCCGCTAGCGGAGGCCATTGCTTTCTTTGTAACCTAACATTTTATATTGGACAAATATATCAAAACTAGAAACCTAACATTGCATATAGGACAAATATGTCAACTATTGACTTATTCAATGCAGTATAAGTTAATATAAACTTTTATATTGAAATAAGAAACTATTTTTAAAGCACTGTTATGCTTTGATATGCCAATTTTAGCCGGACTTAAAAGGTATTATTGTATGAGGTTAGTGGACACCAGGGTTGCCTATTTATATATATATATATATATATATATATATATATATATATATATATATATATATAATATAGAAAATATATTTTTTATTTAAATCAGATTTATTTTATTTAAATAGAGTTTTTTTTTATATATTTTAGATATTGTGGGATTGCTATCTGATATGCGATCTGATTGCTAAATGACATTTTTAGCATATCAATATAAGGAGTAGTGTTATATAGACTTGCCACAAGTATACAAGGAACGGTATGAGCCTAAATGTAGTATATATCACTGTGCAGCCCACAACAGGTTTCAACAAGATTCTTGTTGAAACTTGTTCTAGGTAAGCAGCTTCTCACTGAGTCAGTTGCTGCTTTGGAATCAACCAAGAAGGATGTCTTCTGGACCTGGCAGAGTGGTTCCTAAAGGCAGAAAAAATTATTCTGTCTGGAATTATTTTGAAAAGCTACCAACAACTTCTGGCAAAGGGTACCGAGCTAAATGCAAAGACTGCAGCCAGGAACTAAAGGGCATTGTGTCAAGATTAAAATATCACAGAGATAAGTGCCAAGGTCACCCACAGCATACAGAAGAAGAAATTGATGACCAAGGTAAATCATTTTACTTATATTGTGTGCATTTATCCCTTTTCATGCGCAACTATATAAATTTTGTGAACAATGGAGAGCATGTGCAATAAAAATGTGAAGGCCTAAAGAGATGATACTTCAACTTCATTACTTCTAAATTTGGGTAATAACTGTATCACTATAATATACTGTATCCACTCAACTTTGTGGCCTAGATGATTGTTATTCATTTCATTCAACATTGTGTAATATATTTCATAGGTTCCATTGGAATTCAGCCCACATGGGATTCAGCCCAAAGGGATTTAGCCTAACCTAACCCAACTAACCCATTATTTTTAGTGAATTTAAAAGTGGATTGAATCCAAGCCCACCTATTTCATATCCTGTTAATTATTTCCAAATAATTTAGTGGCTTGTGTGAATATGATCATTATCTCAAAAAAATAACTACTGTACTCAAAAGTAGCCTAAATCACACTGTATTCATTCATTTATTCATTAATTTATAAATTACGCAATATGCTAAAATTTTCTGTTTCCATTTCAGGATCTATATCAACAGCATTAATCCCTTCATCATCGGCTCTACTTGAATTATCTGCAAACTTGACTCCATTAAAAAGGTCACTATCAGACTCCTCCACAGGCGCCACTTCTGCTAAATCATTTTCATCTAAATGAAAGTCATCAACATTTCTGGACATATTTATCATAAAAACTTCAGCCTCTCAAAAGGAAAATCTCGATAAAGAAGTTGCAAGAATTATATTTGCTATAAATTTACCATTTCGTCTTGTTCAGCATCCTCAGTTCCTCAAGATGGTTCAGAACCTGAGGCCAGGTTATATTCCTCCATCCAGAAAAGATATTGCTGATAAGTACTTGGATCTTGTGTATGAAAAGGAATATAAAAAGTGTGCAGATGACCTGAATAATGAAACTGTATGTCTTTCAATTGATGGGTGGTCTAACATCCAAATGAGCCCATAATATGTCACTCTAACAACATCCACTGGTCAGATTTACTTAGTAGACACAATAGACACATCAAAGAAACCTCACTCTTCTGAATACCTTCTACAACTTGTGCAAAATTCGATTAAGAAGGCTGAACAAGATTTTGGTTGTCACATTGGAAGTGTTGGGACAGACAATGCAGCAAATATCACCAAGATGAGAAAACTCTTGGAGGAATCCAGTGAACCTGAGCATACCGTCCTCACATACGGCTTATACCGTTGCTTGTATACTTGTGGCAAATCTATATAACACTGCTCCTTATATTGATATGCTAAAAATGTCCTTTAGCAATCAGATCGCATATCAGATAGCAATCCCACAATATTTAAAATCTATAAAAGAAATCTATTTAAATCAAATAAATCTGATTAAGATAAAAAAAAAATCGATTTTTTATATATATAAAAAAAAAAAAAAAAAAAATCGACAACCCTGGTGTCCACTAATCCCATACAACAATACCTGTTAAGTCCGGCTAAAATTGGCATATCAAAGCATAACAGTGCCTTAAAAATAGTTTCTTATTTCACTATAAAAGTTTGTATTAACTTATAATGCATTGAATAAGCCAATAGTTTATATATTTGTCCTATATACAGTGTTAGGTTTCTAGTTTTGATATATTTGTCCAATATAAAATGTTAGGTTACAAAGAAAGCAATGGCCTCCGCTAGTGGTGCGCACGTCCTGTGTAATAGTAGTCCTTGATATATATATATATATATATATATATATATATATATATATATATATATATATATATATCACATATTCGTAAGTAACCACTAGGAAAAGTAAACTAACCAAACAGAGCGCTTTCGTGTAATTACATCTTCATTGCTGAAAATGTAATTATGCGAAAGCGCTCTGCTTCGTTCGTTTTCTTTTCCCAGTGGTTACGCATTTGTGAACACACGTTCCTAATGTTTTTATTGCATATATATATATATATATATATATATATATATATATATATATATATATATATATATATTGATAAGTATTTTAGACAAATTATTTGGATGATGGAGAACAGGAACACAGGGGAATGCTCGGAACCCTAAACACTCTAACGTTTCGTTCGCGTAGAACTTCTTCAGAGAGTGTATGTAGAACTGCAATTGAAGTTTATGTACCAAATCTAATTATCTTTTCGGACACTTGGGAAAGGTCGTTTTTCTGGCGTGCTTTAGAATTAAAATACTAGTTTCTTTAGCTAAATTGATAAACCCTCCTCGATGATTTGATGAATTATTAGTTGAAATATATGCTGATTCAACAATTCTTCTAGTGAATTTATCAAAACCTTTATGTAGCACTTCAGCTTCTCTCCAGTTTGGTAAATGATCGAATTTTTCCGCATGAACTACAAAAGAATTAGATGTCCTATGTGTCCGAAAAGATAAAATTAGATTTGGTACATAAACTTCAATTGCAGTTCTACATACACTCTCTGAAGAAGTTCTACGCGAACGAAACGTTAGAGTGTTTAGGGTTCCGAGCCTTCCCCTGTGTTCCTGTTCTCCATCATCCAAATATATATCTATATATATATATATATATATATATATATATATATATATATATATATATAATATATATATAAGTTGGACTGTACTTTTATTAAGTTTTGTTACACAAGAGAGAAACTAGATAATATACAGTATGTAATGCATATCATGTATACAAACTGATTGATACATATTTGTATACTATAGTGTGTGTGTGTGTGTGTGTGTGTGTGTGTGTGTGTGTGTGTGTGTGTGCGTATGTATGTGTATGCGTGTATGCATGTGCATGTATGTGTGCATGTTTGTAGTCTAGCTTTCCAGACATTTCTGTCCCATTTTCTTTTCATTTGTCTAACCTGGATTCGTTGCTGATTACAATCATGGATCATCACGCGCGGCCTACAGTTACCATTTGGTCATTTATTAACTTAATTTTGGTGCAATATTATGAAAGATTTATTGATAACTTTCGTCATCATTACCCGGGTGAAGTTCAGTTCTTTTGACCACGTAATCAAACTCACTGGAGAAATACATAAAATTCGCTTGAAAATTATACCCGAGCAAACCAAATGCAAGAAAGAAAAAAAAAGTTGTATATATTTTTGCATAATATATATATATATATTTTGTATACATGTTTGCATGTCAATTGTGCGTGCCAACACGTCTTTTGTAAGTCATTCATGATTCAGCAGCGAAACTTAATGAGTTTCTGTGATGTCATTACACCAGAAGATTGTTAAAAAAAAAAAAAATGAAACTGGAAACACCAGAGCACCACGGAGATGAATAGAGTCGCCTGGCGGTAAGGAGGGAAATGAAAGGAGACGACGTATCGTCATCATCATTAAGGGAAGGAGTCTGTCAAAGTTGTTTTCTTCTGCACTCAATACCAACCGGGTTTCACACAGACACACACACACACACACACACACGCACACACACACGTACACGCATATAGACACACATACACACCCACCCACATACATACACTCACACATGTACAAACACACACACACACACACACACACACACACACACACACACACACACACACACACACACACACACACACACACACACACACACGTACACGCATATAGCCACACATACACATACACACACACACATACACTCACACATATACAAACACACACACACACACACGTATATATATATATATATATATATATATATATATATATATATATATATATATATATATATATTGAGGTGTGAAGACAGAATGAGTGGTAGGGTGGTGAATTTAAACGCCAAGAATCCGTTGAAGTTTTATTTCTGACGTTTCGTCCAACTAGGACTTCTGTAGAGTATACACAAAAAAGACAACGACAACTTATATATTCGCACTGCTCACCCCGTTCCTCCCCGGTCAATGTTGTTGCCATCTCGCTTTCGTATTGCCTCGTGGATAATAAGGCCGCTTGCTACCCTCGCCAACTTGACAAAACCGTCCCGGTGATTGCTACATGGGAGTGAGGTAATGTTCGCTGCCTCAATTGTCCTCCTTTCCTTTTTGTTAAGTTCTATTTGGAGCACCTGTTTTTTCCCAATCCGGCAGGTGGCCAAAGTTGTCGATGTGTACCACTAATGGATTCTTGGCGTTTAATCTCACCACCCTACCACTCGTGTGTGTATATATATATATATATATATATATATATATATATATACATATATATGATATACATATGCATATACACATACATATATATATACATATATATATATATATATATGTATGCATGTATTTATTATCATACTGGTCCACCGTTCCTTTGTATTTCCATGTCCATGAATCATAATTACTACCATATGCAGTTTTTGAAATAGCACCAAATTGCATAATCAGTCAGAGCTCCAACTCTTCCTTCCCTCCTGCTTTCTGATGACGGCGAACTGAAAGAAGTCGTGATTACTTGCAGTGGGTGTGGGAGGCGGGAGTGTGGGATTCTAAATAATTTAATCAACTTTATTCCAGTTTTGGCATGAGGATTAGGGTTAAGGTTAAGAACGTGTTTGTCTATGTGTGTAGGAGGACGAGGGAAAGGGGGATTCTGAAAAAGTGAATCAACTTTTCTCCAGTTTTTGGCAAAGAAAAATGAAAGTCAAATCCTACGCCCTGTCAGCTTTTGTTACATTCCTATTTGAGGACCCTGAACCATCTCCCAGGTTTGGAACTCAGGTTCATTAATGACAAAAAAAAACAAAAAAAAAAAAAAAAAAAAAAAAAAAAAAAAAAAAAAAAAAAAAAAAAAAAAAAAAAAAAAAAAAAAAGAGAGAGAGAGAGAGAGAGAGAGAGAGAGAGAGAGAGAGAGAGAAGCTATTTCATGGCGTTATTTTTCTCCGTGAGAAAATTGATGTCATATCACTGTGATGCTAAGAGAGTTTGAAGGTATAGAGTGACCTTAATTCATTAGAGGTACCAGTCCTCTTGTTCGAATTGTGACTCACTCAGCAAGTCCTATTTTGTTTAACCTCATCAGTACGATGACGCGTACGACGACGTCATGAGGGTATACTAGGATGCCGGCGTCGGATTCTTGATTATATATATATATATATATATATATATATATATATATATATATTCTTTTTTTATGGGAGAAAGTATACGCTGGACTCGACGTTCGTCATATATATTTAGTACATGAGTTACCCCCGGATTCTGTGAACTGGTTTGATCACGTTTCTGTGTTTATTATTACTCAGGGTAAACGAGAACGAGTAATACAGCAGTGACTTTTTATTTTATAATGCGAGTAGTGTGATCCATCGTACATATGGCAGCCGATGCTGCGCGCGAGAATTTGACTCGTACTGAAGTGGTTAAAGGCAGATGACTGTTCGATTGTGAAGCACATATTCCCGATCTTCTTTCGACCAGAGAAGTGTCATAAGGATCACTAATAAAATCTGACACTAACTAAGAAAAGAAAAGTATGAATTATCGATCTTGCGACCGGAGAAGTGCCACAAGGATCACTAATGGGACCGGAAGGTAACCAGTTAAAAAAAAAAAGATAAGATAAAATAAGTGTACTTAACATCGGTTTGTCCAGGGTAAATACCCTTACCTCCTTATGAGAAGGAATAATCCTTTTGGTGTACAGATAGATATTATCTCGTACAGAAACTATTTGTAACAAAAACGATAGTCTTCATCCAATGACGATTTGGACGATATCTTGTTTTAGTTCCAGATGATCCTGAGCTCCAATAAGATGACGGTAATCTCCGGTACATAATCTTGTGCACAATTCGTTGCTCAGATTGTTAGAAATCCTCGAGATGAAAGACCTTCTTCAACCTGGTCAGAGTCTGTGTTGTTATTGGGAATTATTTTTCTAAGCGATTATTTTTCATTTTTCTATTTTTTCATAAAATTTATTCTTTGTTTACTTATCATCTAATTAAGAGAGGATCGGTATATGGATCTTTAGAGAGGTTGGTTGGATGGTTGGTTGGTATGTTGGTTGACCATCTCTTCTTTCCTCTTGGTCAAGGTCATCATATTAAGACAACAGGGCAAAGATTTGACCTGGATAAATTTAAGTTTGAGAAGGAAATAGGCAAGAACTGGTTTACCAACATTGTGGTTAAGGAATTGGAAAGATTTAGTAACCATGTAACCATCACTGAAACAATTGGTTGTTTTTAAGAGAAATTTAGATGACTTTATGGATAAGGGTGAGGGTGATAGGTGGTAAGGGGCACGGTATTGCCTAGTATAGGAGCAATGGTCTCTTGCTGTCTCCTCCGTTCCTAGGTTCTTTAGTGAGGTCACGTGACTCTGCAGAGATGAGTGGTCAGCGAGACACGGAGAGGCTAGAATCCACAACGACAAGGTCCTCCTCGAAGCAGGGAAAAGGTGGAGGACGAGAAAGAGGAGGACGGGAAGCAGAGG
>NC_134782.1:14804994-14812494 GCF_046742065.1 Oratosquilla oratoria
AGGAATCTTAACGTGGCGGGACAGAATGGAAGACAACTCAGGAACAGATCAATTTAGGTCAATTGTCCTCCATTTGGGGAAGGAACGTGTCACTGACGGGGCGTTAATAGAACGGTAATGAACGTTCTGTGGGAACGGCTACGACCAGGATTGACAGGAACGTGATACAAGAGGAACAGACTCGAAAGATTTCTTTCTGGCTCGGGGTAAGCGATGATAGTGAGTTGATGAGTGAGTCTTGGAAATGGTTATCTTGAACTTAGTGTCTATATTTTATGTTTTTCTGTCCAACATATTAATGACAGTATCAGGGACAGTAACTTAGAAGTTGAGTAGAAAATGCATATAGAGATATGACCCTTGAAATGGAATGCGATACGTGAAACTCTCTATCGTCTTTTAGTTCACCTTTTGGCATTTCTGTCTCTGATGATGTAAATAAGCATAAGTAATCTACAGTTGCCAGATTCGAAAGCCGAAAACGGATGTGATTTTCGACAAAATTTATGTACAGGAAAATATGTGGCATATATGAATAAATATATATATAATATATATATATATATATATATATATATATATATATATATATATATATATATAATATATATATATATGTTTATGAAGGTGGAAAAAGAAGTCACGGGTCTATATGTATACATATATGTATATATATATATATATATATATATATATGTATATATAAGGGATTAAACAACATACATTTATCGTTTCTATACATCGATTTCGTCATCTACTTCAGATTCTTTTAGACTGAAAACAGTTTGTCTTGCAAATTGATCATCTTTGTATGATAAATTACAGTACAACAACAAGCACCTAATTAAGAGTATTTTTTCCTTTGTCCACAAAAAAAAAGTGCCTCACTCTTTGAGAACATTAAGTTATTACTTGCCCACAAATTATTATTCGTCCACAACAGCAAGTCTCAAAATCGTTGAGAACATGAAATTATTCTTTGTCCACACCGACAAGCTGTGAATGGGTCTGACCTCCATTTTATCTTTAGATGGTCCGAACGTCCCCCCCCCACGCCCCCCCCCCCCCACGGCTTTTCTTGTGGGGGGCACAGAATTCTCCGAAGATTGCGTGCAGTGTGTTTTATGTCCTTTATCTTGGGTGGACAATATTGGAATTTTCCAGAACGTCGAATGAACATTAAATCTCGTAGGGCCTAGATTTTGCATAGGGGAGGGGCCGGGGGGCGGAGGCCGGAGGCGGGGGTTTAATGTGCATTTTGAGTTGTGTGGTCTTACTACATTCTTGTGACGACTGAAATCGTGTGGTGAGTCTGTGGGAACAGTGTGAAGATGATGATGACGATGATGATGATGATGACGACGACGACGATGACAGTGATGATGATGGTGGTGATGATGATGATTGTGATGATAAAGACGACGACGACGACGACGACGAAGACGCCTTCTATTCAGAACACATCCTAAAACTGGATGAAAGTTCTTCGCAACAGAAGAACAAAACAGGATAATGTTGCCGGTTATAAAAGCTTAACTTAAACCCTCAATGCCAACTTGATAATGCTGACGCCTACGATAGCATGAACGTTAATGGACTGAGTGAACGAAATGGAAACCGAACACAGATATTGCAGATTTACTTCAAAAATTGCAGTAGGGGCATTATCTTATTTTATCATTTATTCTATTTATATGATTTTATTCAATGCACTTATTCTAATCTATTTTATTTCATCTTATTTCATATGAAATGTTTATAATTATAATTATTATGATTGTTATTATTATCATTATTATTATTATTGTTATTATTATGAATATTATTATTGTTGTTATTATCATTATCATTATCACTATTATTATTAATGTTATTATTATCATTATTATTTTGTTAATATTATTATTATTATTATTATTATTGTTATTATTATCATTATTATTATTATTATTATTATTGTTATCATTATTATTATTATTATTTTTCTTATTATTATTATTATTTTTCTTATTGTTATCATAATTCTAACCACTACAGTACCTGAATAACTCCATGAACCAAAAGTTTTTTATTTGTTATAAGTTTCTGCGGTAATTTGTTTTATAATAACGTGTAAATAAAAGAGGCACTACTATTAGAATATAGGTCAAACCTTTTCGAGGACAGACGCACCCTCCCACACAATAAATATATAAATATATATACATATATATATATATATATATATATATATATATATATATATATATCTATATATGACATGAGTGGAGTAGGAATCACAGGAGTCTTAGTGTGAGTTTATTTCTGACTAGTTTCGCAGGCATGTTTTTTCAAAGCATACCTGCGAAACTAGTCAGGAAAAAACTCAGACTAAGACAGTGTTTCCTACTCCACTTACGTCAACCTGTCAGAATGTCTCATTATATATATATATATATATATATATATATATATATATTAAACAACATACATTTATAGTTTCTATACATCGATTTCGTCATCTACTTCGGATTCTTTTGGAATGTTTGAAAACAGTTTGTCTTGCAAGTTGATTATTTTTGTACACAATTCAATAACAAGCGCGTAACACATTGAGAGTATATTTTCTTTGTCCACAAAAAGAAGAAGAAGAACAAGAACAAGAACAACAACAAGAACAACAACAAGAACCAACAAGAAGAAGAACCACCACCACCACCACAGCTGACGACAGCAGCCACAACTAAGACCATGAAAGGTAACGCTTTGTCTCAGCTTGTAGTCTCCATAATGTCTTCGGGGGGTAAATATTGGAATTCAATTCGACGCTTCTCTGACCACGAGGAATATAAATCGCTCCAGTTGAGTCTTCGCCCCAAGTCCCACGTGACCTTGAGGCCTCCGTTGGGTATTAAGAGAACCAATAGTGACTGCCACATACCTCGGCTACCCATGCACTAAGGGCAAAGGTGACGATTTCTGCTTCAGCCCAACATCACTGAGTGTTGGCTTTCCAATATCACATCTTTGTCCATTAAGTGAATTTCGCGTTATTTTCGACTTAAGGATAAGCCAGATATCGTGTCGAACTCGCGAGCAGGTGGTCCCGAGTTCGATTCCCGGGGCCCGCTGCAGGCTTTGTCGCGTTGTTTACCGACAGTCCTGGCCAGGCAGGGAGGCGACCCGAACGTGCAGGTGAATAAAATCGCTTGGCGGCAGTCATAATATAAATTAAAATGCCACGCGGAATGGAAGGGGTCAAGCTAACTTTAACTTTTAGACCGGTGACGTCATCAGGCAAATTATTCGTGGAGGGAGACAGAGTCGATGAAGAACATAAGAACATACATAAGAACATAAGAATGAAAGAGACTACAAGAGACCATAAGGCCTACACTAGGCAGTTCCATGTCCATTACCACCTGTCATCCCCATCCATAAAGTTGTCTAACCGTTTCTTAAAACAACTGATAGTTTCAGCGCTCACTACATGGTTACTAAATCTATTCCATTCGTTGACCACCCTATTAGTAAACCATAAACCAATTCTTGCCTATTTACTTCATAAATCTAAATTTGTCCAGTTTAAATCCATTACTGCGAGTCCTGCCCTATTGTTTTAATATGATGACTTTGTTTGCATCACCATTGTTAAAGCCTTTGATCCACGTGAACACCTCTATTAGATCACCCCGCACTATGCGTCTTTCCAGAGAGTGTAAGTTAAAGTGACTAAGCCTCTCTTCGTAAGGCAAATTTCTGAGTCCATTTATCCAAGTATTCTTTTTTTCCGAATCTGACATTTCGGTTATGAAAAATGTTTCGGTGTTAGTAGAGTCGTATACAGTACACAATTACACTAGTGTTTCTCAACCAAATATTGGCGGGCCCCCTGTTGCACCACACACATATCCCAAGGGGGTCCCAGGATCCCAATATGGGGTATTTATCATGTTACTTTTTTCGTTAATATAAACGAATTTATTTTATTTTATTTTTGTGTCATGTTTGTATAACGAAAATAGTCTGCTAATAAACACCAATTCCTGAGAAGAAAGTGATTAACAGTTCTTACTTTAAAATGTAAAATGACTAAATTGCTATCTAATCCCGTATGAAAGTGTCCCCTGAATATTCAAGTCAGTGTAAGGGATCCACAGAGCTTGAAAGGTTGAGGAACACTGACTTGTACAATGTGTGACAGTGTCATAAATAGACGACTGAGGACAAACGCAGCTTGGCTCGATGTCTGTTCTCACTAAAGCGAGATAGCCAAATATCTTCCGCCGTATTTTTGTGAGCTCGTATTATTTGAAAACTCGGACACTTTTGGTTACTCAGACCAAAAAGATGCGATGTTACATTTGATATAGTGCGAAGAAAATATAACTATGCCTTGGCCGACTCAACAGGGTGGGAGGATGAAGTATATGTGACATCAATTGGAAAACGTAACATATCTTTCGAGGGCCATGTACAAGAGCTACCCCGAATAAAAATACTATTGATATTTCCCCTTGGCTAGGTGATAGCATAATAAAAAGAAATACATATGAGCTTGATACTCGGTCAAACCAGGTTATTTCTAACCAACGGCTTGAGGCTAGAACATTTTAGATGCATGTAAAAATGAACGAACGTAATCGTGCCCGTTTCTAAGAATAAATTATATCCATTCCCAACCTGACGGCTATCTTCTATTTTTTTTTTTTTCAGTTCCTATGCATTGTGTCATGATACAGCATAGTGCTATTGGCAGGTAAAACAAAAACTTACTAAGTATTTCTGCGGCTTTGACCCATCGTTTTTCGCTCATATTTCCGAAATAACCATTCACATCAGCATGATATATTAGCACAGCCTAATTCACACCCTGCCCTAATTTTTGACGTTATAGTGCATTCACAAGTGTATTTAATTACGGCGTTTACTCTTGATATTAAGTGTGTCGTAGCCGACACCCGTGAAGTAAATCGAACAAGTGAAGTTGGGAGGAGGATGGGATACACGAGGTAGTTTGTGATGACGTCTCAACTTCACTTGTTCGATTTACTTCACGGGTGTCGGCTACGACACACTTAATATCAAGAGTAAACGCCGTAATTAAAAAAAATTAGGGCAGGGTGTGAATTAGGCTGTGCTAATATATCATGCTGATGTGAATGGTTATTTCGGAAATATGAGCGAAAAACGATGGGTCAAAGCCGCTGAAATGCTTAGTAGGGACTATAGGTGTGCTTTTTCTTTTTAATGCCAAGTTTAAATGAGGGAATGTGCTAACGAGTAAGGAAGTACTCTCGTTAACACATGCACACACACACACACACACACACACACACACACACACACACACACACACACACACACACACACACACACACACACACACATACACACACACACACAAGTATAAATATATATATATATTATATATATATATGTGTGTGTGTGTGTGTATATATATATGTATATATGTATATATATATATGTATAGATATGTATATGTATATATATGTATATATATATGTATATGTATATATATATGTGTATATGTATATATATATATGTATATATATGTGTATATATATATGTATGTATAATATATATATATATATATATATATATATATATATATATATATATATATGTGTATATATATTCCGTATCGGATGTTACTCTCTCTTTTGTTATTGTTATCATTAGGCTAATCTATTCATTTCTATGGCGTCCCGTGTCGGTTGGCATTGTTTTTTTTTCTTGTTACTTCTAAACTCTTTTATTCGTATTCCTAGAACCCTACCCCTCCCACTCCACCTTAACTAAGTGTTAAGCCAAAATCCAAACACTTTACCTTCATACTGGTAGGGTGGCCTTAGAAATTCACCCTGACCTGTTCTCGCAAATATGATCAACTACCGTTTAACTATCCGTATACCGAAAGGCTTCTACCTCCTTATAAGGGAGGCAGAAGCAGCGAAAAAAATACACGGGAGCGACGAGCGATTTCGCTCGGGAAAGTTCCAATGTCGCTCTCGCAAATCCAATAGCGGGAGCGATCCCCCACAAAAAATCGCTCCAGCGGCAAGATTCAACGTTTTTCATGCATTATCCATCATTTGGCAATCCCTGAATCCCATCACCATTGATGAAAGGATCAGAGCAAACACAACTTAACCGTGATCAATCATTCATTATCAATCGATATCATGAACGCAACGCATCAATCAACTTTAATTTGTTGATGTACTTACATATGTGTACGCGGTATCGCTGCTAGAGTTCAATGGCTTACCTTGCCTAGCTTCGTATCAGCTGCATGCGCGCGTATACTAGTACATGTTGATTAGACTCTACACGACTATCGTGCTACATAATGTCGCTAGTTTTGAATTGCATGGTATCTGTATGAGGGGAAGTTCATTGGTTGCATGCAGATAGCCGCCCAATCAACGCGCTGACTACATGTACAATGCACCATACCCAGTACCACATCACCGCATGCATACGTACACTGTACATATGCAAACTCGCTCCGACATGAGTAATGAGTTAGCCTTCCAATAGTTTGAAGGAAATCGAACCAGCAAAAACATGGCTCTGGAAGTATCAAAAATGGCTCTGGTAATTAAAAAAATGGCTCTGGTAATTAAAAAAAATGGCTCTGGTGAAATGAAAGAAAAAAAAATGAAAAATGGCTCTGGAAAAAAAGTATCTTTTCCCTGGGCAGAAGGCATACACCCACCCTTTACCCATTGTTCACCCATCCATCACCCATTTATTTATTCATCTATTCATTTATTTATTTATTTATTTAGCTCCTTGTGGACCATCCCTGTCTCTAAGATCCGGGTCAAAGGCAGTGCAAGGAAGACACAAAGTCCAACAAGTTACAAAACTCAAAAACTGTTCCCTGAGACAGTAAGGGTGTAGCTTCGTGGGATGTCCTCGCATCTGTCTGCGGAGGAACTCCTCTGCCCCGCTGCCGCAGTCACTAAAAGCCTCGGGTTCCTTTGGGTCTTTATTCTCCTCAATCTAATAAGCTCTCCTTTTGCCTCTTAATAGCCTCGCGTGGAAGCGCCTACGGGCGCAATAATATCGTTACATTAATTTCGTTTGCGAAAATGTATTCAAGAAAACGCTCTTTTTTTCTTTCGTTTTTTATGCTGTTACCCTCTGAAACTCATATATGGCCCTATGTATGGGTAATGCTGTAACCTGATATACACACACACTAGCCCAACTCCTTCCGTTACATTAATTTCATTTGCGAAAATGTATTCAAGAAAACGCTCTTTTTCTTTCGTTCTTTATACTGTTGCCCTCTGGAACACCTATATGGCTCTATCTATGGGTAATGCTGACGTACACACACTCACCCAACTCTCTCCTTAAAAATCTCACTCAAAGAAATGACGGCCTTAACTAGATTTTCGTTTTTAATCAACTTTTTTTTTACCTTCCAATGAGTTTTTCCTTCTCTTGTTGGTTCTCTTTCATCACCGTTTTCGTAGTCTCTGTTGG
>NC_134782.1:14814994-14832494 GCF_046742065.1 Oratosquilla oratoria
GGAATTCATATTGGAGGACTGTAACTAGCGGAGTTCCACAGGACTCAGTGTTGGCATTTTTTTTATATTAGCAACATGATGCATGGCCCAAATATTTGCTTCGGTCTCTACATAGAATGCAAAGGCCGTGGAGAGAGTAAAAGACGAAGAAAATTGCAAATTGCTCAAGGAAAATATTGACCCAGACTGGAGCCAGATGTGGGACATGAATTAATTCGCAGAAATGAAAAATATTGAAAATAGATCAGAAATAAGAAGTGGCCCATCGGTGAAGGTTTCCATGAGGGACGAAACGCACTCTAAAGCGATGGAGGAAAAGAGGAAAAGGTCGTATGAGTATCGATTATTGAAAAAATCCGTCTCTCGCAAGATGTATAAATAAAATTGATAGTGAACCATACGAACTGTTGTTTTTATTATTATTATTATTATTATTTGTGTTGTTATATTTTTTATTTGTTTATGTATTTATCATTATTATATATATATATTTTTTGCATCCGACCTAGTTATGGACCAAAAGGCCTCTGTCGGTATGCTCCTCCTTTGTAATCTCTTTGTAAGCTGTTAAACAACAGAGGAGTGGCATTGCGAACGAAAAGGACAAAGAAATTATAAAAATAAAATATCAGATCCACACCACATTCGAACTTGAAATTACGTTATGGTCGGAAAAAAACAACTGAATAAGAAAATGTACAAAACAATGCTCCTTACCCTAGCTGATAGACTGATTTTGGATTGCAAGATTTTGGATTGGCCCACACTGCAAGAACAAGGAGAAACAGGTGATGTAACTGATCTCTTCAAAGATGTAAAACGAGTGGACGATAGACAAGATCCCCAAGTGTCGGATGGAAGAAGAACAAGGAGAGGATATGGGAAGCAAACCTAAAAGACTCTCTCTCTCTCTCTCTTTCTTTCTTTCTTTCTCTCTTTCTCTCTCTCTCTCTCTCTCTCTCTCTCTCTCTCTCTCTCTCTCTCTCTCTTTTTTTTTTTTTTTTTTTTAGGACATCGAGATATACAATTTTTGCACCGAGTCATTTCTGTGGATGGAACAAAACCAAGAGTTTTAATGGTTCCGATTCTAGACCCGATGTTGCTCTAAACTTTCCATTCCTATAAATGATTGATAAATTTGATTTGTTCATAAAGTATTTGTTTCCAAAACCAGCTGTAAGGCCTGAAAATAACCTGAATTATAATCATTGCAGGTATCGGAATCAGGTTCTTATCGGAATCGGAAGTTTAGAGAAGTATCGGGATTCGTATCGGAATCGGAAGTTTATAGAAGTATCGGAATCGTTAAGAATGTTGATATCGTCTCATCACAAGCTAAATCGTGGAATAACGTTGAATAAAATGTAGTCCAATAAGACAGCATAAAAGAATTAAAAGACAATTTTATCAGACGTAGGTACCGCTCTCAGTCTTTAGATTTTCAACTTTTCAAGCCTTCTGGACCCCTTATATCGAAGTAGACCACTTGATATCGGAATAGATAGGATACAGTCATTTTACATTTGTAAGAATTGTTAATAAAACGTTTTCTATTCACATGAATTGGTGTCTGTTATCAGATTGTTTTCACTCTGCAAACATGACACAAAAATAAAATAAAAGAAATCTGTGTATATCCGACGTATCCCTGGTTGAGAAACATTGTTGTAAAGTACATTTAGGAAAGTAAATTAGGGAAGTATCCACAGTCCTTTCCCAGAATACATCGCCTTTGCTTGAGAAGTCTAAACTCATTAACAACTCGTTTACCCGCTTGAGTTCCATTTGCACAGGAATTGGCCTATTCTTTTATTTGTTCATCTTTTCGTACTTCGATTTGTCTTCTTATATACATATTTTTAAACATATCATGTCGTCACATCTGACCACAAGGTGAAGTCCGTTGTCTATTTGAACTCGGAAACTCGCCCCCGAGTCTACTTCCACGTCCAAACTCAGCGCCACTCGAAATCCCGCCCATCCCATTTGCTCGACCACAAACCCATCAAACCCCATTACCTCTTGAAGGTGAAGGGTATGCATCCTCCCAATACGGACCGCTATAATTTGTCCTCGCCCTCCTCTTCCCACTCCTCTTCCCCCTCCTCTTCCTCCTCATCTTCCCCCTCCTTTTCCTCCTCCTTTTCCCCTTCCTTTTCCCCTTCCTCTTCCTCCTCCTCTTCTTCCTACTCTTCCCCCTCCTCTTCCTCCTCCTCTTCCTCCTCTTCCCCCTCTTCCCCCTCCTCTACCCCCTCCTTTTCCCCCTCTTTTTCCCCTTCCACTTCCCCCTCCTCTTCCCCTTCCACTTCCTCCTCTTCCTCCTCCTCTTCCTCCTCTTCACCCTCCTCTTCCTCCTCTTCTTCACCCTCCTCTTCCTCCTCCTCTTCCCCAATCCTCTTCCCCCTCCTCTTCCCCCTCCTCTTCCCCCTCCTCTTCCCCCTCCTCTTCCCCCGTTTCCTACCATCGCCTTACCTTCTCCCAATCCTAAAGTGGAGGGAGAGAGATGATGACGATGATGGTGATGATGATGATGATGATGATGATGAAGAAGAAGAGCACGGGAGGAGGATTGTGATGATAATGATGATGTTAGTAGTGGTGGTGGCGGTTGTGATGTTTGTTTGTAGTGATGGTCGTGGTTGTGGTGGTGGTAATGATGGTAGGAATACCAGTGTCCACTGAATTAAGGAAATTACCAAGGAGAAATTCTGTCGACCAGAGAAGAGGAAGAGGAGAAGAAGAAGGAGGAGGAGGAGGAGGAGGAGGAGCGTAAAAGAAGACATGAGCGAATAGAGGGAGACTGCAAATGGATAAAAGGCTGGCACGGCTCAAAGGGATAATACATCCGCTTCATAAACTATTTTAAGTGGATGAGCTGTGCCTCGTTGCATTTTCCTTTACTCGAGGGGTGTGGCGGGGGATGAGGGATGACCCCTTTTCCCGCAAAGTGGTGAGCTGGTAAGGGTGTCGAATGGGTTTTGGTTGTGCATGATGTGATCGGCCACCCCTTTGTAAAGGGGGAAAGAATCTTCGGTGTACCTGTAGGTGAATAGATTCGTTTGGACATAGGTTTATGAAGGAAATAGGCAAGAGCTGGCTTACCAGTAGAATGTAATAGCTTAAGTGGCCATTAGTGAGCGCTGAAACAATGGATTATTTTAAGAGAAGATTATATAACTTTATGGATAGGAATGGCAGGTGATAAGGGACATGGAACTGCCTAGTGTATGCCTTATGGTCTCCTGCAGTCTCCTCCTTTATATTCAGAACAAAATCTATAATAAGGATGACATTGTAACGAAAACATCGAGATAGCTCAACTCCATCATAATCATCAGTCAAGGGTATCGTAATACGCCAGGGGACGCTTTGCTTCACTCACACGCCGGCGCCAGTCCCCACGGTCTCTCAGGGCAAGCTCTCATGTAGACACCCTTCCCACTCCAAACAATTCCCAGTCATGAGTTCTGCGGGCGTCCCCATTCGTTTCCTTCATCAAGTTGTTTCTGTTCTAAGATGAGTGACATCGTTGGGTATTAGCCTGAAGGAAATCTGTAAAGTCGACATGGTAGCCAAAAGGGGGCTAGTGACACGTCAACAGGTGTAGCAGTTTTGGAAAGGAGGAAGTCTGTCTCGGGGAATCCTTTGTCTCTGGGGACGACATCGGTGTCGCAACGGTGTCCCGGAGTTCGAACTTCATTCGTTTCTGGAGGGCGTTCGAGTTTTGAACCGTAATGTAACATATAATGTACACTAGAGTGTTCAGTTTTCATATCTATCACTTTGGTATGGCCGGTTTATGGTCGGGTTTCTGTTTTCAGGAAAGCTCGATTGGCCTGGTTTTTTTTTTTTTTTTTTTTTTTTTTAACATATAAATGGATAAATAAAAGCGTTCGGATTTAAAGGTATTCGACCTCTTGGGTGTTCGAGTTTCGAGGTACCGGTGCTATTTATGACCCAAACAACCCTCACACACCAGTGAAACCCAAATAGAACTCTGACCCTCTAAATCCAAATAAGGAAAGAGGCTTCCGTTCTAAACTAGAATTTTGAGGTGCGCTGCATTGGTGCCACACTAATTTTAGTTAAAAGAAAATATATATTTTATCTTGTAGAAACATTCGCATCTTCCCCACCCCAATTCTGCGTTTATTGTCTTTTCTCAAGAAGTTATTTTTCTTGCTAGTTAGCTTTGTCTAAAGCTGCAGTTGCACTCGTCAATAGAATGGTTGGATTCCAATGATTCAGTTGTATTTTGTTCAAGGTTGGAGTGTAACCGCACTTTGAAGCTACGATTACACTCCAACCTTGGACGAAATCCAACCGAGTCGTTGGAATTCAACCATTTCGTTCACTAGTGTAACCGTAGCTTAACCCTCCTTGCCAAATACTGAAATTTTTGCCCTCCTCTCTTCCATCAACTAGTTTTCTATTGCAATGATAAGTAAAGTTTTTAATTTATATATTGGGTTTATTTTTACAAAAATTACTTAGAATTAACAAACTTTCACTGTGAGAAGCGTATAAGATTATCCAATGGGACACTAAAGAAATAAAAGCTTGCAGCTAATTTACCACCAAATGTAGATTTCAATTTGATTTGCAAAGTATCAACCTTGGACAAAATTTGGATTAAGAAGGAAATAGGCAAGAACTGGTTTACCTACAGAGTAGTTAACGAATGGAATAAACTTAATAACCATTTAGTGAGATCTGAAACTATTGGTTGTTTTAAGAGATTAGATAACTTTATGGATGGAAATGATAGGTGGTAATGGACATGGAACTGCCTACTGTAGGCCTTATGGTATCTTGCAGTTTCCTCTATTTTTACATTTTTATGTTCTCATGAAGTTGAGGTTCATGAGGTGAAACAAAAAACTATCGACTCTTTATGAGGCTATTTCTAAAACGTGCAGAGGTGTTTTATAAGGCATTTCTAACTCAAACTCAACTTTTCCATTTTCCTAAAAGGGTCACAAACTTCCCTCAACACATTCATTATATCACTTATAGCTAATACGACGAAATATATTGAAATCTCATTAAGATTCGCTCAAGGAAGCCACTGATATGTGTTCTATACATGACCGAAAGAAAAAGAAAAAACACACTCGATCGCACAGAGTCATTGAATGTTTTAGAATCTCATTAAAGTTCCGGTGAACGATCTAATCCTATATACTCGAACGAAATGAAACAATATGAAACGCGTCGAACAATTCTAGAGGATTTCCCGACGATGAAACTGATATTTCATTGCATTAATTACGAATATTTGCGTAGACTTTATTGTATGGCTGTGGATTACAAAACAATTGATGTGTTGTAGTCGATAGATGTGTATGGATTGGTTTCAGAACATATTTATGAGGACATTAATTTTACAGGTGATTGAGAGAGAGGGAGGGAGAAAGAGAGAGAGTGGATGAGTAAGAGAGTGGGACAGAGTGAGAGGAAAGTGTGTGTGAGAGAGAGAGAGAGAAAGAGAGATGTATATAGAGAAAGATTGAGAGAAAGAGTGAGTAGGTAAGAAAGTGAGAGAGAGAGAGAGAGAGAGAGAGATATATAGAGAAAGGTTGAGAGAAAGGGTGATTAGGTAAGAAAGTGAGAGAGCGAGAGAGAGAGAGAGAGAGAGAGCGAAAGAGAGAGAGAGAGAGAAAGAGAGGATGAGAAAAGAGCGGGAGGAAGGAGTGTGCATCTAAGGGGAATTTAATACGATCTAAATGACTAAGAACGGGTCAATAATCTCGTAACGCGAGAGGATCAAATGTGGCATTTGGTTGGTCGTTAACTCCTCCACCTTCCGTCATCCCTTACCTGGCTTCATCCAACAGAAAATATATAAAGAGTGCCGCCGTTGTCTCTTTCCTCAACTGAATGATTTGATGGCAAACAAAATGGAATTTGTAAGGTTTTATCATGTCAGCGTGGGATTTAAGCGACTTTGTTAAACCCATAACCAACTGTAGTCAATATATACATGTGCACATACATGTAGACACACACACACACACACACACACACACACACACACACACACACACACACATATATATATATATATATATATATATATATATGTATATATATATATATATAATATAATATATGTATTCATAAACATATACATATACATGTGCACATATACATCAGCTGGGGGAAAGGGTTAATCGAGGAATCAGTGATCCCCGAAGCGAGAGCGAATCCCCCTTCAGACCAAAGGAATTTCAGGTTCAAAGCAAAGTAGAGAGATTGGCCGGCTCCTGTTCCCAGCCAGCCAGCCCTCCGCCCCAGCACACACACACACACATAGAATAGGAATCGAATTCATATATGACCGGTTTACCTTCGACGGAAAGGCAGACATCGTTAGGAGCTTTGTGTGTGTGTGTGTGTGTGTGTGTGTGTGTGTGTGTGTGTGTGTGTGTGTGTGTGTTTCTGTGTGTGTGTGTGTTTCTGTGTGTGTGTGTTTGTGTGTGATCCATCATGGTCTTTAATCATGTGCTGGATTCGTGATCAACATATATTTCCCTCTCGAACGAGAGCTCCATAAGCCCATTGGCCTAATCTTTGTGTATTCCTGTGACCTTACATACACCCAGAGTCCTTGACCAAGCAGTGCTGTGATATTTATCAATTCTGAATGGAGTCCGAACTCAGGACTGCTGAGTTAGCATGCAAAGTTGGTACCATTTTCCCAGGAAGCTGATGCTTGTGTATTCACCTCGGATCTGCTGCAGTCTCTGTCGAGACAACCAGACACCACCCTACGGCAGTGAGCTCAGAGCTCATTATTTGCCGATCTCTGGGTAGGTCTGAGACCACTCACACACCACACACCGGGACAGAAAGGTCACAACTCCTTGACTAACGTCCCGTACCTACTCACTGCTAGGTGAACAGGGGTTACACGTGAAAGGAGACAAACCCAACTTATCTCCGCCCGTGTATACATGTGCCTGTGTATACATGTAAGTTCACCCTATGTTATTTGTTCGTTTTTGTGTTCTCTTGTGTTGTCCATGTTTCAGTGTCTACGAAATAATCCTGCAACGTCTCGGCTTTCCCCGTACATCCGTATTTCATAGACGAACTTCCTTGCCAAACAAAGAGGAATGAATTCTATGATATCCCATTTTATGCTCGGGTAGAGCGTCTAATGAAGAACTCTATAAGCCGAGTGGCAGAGAACCGGAAGGTTCTGGAATTGACGTAGGCAAGCGCGAGTCGAAGCATCTCTGAAAGTGGGGAACCTGGGAGGTTGCCTCCTCTCAACAGCTTATTCGTATCAAAACACTTCCTCTGATTTTGTCTTCGGAGAGGTGTGTATGACTCTGCAGAGCATGTTCCTCAAAGGCATTGCATAACATAAGAACACTAGAATGAAGGAGACTGCAAGAGACCATAAGGCCTACACTAGGCAACTCCATATCCATCACCACCTGTCATCCCCATCCATAAAGTTGTCTAACCGTTTCTTAAAATAACTGATAGTTTCAGCGCTCACTACATGGTTACTAAGTCTATTCCATTCGTTGACCACCCTATTAGTAAAACAGTTCTTGCCTATTTCCTTCTTGAATCTAAATTTGTCCAGTTTAAATCCATTACTGCGAGTCCTGTCCTGTTGTTTTGATATGATGACCTTGTTTGCATCATTAGGTTAGTGGAAGCCATAGTCTGTTGTCACAAATTATACATTTTAGTATAATGTATCTGAACATAAAAAAAGACTCCATCACTGTCCAGGCAGAAGATAATTATTACTGTCAACTTTGTAATAAAGCAAAAGGTTTTTCTTCATCAGCATTTTATTATTGTTATTTATTTATTATTTTACCTTTTTTTGGCGGAGTGGGATATGGGAGAAAAACGAAAGGGGACCAAACGAATGCTGAGCATTCATGAATGGGGGAATGGAGAGGAAAAAGTTTGAGGGCCAATGCGGTTAGGCCTGATGATAAAAGAGTCCCCTTTGCTTTATCTCCTGGGGAAGTTTTGGTCCATTAAGTGCTGGCTATTTCCCATCTATGCATGGAAGTTACAAGCGGTAGATAGACGGAGATATATTTTGATCGGTTAACTGATGAGGTTTTTCCAGGCTGGCTGAGATCCCCTGGTCTATCCTTCTATGTTAGGAGCTTTGTGTGTACGTTTGTGTATGGATGTATGTGTTTGTGTGTGCGTGTATGTATGTATGTGTGTGTGTATGTATGTGTGTGTATGTATGTATGTGTGTGTGTGTGTGTATGTATGTATGTGTGTGCATTTGTGTGTGTATATGTGTGCATGTTTGCGTGTGTGTGTATGTATGTGTGTGTATATGTTTGTGTGTGTGCATGTGTATGTGTGTGCATGTTTGTGTGTGTGTGTGTGTGTGCGCGCGCGAGTGTGTGTAAGAGATAGCCAGCTAAGGCATGCAAGCACCCTTTCCCCATCTCGCACCCAATCATCACCCATTTGTCTCCCTTTGACGTTAGCTCCCTGGAAATGCAGTAAGACACAGTACCTCCACGGTAGAGCCCGAGAGCATAAGATGGTTTACCCCCACTTCTTCATTTGATTAGAATAGATCGAGTCTCCTGGTCACGACCAGAAGAGGTGACTGGTGACAGGAGCCAGGACAGGTCGCCCAGAACCAAGAGGAGAAAGGATAGTAGGCGACAAAGAGCACCCCATTCCAGATTCCAGACTGGAATGGAAACGCGAACTCAACGAGGCTTCTCGAACTAAGGGAGAGTAGCCAATCACCATTCACAGGGGCGAGCATAAAGTCAAGCCCGTGCCCTTCCTTAATTACAGCGTCGTTAATTACGGCTGCCGGTGCCCCTGAAGTTCATTCGAGATAAGGTGTAATCTTATCACAGGAAGGTGTGCAAAGGCCGGCTCTTCCTTAATCTTGTTAAAGGAATGAATATAAAGGACGTGCCCTCCTTAATTACTTCTTCAATTATGACTATAGGTAACCCTAAAGCTGAAGTTTATTTGATTCAACATATATGTATATATATATAGATATGTATATATATGAATATATGTATATGTATATATATGAATATATGTACTGTATATGTATATATGTATATATATGTGTATATATATATGTATATATACATGTATATATGTATATATATATATGTATATATATATATATACATATATGTATATATATATTTGTATATTATATGTATATATATATATATATATATATATATATATACATATATCGTATCGTTAATGTTTCAACGCTTTTTTTTTTTTTTTTTTTTTTTTTTTTTTTTTTTTTTTTTTTTTTTTTTTTTTTTTTTTTTTTTTTTTTTTTTTTTTTTTATTAAGGTCTATATAAACAGCGCTTTCACCCCTCCATACCATGGAGCAGATATTAATCCTGTATTCACTCATCTCTCAATAACGTTATTTATAGCGGCCATGTAAGGCGAAAACATTGTTTTTATGTATTCTCGTAATAACAGATTGAGGTTAATAGTACTTAGTATGTTCATTTTTTGGAGGTTCTGATGAAAATACCTTTTCATGCGCCATTTTGCTTTTTTACCATAAATCCAATTCCGGTTATCGGAAGTGGAAGTACCGAAACTTAAAAAGCGCAAATAAGGGCTCTCCAATGTTGCATTCGAAATGAAATAAAAATATAAATATTTTCTGAAACTGGGAAATAAAAAAATGGATATAAACGCGAACCATATCTATGTTTTCGGGAAATAATCTTCGTCAATCCCTGATAGACTGACTTCTACTCTTCTGGTAATTCCCGAACTACGGCTTCGTTCTCGAGGCTCCCATGGGAAGAATCTTCTCCAAGACTCGTTTCAGAGAGACTTTGGGCTCAAACCGGAGACGCAAATCCTCCAGAAGGAGAGGACCAATCTCATTCTAAGGATGTGCCTTGACTCTTGAAGTCTCAACCGGAGACTCAAACCTCCCGGAAGGTGAAGGCCAGTCTTCTTCTCTTCCAAGACTCATTTCCGAGAGACTCTGGGGTCAAACCGGAGACGCAAATCTTCCAGAAGATGTGCCTTGACTCTTGAAGTCTCAACCGGAGACTCAAACCTCCCGGAAGGTGAAGGCCAGTCTTCTTCTCTTCCAAGACTCATTTCCGAGAGACTCTGGGGCCAAACCGGAGACGCAAATCTTCCAGAAGATGTGCCTTGACTCTTGAAGTCTCAACCGGAGACTCAAACCTCCCGGAAGGTAAAGGCCAGTCTTCTTCTCTTCCAAGACTCATTTCCGAAAGACTCTGGGGCCAAACCGGAGACGCAAATCTACCAGAAGATGTGCCTTGATTCTTCAAGTCTCAACCGGAGACACAAATCACCCGGAAGGTGAAGACCAGTCTTCTTCTCTTCCAAGACTCATTTCCGAGAGACTGTGGGGTCAAACCGGAGACGCAAATCTTCCAGAAGATGTGCCTTGACTCTTGAACTCTCAACCGGAGACTCAAACCTCCTGGAAGGTGAAGGCCAGTCTTCTTCTCTTCCAAGACTCATTTCCGAGAGACTCTGGGGCCAAACCGGAGACGCAAATCTTCCAGAAGATGTGCCTTGACTCTTGAAGTCTCAACCGGAGACTCAAACCTCCCGGAAGGTGAAGGCCAGTCTTCTTCTCTTCCAAGACTCATTTCCGAGAGACTCTGGGGCCAAACCGGAGACGCAAATCTTCCAGAAGATGTGCCTTGACTCTTGAAGTCTCAACCGGAGACTCAAACCTCCCGGAAGGTGAAGACCAGTCTTCTTCTCTTCCAAGACTCATTTCCGAGAGACTCTCGGGTCAAACCGGAGACGCAAATCTTCCAGAAGGAGAGGACTAGTCTTATTCCAAGGGTGGAAATATTCTTGAAGTCTCAGAGTATTTGGAATACGACGAAAACACTCAAAGACTGTAGGGAGTTCTTTAGAATAATTCATTGACTTGATTCTGGTGACCGACAAATAACATGATTAGGCTCAAGAGAATCTCGGACTCGAGACTTTGTTTTTGTCTCTGAAAAGCCTTTGGCTGAGCCGAAGAAGTCCTTCGTAAAAAAAAAAAAAAAAAAAAAAAAAAAAAAGAATCTGCAGGATCTTCCATGTTTCAAATTCCTCCTACCCCCTCCCACCCCCTAACAGTTCCAAACTTTTTAGACAGCGTTTCATAAAGCCAAAAAATATTTAGATTTTCGTAAACATTCCAGGCAACATAAGTTCAGGAAAGCTGAAGAAGTCAGACTCAAGGAAGATATGCTCATATTGGAAAAAATATATCTAAAAGTGTCTAATTTAAAGGAAATGTTACACCGGGAGACGTTTAGCTGTGACCGAAAGTGCAGTTGACCAATGTGCTTTGACAGTTGGGATAGATGGTAGTCACCGGTAGCAGTGAAGAGTCCATGATAGAAAAAAAAATTGTCAAAATAAAAACGATGGAGCTTGGAGGGCCTGATGATCTTGAGAAATTAATGACTTGCAGAGAGAGAGAAAGAGAGAGAAAGAGAGAGAGAGAGTTGGGGGGTGAACCGTTGAAAGATTCGAAGAACTGATCAAATTGTGAGAAGTCTGGCGATGAGTTCTACTGATGACGTCATGTCGACATCGAAATCGAAGTTTCTCATTGGTCCTTGCGCTCAGCAGACTCCGCCCCTGATAGCTTCCATCCCGTTGATTGGCTCGCTGACAGCCAGACACTTGTGTAAGACGTCTTTAGTTACAAAAGACAGGATATCGTAGAGACAGACAAACACTTTTCATTTCTATTTTCATTATTATTATTTATTTATTTTTATTTATCTATTTATTTCTTTTTTTCATTAAACTTTGACATAAAGAATGGCGGGATATCTAGGTCGCGGCCAGTGAGGAAGCTTTTAAATTTATTTGTTGGAGTTGATTATTATAATGATAATACGAATGGATTTAAAAAAGTGTACGAGTATAATATTCGTTGAAGAATTGTCCTGTCTTTTTTTTTTTTTTTTTTTTCTTCTTCTTCTTACGGATAGCAAGGCAGACAGTGAGATTTGTCGTCATGTACAAAACTTGTGTCGGAGCTAATCAAGACTGTGAAAGAACAGGTTTTATATCTAACTATAGGAATTATTCTATCGTTTGTGTGTGTGTTTGTGTATGTGTGTGTGTATGTAATTCACCATGGTCTTGGATCACGTGTTGGACTCGTGATCGACAGCTATTTCCATCCCGGAAGAGAGCTCTTCGCTCATATATGACCGATTTATGGGTAATGCTGTGATCTTACACGGACACACACACCCAACTCCCCGCCCACGAGAATTGGAGTAACGACCAGCAGCGCAGCGATACTGAAATTATTTCAGTCCTGGGCGGGATTCGAACCCGGACCTCCGTAATGGCAGCCGTGAAATCTACCACTGCGCCACAAGTGTGTGTGTTTCTGTGTGTGTGTGTGTGAGAGAGAGAGAGAGAGAGAAAGATCACAACATTTCTCATAGATCGGGGAATATATGAGCTTTAAGCTTTCGTCCGAGAGTTAATAGCTGTCGATCACATATCCACCACGTAATCCAAGACGACAGTGGATCACAGTCACACATACACAAACAGCAAAGGAAAGTGTGAAATGTTTATTTGATCCTGATACAAATTAATCAACTGTACCCAAACCTATTGGGCATTTATACATACGTGTTTTGTGTGTGTGTATATATATATATATATACATATATATATATATATATATATATATATATATATATATATATATATATATATATATATATATATATGTTGGTACATTATGACAAGTTGATGAAGGTGGAAAAAGAAGTCACGGGTCACATTCCTCTGAAGAAGCATAGAGCGAAACCGGTCAGGAATAAACTCAGGAACTCTGAACTAGACCCGTGACTTTTTTTTCCACCTTCATCATATATATAAATTATATATATATATATATATATATATATATATATATATGTATGTATATATATGTATATATTATATGTATGTATATATATGTATATATTATATGTATGTATATATATGTATATATGTATGTATATATATGTATATATATATGTATATAAATATGTATATATATATATATATATATATATATATATATAAAACACTGAATGGATTCCAGTGAATAGATTTACATTTATCAACCACAATTCACTTTAATTCTAAGCCATCAACATCGAGAAACTCGAGGAGGCATACATGTAGAAATTGATATGCGGTACAGCTAAGAACTCGAATCTCCGATAGCACGTAACAATTACAGTGACTTAACCAATTGCGCTATCGGTTAAATCACTGTCACTTGTTACGTGCTATCGGAGTCCTTAGCCATACCACGTATCAATTTCTGCATGTATGCCTCCTTGAGTTTCTTGGTGCTGTTGGCTTAGAATTAAAGTGAATTGTGGTTTATAAATGTCTGTATATGTATATATATAATATATATATATATGATATATGTATATATGTATATATATGATGTATATATCTACATATGTATAATATATATGTATATATATATATATATATATATATATATATATATATATATATATGTATGTATGCAAGCAAACACGTGAAAACTTTTTCCAGACAAAAAGAGATTATCATTCACTTTTTTTTTTTTTTTTTTGGTAAGTGTGGGCATATTACGAACGTCGTTACTTTTTCATTTACTATTCCATTTCCCGCCACCCACACACCGTCGTCTCCCCAAATTTTTGGTCAAAAAAAGAAAAAAAAAAAAGATCTAAAACCAATGAAAAACATTTTCTATTTTGGAAAGCAGACACCCACATGGCGGCGTCTAAACAAATTTCCATCTCAATTTCGATTTCGTTCCGTCTGAAGACAATCTTTCCACTTGTCCCGTCTCATCCTTCTTGGGGGACTTTCTCAAAGGACCTCTTTCAATCCTTCGCACTTCTAGACTTCCTCTCTCAGAGATCCTTTGACTCTCTCTTTCCTTCCTTTCTCTCTTCTTTTTATCCTCTCTTCCTTTTTTCCCATCTTCACTCCATTGTTCCTTCCTTTCTTCCTTCTTTCTATCATTTGCTCCCTTCCTTCCTTTCTCCTTTCTTACCTCTCTTCCTTCCTTCCATCTTTACTCATTTATTCCCTTCTTTTTTCCTTCTTTTTCCCGTTTATTTCCTTCCTTTCTTTCTTTCTCCTCTTTATTTCTTTCTTTCTCCTCTTCCTTTCTTTTGTTTTATCCGTCACTCATTCCTTGCTTCCTTCTTGCCATCTTCACTAATTTTTCCTTCCTTCTTCAATTTTCTCCTTCTTTCTCTCTTTTTCTTTCTTCATTCCCTCCTTTCTTCCCTCTTTCTTTCTTTCCTTCTCTCTTCCTTCATTCTTCCCTTACTTCCTCTAGAATGAAGACTAGAACGAAGGCAATCAGTTCTATATTTACACGAAATAACAAAAGTATTTTCCACCTAGCCGTTCACCTTTTGAAAATATAGAACTGTAATTCTAAAGAAGTGTCACAGGTACTTTTGTGTGCAATTGTACATCTCTCTTTCCCATTTAGCTTGTTTTCCGGTTTCCCTCCTCCTCCTCCCTTCCTCCCTCCTTTCCTTTCTTTCTCTCCCTTTCACAGACGTCCTCAGGCCTCATCTTCTCCCCCTTCCTCCCCCCCTTCCTCCTCCTCTCCCCCCTCCCCGTCCTCCTCGTTCCTTCTCCCTGTGTTCCCTTCTCTTCTTTCTTGGTTGACTGTTTGACCCCCCGATGGAGTTATGGACTGACGCTCTGACTTTGTCGCTTTGTATGTGCTTCGTCGAAGTCCACAGTCGCTTATCCTTTATCTGATTCTGATTCTATCTTCACTTTGGCCCTCCTCCTCCTCTTCTTTTCCTTCCTCCTCTTCCTCCTCTCCTCCTCTTCCTCCTCTCCTCCTCTTCCTCCTATAATGGATGCAAGATTGTAAGAAAACGATTTCACACAGACGTGGCAAAATACTGTTTAATTACGTTGTTGATATACGGAATGAACTACCACCCAACGTCATTGTCGAGGTATTCATAAAAGGTCTAGACACTTACCTACAAATCCCCCTACTAGAATTATTTACTTCTAGATAACTTTAAAAAAGATGTATTAATGATAGAGGAGTAGAGGGAAACACACAAGTAGAACAGGAGTTTATTCCTTGACTAGTTTCGCACAGTGATGCTTCTTCAGAAAGAAGCATCACTGTGCGAAACTAGTCAAGGAATAAACTCCTGTTCTACTTGTGTGTTTCCCTCTACTCCTCTTACAACCTGTCAGGATGTCTTCACATTAATGATAGGTTAAGTAAGGACCTTGTAAGGACCAATAGGTCAGCTCCTGTTCGTATGTCCATTTAATTCCTACTGTGTTGCATCAAGCACCTTAACTTACACTCTCTGGAAAGACGCAGAATGCGGGGTGATCTAATACAGGTGTTCAAGTGGATCAAAGGCTTTAACAAGGGTAATGCAAACAAGGTTATCATATTAAAACAACAGGGCAGGACTCGCAGTAATGGATTTAAACTGGACAAATTTAGATTCAAGAAGGAAATAGGCAAGAATTGGTTTACTAATAGGGTGGTCAACGAATAGAATAGACTTAGTAACCATGTAGTGAGCGCTGAAACTATCAGTTGTTTTAAGAAACGGTTAGACAACTTTATGGATGGGGATGACAGGTGGTGATGGATATGGAGCTGCCTAGTGTAGGCCTTATGGTCTCTTGCAGTCTCCTTCATTCTTATGTTCTTATGTTCTTTTGAAACTTCTTTCCAGGAGAGGGAGCTTCCTTTAGTTTACCCCATCGTCTAGTGATAAACAGATCCAATATAAAACATCGTCACTGACGAACATACGAGTGTAGACACGTTCACTATATGTGAATGAAATCGCCTGACGACAGATAATAACTCGTATATAGGACGATGCTAATGATCATGGTTCTCACGGTCAGGTGTAATGATGTAAAATATGTTGGTGTTCATAATTCTCTCATCACATTCACACCAAAATTCAGTCTTCGTTTTCTTCGACATAAATATATCGACTCACGCTACCCTGGCGTAATACTTATTTATTCAGATCATTTGTATCATGCAAGCCAGAAGTCTGAGAAAAAATAATGATAATAATAATAAAATTGAGCTGAACATGGCATTACCAATTAAGATTGATAATTGTATTACCAAACCTGTTTTCCCGGTACACTATCTTACATGTTTTAAATGCTCTTTCTCTCTCTCCTTTATTCTTTTTTCTTTATGCTAGCGATTCCCATTTTCTTTGTCGCCTTTTTCTTCCCCCTTCGTCGTCCTTCAGACACATTCCGTTTTCTTTTTGTTTTCCAGCATTTTCCGCGCAAAAGCGTAATTACAACTTTTCCTTCACTTTTGTCCTGTTGAGTTATGAGGATCAATTTTTTTTCACTATTTTCTTTTCATTCCCCACCAGTAAAACTTACTAAACGCTGTAGATATATAATTGCTTACAATTTTCCTGTTCGTAGACTTGAATACTTGAAAATCTATTCCTCACGCCAAAGTTATCATAATTGATCCACACTCGCATATGGCTCATATGCGTCATGTCTTATGTGGTATGAGTACTAGGTAAACAAACCCATTCTTCATCATTTTCACCTATATGAAATGGAGTGTATGCCATTCTCTTGTACTGGTTTATATATATATATATATATATATATATATATATATATATATATATAATATGCATCTTTGTGAGTATGTACATGTGTGTGAGTATATATATATATTATATGTATATATATATATATATATATATATATATATATATATATATATATATATATATATATATATATATATATATATATATATATTTGGAGCGAGTGGTTTGATGTATAGGTGGGACTGCGACAAAGATGTGTCACGTTTCCATGGCTGTTCAATGTGTACATGGACGGGGTGGTGCGGGAGGTAAAGGCGAAGAGGACGGGAGATAGGCAAAGAAAATGTAGAAAAGAGAGAGGTGAGCCAGTTGATGTTTGCTGACGACGTTGCGTTCGTGGGTAAGGTCAGAGGAGGGATAAAGAGAGTTAGTGACGGAGCTTGGGAGGGTATGCGATACGAGAAAGTTGAAGGTAAATGCGGTTAAAAGCAAGGTGATAAGATATACAAAGGGATATGAGGTCAGTGAGTTGGAAGCAAGACTTAAAGGAGAGAGAATGGAGGAAGTGGAAAGCTTTAGATATTAGATGTCGCATGTGGCAGGAAAGGGAGGAACGGGTTTGGGTTAACAAGTGTCATGAAAAATAGGCAGTTGGGAATGGATGCAAAGAGAAGACTATATGAAGGGATGATTGCGCCGAAAGAACTGCATGGAGTAGAGACTTTGAATTTAAGAAAGGCAGAGAGGAAAAGCTCAGATATGTTTGAGATCAAATGTCTGAGAAATATGGTAGGGGCTACGAGTTGGGATAGAATGAGAAACAAGGAAGTGAGAAGGAGGGCTGGAGTGGAAAAGGATATG
>NC_134782.1:14837494-14852494 GCF_046742065.1 Oratosquilla oratoria
ATACACACGCGCACACACACAACTCGTGGCGCAGTTGGTAGAGTTCCGGCTGCCACTACGGTGGTCCAGGTTTGAATGCCGCCCAGGTCTGAAATGGTTTCATTATAGCTGCGCTGCGGGTCGTTACTTCAACTCTTGTGGGCGGGGAGTTGTGTGTGTGTGTGTGTGTATGTGTGTGTGTGTGTGTGTGTGTGTGTATGCGTGTGTGTGTGTGCATGCGTGTGTGTGTGCATGCGTGTGTGTGTGCATGCGTGTGTGTGTGTAAGGTCACAGCATTACCCATAGATCGGTCATATGAGCTCTGAGCTCTCTTACCGGGAGGGAAATAGCTGTCGATCACGACTCCAAAACGTGATCCAAGACTATGGTAAATCACACACACACACACACACACACACACACACACACACACACACACACACACACACACACACACACACACACACACACACACACATACACACACACACACACACATGATATGTCTTCTGTCTTGGAAGAGAGAAACATCTCCATGGGGAACTTAAGATTTTTATTGTGACATGTGGTCCAAAGGGGGAAGAAGATGAAAGATGAAGAAAAAATAAAGTGATTTGATTTAACATTAGGAAGTCCTCCCCATCAGGAGGCTAGGAGGGTACTCCTTACAGAGGACTTTGTAGCGTGGAATTTAATGAACCGTGCCCTTGGTCCAACTCGTTTACGGCATGGTTCATACAGCCGTCATCTCGACCTCCACTGCAGGAGGCGACGCTCTAATACGCTGGGAGAATTAATGCTAAAGGTTTAGAAAGTATGCATTGCAGATGCAGTCTATGAAACTGGTCATCCTAAGAAGTACAATCTAGAACAGTGGTTGCCAACTGGTGTGCCGCGACATCAAAGGGTGCCGCCAAAAATCGGGGCAAAAATTAGTCACAATTATATTTTTGTATTGTCATCCATTTTTGTTCATTAAAGCAGCATCAGTGTAAAGATGAGTATTTTCATATTATCCGAGGACAAAATTTTGCTACCCTGATGTTGAATCAACAAAATACTGACAAACTAGAATTTAGATTTTCTAATAAGTGTGCCGGGGACTTCTGAAAGGCTTGGTAAGAGAGCCTCAAGCCAGAAAAGGTTGGGAATCACTGATCTAGAAAATAATCCTAGAGACATAGACTGCGCCCATAAAGAAGCATTTGGAATATGCTGTTTCCGTATGGTCACCAAATCTCATTAAAGACATTGACATATTGGAAAAAAAAAAGTACAACGGAGAGCCACAAAACTGATTCCAAGTATCAAAAATAAATCGTACGAAAATCGACTAAAACATATGAATCTGTTTTACCTAAAAAAGCGTAGACTCAGAGGTGACTTGATACAGATCTTTAAGAGTCTAAAGGGAATTGACAGAATCAAAAGTGAAAAATTTTTTACACTGAATGAAAATCCGACAAGAAATAATGGTCTTAAACTGTCAGGAAATAGATTTAATTTGGAAGTGGGTAGAAACAACTTCGCCAACCGTGTAGTTAATGAATGGAATAAACTTCCTGCAGAGGCAGTGCAATGTAGTTCAGTTCGAAGCTTTAAAATTCGTTTAGATAAACATCTAAGCAAGATGCTGTAATGACTGCCATTTATTTTATGTTACTTGTTTCTTTGTTATTATTTGTCTGTTTAATATTTGCTTGATTTTCATTTATTATTATTATCTGTCAATTTATCATTATTTACCATTTACTTGTCTATTTATTATTTAACTATACCTATGCATTTATTTTATATTATTATAAGTTTTATTTATTTTTTATTTGTTAATTTATCATTATTATATTTTTTTGCATCCGACCTAGTTATAGACCAAAAGGTCTCCTGTCAGCATGCTCTACCTTTGTAATCCTTTGAGAGAAAATGAATGTGCGGATAGTAAAGATGGAGAAGGGGAGAGACAGAGTCGAACAATGGATTGACGTTAGAAAAAAGGCGAAGAAGGAAAAAGGGAAAGAAGAATTCATAAAAGGAAGGCAGGAAGTAAGCCTTCGAGTATTAACCCATTCAACTCCGATGACAAGATGTCTTGTCATTTGGTCAAATAAAACAAAAAATCATAAAACACCAAAATGTTTGATCAAACACCAGAAAAATATGACGTCAATCCTCGCTTCGCTCGCAGCGAAGTGAGGACTGACGTCATATTTTTCTGGTGTTTGATCAAACATTTTGGTGTTTTATGATTTTTTGTTTTATTTGACCAAATGACAAGACATCTTGTCATCGGAGTTGAATGGGTTAATGATACGCAAGGGACAAGACGTGGAATGGAAATAGAGGAAAGCACGGCCGGGTGGAAAAAGAACATAAAATGGAAAGAATGTAAAGGAGAAGGAAAATAGATGAATAGAAGAACGACGGATGGTGGGGGGAAATTAAAAAAAAGGAAAAAGAAAATTGGAGGTGTGTAAAGGAAAAAAGTGGAATAGAGGAGGAGGAGGAGAAGGGGGAGGGAAATTGAAAAAGAAAATGGGAGGAGTGTAAACGAATAGTGGAATGGAGGAGGAGGAGAAGGGGGAGGGAAATTGAAAAAGAAAATGGGAGGAGTGTAAACGAATAGTGGAATGGAGGAGGAGGAGGAGAGGAGCAAAGGGTGATGAAAAAGACCTCCACGAGATCGGCTGAGACTTCGAGGAAGAGGAGGAAGAGGAGGAAAGCGGAGGACCGGGTCGATAGAGGTCAGGGAAGAGGAAGTAAGTGTGAAAGGGATCAAGACCAACTAAACCGGGTTTGCTTTTAAACCGCTCAGACTCTCTTCTCCAAACTTGCCCAGATTGTAGTTCGTCAGTACGTGTGGCCGGGCCACGAATCGGTTTTTGTACCGTTCTCATTTGTTCTACTCGTTCATCAAGATCTCGTGAGCGATACGAATCTTGTTTTATAATGAATATTTACAAGAAAGTTTCGAACAGGCCGTAGGGTCGGAAAAGAACGTAGTAGTGGCTACGGTGGTGGTGGTGGTGATGGTGGTGGTGGTGGTGGTGGTGGTGGTGGTGGTGGTGGTGGTGGTGGTGGTGGTGGTGGTGGTGGTGGTGGTAGTGGTGGTGGTAGTGGTGGTGGTGGTGGTGGTGGTGGTGGTGGTGGTGGTGGTGGTGGTGGTGGTGGTGGTGGTGGTGGTGGTGGTGGTGGTGGTGAAGTACAAGGGAGGTTGAAGCAAAGGGAGTGAGGAGGGAGACGCCAGGAGATTGTTTGGGAGGGAGAGGCAGCGAGCTGTCGCGGTGAATGGGAAAGGAGGAAGTGGAAGAGGCTGAAGAAGAAGAAGAGGAGGAGGAGGAGGAAGAGGAGAAGGAAGAAGAGGGTGAAAATGGGAGGGAGGAGGAAGAGGTTGAAGAGGAGGAGAAGAAGGTGAAGGAGGAAAAGATCGGGCATGTTTCAAAGACGGTGGAAAGAAAGAGTGGGAGGGAGGAGGGCTTTCGAGATTTGGGGGTGGGGAGGGAGGGAGGGAGGGAGGGAGGAAGGAGCGGGCGCGTGTGGAGCAGGACACGGAGTGTGAAGGGAAATTTTGTTGGAGACGTGGCGTGTTGGGAGGAGGAGGAAGGTGGAAGGACCAACTCCTGGCAGTGCGTTAACTTCTGCTCTAGGGTGAGGTGTGGTTCCAGGATCCAGCGGCTCCTGGAGAGAAGGGAGGTGCGCGAGGCTCCTCTCCGAGGGAAAGACGCGTCCTCCACTTTGTAGTATTACGATGTCAAGGATCCCCGTAAGAGCGAAGTGCCACAGGGCTCAGCGTGAGTACCGAGGAGTGCCCTAGGCAGATGTGACGAAGAAGAGCTGTCGAGGTTAGCTCGCGTCTCGTTCGTAAAAGGGGGAAAGGACGTATAGACAAGGCGGTGTGGTAGTGACGGCGTGGATGTAGAGGAACGCGGAATGAAGATGACGGACAAGCGGACTTCGGGAGGAAGTGTGGCGACGAACACTCCAGTCTTAGGGTAAGTGGTCCGTCTTGGACGCCAGAGGAAGGTCTTGAGAAATATGGCACCGGCGCGTGTTTCCGCGGGGTCTTTGCTAAGGTCTTTGCTAGGTAAAGATATAGCTAAGTTATTGGACAATAACTTCCGCTCCGAGGGCGTCCGCAGAAAGCGGCTGTACAGGAGGTAAGTTGTGGTCTCGGAGCTTCGGAGGGTCTTCTCTTTATGTTCAGGAAAGTACCATGGGAAAAGATAACAAAAACTAATTAATAAATAAATTTATAAATAGATAGATAAATAAAAATATTAAATAAATGAAAAAGACAAATGGCAAAAGAAAGTAGTAATAACATTAATGATAATAACGATAGTAATCATAATAAAGATAATATTGATAATAACAATTGATAACAATAGTTATAAAAGTAGTAACAGTAGTATTAGTAATAATAATAATGTTAATAGTAACAGTGATAATAATAATTATAATGATAGTACTAGTGATAACTAACGATAACAAAATAGATTAATGAACAAATAAAACAGTGTCGCATGCTGAGCTTTTAGTGAGTCAAAATTCTTAGAAAGAGAAACGTCCTCAGACTATCTGCAAAAAAAGAAAAAAAAAAAATGGATTACAAATATCTGCCAGATAAGAGCATGTCATGTAAATACAGAAAGAGAAATAAATCCATAAATGGGAACGATAAAAGAAAAAGGTACACGTGATCTTCTTCAGCTGAATAAAATCGCGTGTAGACAACACCAGGGACAAAGGTCGATTGTCGCTGTGAAGGATATTGTCTTATTCTTTCAAGGGAACAAAATCATGATGGATTTCGGTAAGACTCGAAAATGAAAGAAACACGGAAAAGGGGGAGAAATTACATTACTCCGTGAGGATACAAAGTATCATTATACTTTAATTAGGTGCATGGAAAAATTCCAGGACTATCAGTTCATTTCAAGAACGTTCACAGCTCCAGATTTGATAAGTAAATAAGCAAGAACTGGCTAACCAATAGATTGATTAATGAATGCAACAGACTTAATAAAAATGTAGTGAGCACTGAAACAGTTTAAAGAGAAGATAAGATTTATGAATAAGGATGTCAGGTGGTAAGGGACATGGAACTACTTAATATAGGCCTTATGGTCTCTTGCAGTCTCCATTCTTATGTTTCTATGGAATATTCCCAGTGCTGTCCAGTCTTGTTCTGTCTTGCTCTTCAGTGGATTCTTGGTTACGATGTTCCCGGAAGTTAATATGAATATTGTGTTGTACAATTGGACGCAACAAATATCATTATGTTTTTCGAAGTAACTCTTTATTCAGCGAATTCAATTGAATTTTTTTAAGCTACAAAAACGTATTGGCCTAATGGGCTTTTATTACTGTAATTCAAACAAATTTTGTTAACTAAGTTGCGAAAATTTACGGAGGCAAACGTTGTCAGAATGCGGCTACTTCACTCTGTGTCATGGATATTTATATGAAATCCGTAAGAGATGATTAATGAAATAGACTACGTGCTCACAAATCATTTCTAAAGCTTCACTCTCAAATTGCGAAAAAATATAATGAATGTTGATAAAAAATTATTTCAAAACACTACTGTTTTATCTGAAACTATATCGATTGAACTACAATATAATTAAGTGATGCTTTATACGATAATCCTTCCTGGCATTCAAAAGGATGAAATGCAAGTAATTCTCAGTTTGATTGCAGGATGCTGGCCCATCATCAAGATTAAAAACGCCTTAGGAAGTGTATAAGTCGTGAATTTGAAGGGCAACACTTTACTTATAAATTGCAAATATGTAAATAGTTTCCCGCGTCACAGGCAATCCAGTGTGTTGCTAGCTCACACGGAACAGAAGATAAAGCGCCTACGCCAGAATGTGTTGAGTTGCTGCGGCCGAAGCCATCACCTTTGCCCTCTGCACTTTAGGGACTGTTGGGCCAGGTAATAACAGTCACTGCTGGGAATCAGAGAGAAGTGTGGGACTCGAACCCACAACTAAGCGAATGCGAGACAAGTACGCTTCAGATGACGTCACCAGCAAGAGAAAGGCGCAGAATGTGATCACTTCTTTTTGTACTCAGTCATCACTGGTCTTTGACATTCTGTGTTCTTATTCTAGTCAAGGAAAGAAAATGGTCTATTCCTGACTACCTAAGGGTTGTAGTGGCATTCTGCGACCTGGTAGCTTAATATTTCCTGGAATACAGTCACCGTACTGAAATTATTCAACTTGCTTCTGTTCACAACCATTTTTGCTGGAATTCCTTTTGTCCAGATGGTTTGCCAAAAAGGGACAATGAAGAAGGCGCTTTATGGATGGGAAAGATCGGTGGCAATGGACATAGAACTGCCTAGTGTAGGCCTTATGGTCTCTTGCAGCCTCCTTTATTCTTATGGTCTTGTTGTCTTATGTGAATGAGATTCTTGAAGAAGTGGGGAAGGACCCGATCTCATGAATTGCACAACGCCGGTCGAGAAATTTACTCAGCGATCCACCCCACGACCTTCCTCTTCTGTTTTTTTTTTTTTTTTTTTTTTTTTTGGCAAACCCCAGCGGGGTATGAGAGTATATACAGATCACATAATACATACACATATTCTCGACAGCACGCATAAAACTGCGTATGCATAGGAATCACAAAAGCACACTAAAAACATCTTAACGTAGAAAAGGACACTTTCTCCTGTGACTTTAGCCAGTTCGACTTCGTTATCAGTGAGGATCATCACATCATGAGGAAGAGAGACAGCTGGGGTAAAATCGAGTCACTTCTCATTCTTTGATTTCGATCTCAGTTCGATACCCTTGGTTCCGAGCCCGAGTTCAGACACTACCGGTGATAACTCTCTACGCAAGGCGTCCTAGTACATAGGGCCAAGGGTGCTGGATTTGGCTGAGAATAGTACCTCCTTGTTTTAACGCAAACTCACTCTCCGCCCTCTCTCTCTCTCTCTCTCTCTCTCTCTCTCTCTCTCTCTCTCTCTCTCTCTCTCTCTCTCTCTCTCTCTCTCTCTCTCTCTCTCTCTCTCCTCCTGCTCCTCTCCTATCTCTCTCTGTCTCTTTCTCTCTCTCCCTCTCTATCCCTCTTTTTCCTCCTCCCCCTCTCTCTCTGTCTGTCTGTCTGTCTCTCTCTCTCTCTCTCTCTCTCTCTCTCTCTCTCTCTCTCTCTCTCTCTCTCTCTCTCTCTCTCTCTCTCTCTCTCTCTCTCTGTGTGTCTCTTTCTCTCTTCCTCCCTCTTTCTCCCTCTCCCCCCTCTCTCTCTCTCTCTCCTGAACTTAAAATGCTTTATTAAAAGCACCATCAACCACAGATTTAACATCCTGTGTCCAAATATGGCCATAAGGTGATTTTTTTTTTGTAACCCCGAACTGATTCTTTTGTTTCGCGTTCCTTTTCTCCCTTTGATGGCTTAGCTTTGAAAACGATAGCCTAACATGATGCGTCCGATTTTTCACGCTAGGGCTTTTGTTTTCGACACACCCGGCCCGGCCTTGGGGCTAGAATGGGAAGCCCACATGTGTTCGTACGCAGCGGATGTGTATGTGTGGATGTAACACAGGGTTGCATGTGCCCCAAGTTGCCTTGTTTCCTCAACTGCATAGAATCTGCCACACTCTGGCTCGTGCGTGCAAAGACTACAGAAAAGGGTTGCAAAAGCGATAGTCGTTTGTGTTTCCTACTGACTGAGATAGGTTTTGGTACCACGAGTGACTTCAAATGGTCCTAGTCATTTCAGGAGTGACCATCCCAACCTCGAGGTAAGGTCATCATATTAAGACGGCAGGGCAAGACTCGTAGTAATGGATTCAAATTGGACAAATTTAGGCTTAAGAAGAAAATAGGCAAGAACTGGTTGACCAACAGAGTGGTTGACGAATAGAATAGAAAACTTTATGGACAAGGATGACAGGTGGTAAGAGACATGTAACTGTCCAGTGTACGCCTTATGGTCTCTTGCAGTCTCCCCCCCCCACATTCTTATATTCTTATATTCTCATATCTTTCTTATATTAGTTGAACATATTCTCTTTAGATACACGTTTTAATGCTAGTGGAGAATTGAGTATTTAATGTTACATATGGCGGGGAATGGAGGAGTGAATGTGGAAGTGAATTATATAGTAAATGGAGCAAACGAATGTCTGGGTTGAAGGAAAAATGTGCTAATATACATATTTTTGGGGCTGAACGCAAGTACAAGGTTGTATGAAAGGATGATTCTACCATAGGTACTGCATGGAGCAGATTTGGAATATAAGTTAGGCAAAGATTAAGAGGCTGAAATGTTTTATTATTTCGGAGGATCACGGGCCGCCTAGGGACCCCTCTCGGCCAGTGCCAAGCCTTTCTTTCCATCGTTGACGATTTTGTGCCACTTCCATCCAATCTACCACTTCCCCGTATCTCTTCCACGCCTCCAATGACGTCCATCCACCTCGATCTTAGTCCACTTCTTTGTCTTCTCACTTCGACCGACCCCAGCATGACTCTTCTTGGTGTTCTGTCTTCTCTCATTTATGCAACATGTCCAGTCCATTTCATCTGGTGTATTTTTTTTCATTTATATCTGTGTAGTGAGGTGTTTAAGGCATATAATACGTGTTACAATAATGTACTGAGGGAGACAGGGAGCAAAGATATGAAGAGGTTATGATAGATCGGAGGGGAATGAGGTGGTTTGAACTTTTCGAAAAAAAAAAAAACATACGAAGAAAAAATAACAAGATTGTGGGTGAAGATCAAAAGACCAAGGATGAGATGGATGGGGGTGAAGGTTTTTTTTTCTAATTCGGAAATGAAGTATCACTGTATATGATGAATGTCTGTCGAGCAGGGAGGAGAGATTGCAAAAGGTAGGAGTAAATGGAGGGAGATTATGAATGGATGATGGGTTGATGTTGCTTGACGAAGGGATATTTTTCTTATCCGTTGAGTTGATTTCAGTAAAGCTCAGTTCATAGGACTACGTCAGGAGGCAAAATTAAACGAAAGACCTGTAGATCAGATGTGGGAAATATTTCAAAATACGCTCACATTCCTTTTAAGGACAGACGTCCCCCTAAATCAGGCTCGCCTAAAGTGGCTCGACAAAGAAACTGAAAAAAGTATTGCTAAAAAGAGACAGGCTTATAAGAAACATAAGTGCTCGGGTGCATCTAATGACTATGAAAATTATGTATCAATTCAGAGAGATTTAAAAAAGACAATAAGAAAAAGAAAACGACAATACGAAATGAACATCGCTGATAAATCCAAAGAGAATCCCAAAGAATTCTATAGTTACATCAGAGATTAAAAGGTTGTTGGGGATCACATTGGTCCACTATTATCTGCTGACGGTCAACTTGAATATTCAAATGAAGGAATGTATGATATTTTAAACAACTATCTTAGTTCAGTATTCGTAAACGAAACACCTCAAAGTGAACTCCAAACTGAAACCTGTGAAAAGTCTAGGGTAAACTTACTCACTACGGTAAATATAACAAAAGAAAAAAATAAAAGGTGTATAGAGAAACTCAAAGTTAATAAAACACCAGGGCCTGATGGTTGGCATCCAAGAATCTTAAAGGAAATGAAAAATGAGATTGTTGTTCCATTAGAAATTATTTTCAAGAAATCCATCATATCCGGAGATGTCCCAAGAGAATGGAAGCTAGCTAACGTTACTCCCATATTCAAAAAAGGTGACAAAAAGAAACCAAATAACTACAGGCCTATAAGTTTGACTTCAATTGTAGGAAAAATAATGGAAACTATCATCAGAGATGCTATCAAACATCACTTAGAAAGTAACTTTTTAATAAATGATAGCCAGCATGGTTTCAAAAGGAAACGTTCTTGCGTGACTAACTTACTCGAATTCTACAACACAGTTATCTCGAATTATGACAAAAGAAATAATATAGATTTAATATATTTAGACTTTGCAAAAGCTTTTGACACCGTCCCCCTCGAGAGACTACTTACTAAATTAGCTTCAAACGGAATAAATGGTAACCTATTAAGTTGGACTAGTAATTGGTTGAATGGTCGGAAACAGAGAGTTATTTTAAATGGAAAAACGTCTAGATGGAAAAATGTTACAAGTGGAGTTCCTCAGGGTTCCGTTCTTGGGCCACTTCTATTCATAGTATATATAAATGATATAGACCATGGACTAAAATCTACTGTTTTCAAAATTGCTGGTGATACAAAACTGTGCGGAATGGCAAATGATCACTTGAACCAATTAGATATTCAAGAAGATTTACATCAATTACAACAATGGTCTGAAAAGTGGCTAATGAAATTTAACACAAGTAAATGCAAGGTAATGCACATAGGTAAAAATAACAGTAAGTACGATTACAAGTTATTTGGAAATTCGTTAACAAAAGTGGATAGTGAAAAAGATCTCGGCGTAATTATCAGTAACGACCTCAAATCATCCAAGCAGTGTACGAGTATTTCAGCCTCTGAGAAAGCAAATAAGATTTTAGGACTGATTGCGCGATCTTTTGATTTCAAAAGTCCATCACTCATTAACAAGCTATATAAATCGTTAGTTCGTCCACATTTGGAATATGCTGTTTCTGTATGGTCACCGAATCTCATTAAAGACATTGACAGACTGGAAAAAGTACAACGGCGAGCCACAAATCTGATTCCAAATATCAAAAATAAATCATACGAAAATCGACTAAAACACATGAATCTGTTTTCCCTAAAAAAGCGTAGACTCAGAGGTGACTTGATACAGGTCTTTAAGATTTTAAAGGGAATTGACAACATCAAAAGTGACAAAATTTTCACATTGAATGAGAATCAGACAAGAAACAATGGTCTCAAACTGTCCGGAAATAGATTCAATTTAGAAGTAGGTAGAAACAACTTCGCTAACCGTGTAGTCAATGAATGGAATAAACTTCCCGCAGAGGTAGTGCAGTGTAGCACAGTTCGAAGGTTTAAGAATCATTTAGATATACACCTAAGTAATGTGCTGTAATGACAACCATTTATTTTATATTATTTGTTTTTGCTTAGTTATCATTTGTCTGTTTGATTTTCATTTATCATTAGTTATATGTCAATTTATTATTATTTACTATTTACCTGTTTGTTTATTATTTAACTATACCTATGCATTTATTTATGTATTTTATTTGTTATTTACATTATTATAGTTTTTATTTATTGTTTTATTATTATTATTATGATTTTTTCGCATCCGACCTAGATATGGACCAAAAGGTCTCCTGTCGGCATGCTCCGCCTTTGTAATCCTTTGTAATGAGAAGCGGTGTGAGTGTCATTGTAGGGTCAAACGGAAGCGGTCAATCAACTCTGGCTATCAGGCCCACTGTGGAAAAGCTGTGCCTAGCTGCATTGCATTGACCAGAGCAGTGTGACAGCGGCAAGGGGACCATTAATCCCTCAAAGAGTGTGTGTGTGTTTGCGTGTGTTTACCTAGTTGTATTATACGGGAAGGGAGCTATGCTCGTGGTGACCCGTCCTTGTATCTTTCAGCATCAAGTGTTTTCTTAAAATCTTGAATAGTGTTTGCACACACTGTTTCCTTATCTACTTTATTCCAGGTATCCACCACTCTGTGTGGGAAGCTATTCTTTTACAGATTTCTTCTATAATTATGTTTTTCGAGTTTCTTTTCATGTCCTCTAGATTTTCCGTTGCCCCGTTTTAATAAATCATCTCTATCTAGGATTTCCATTCCTTGTGTGTGTGTGCGTGTGTGTGTGTGTGTGTGTGTGTGTGTGTGTGTGTGTGTGTGTGTGTGTGTGTGTGTGTGTGTGTGTGTGTGTGCGCGCGTACATGTCCTTATCTTTTCTCTTTTATTAGGTACGCTTGTGCATTCTTACGAATATATCTTATATACATTAGTATATATTTTCGTTTTTACATTTTATTTTTGTATTTCGATATTGGAGAAGGATTTTTCTTTCTCATCCTGTGACAAAATACAACAACGGTTGGATTAAAAGGAAGGAAAATACAAGATTAATACAGGTCATGTGTGGTGGCCAAACAGCACGACCCCCATTCCTATCCAACTTCACAATTGATGCAACAGACACACTCATCGCCATAGCCATGGGTTTTGTAAACAAACCAAATACAGGTTTTTGTTTCTTTAGTCAGAATGAGGGGGGGCTCTCTCTCTCTCTCTCTCTCTCTCTCTCTCTCTCTCTCTCTCTCTCTCTCTCTCTCTCTCTCTCTCTCCCTCTCTTTCTCTCTCCCTCTTTTTCTCTCTCCCTCTTTTTCTCTCTCTCCCTCTCTTTCTCTCTCCCTCTCTTTCTCTCTCTCTCCCTCTCTTTCTCTCTCCCTCTCTCTCTCTCTCTCTCTCTCTCTCTCTCTCTCTCTCTCTCTCTCTCTCTCTCTCTCTCTCTCTCTCTCTCTCTCTCTCTCTCCGTCTTTCTTTCTCTCTCTCTATCCATCTATCTCTCTCCCTGCTCTCTCTCTCTCTCTCTCTCTCTCTCTCTCTCTTTCTCTTTCTCTCTCTCTTTCTCTCTCTCTCTCTTTCCTTCTTCTTCTTCCTCCTCTTTCTTTTTTCCTTATTATTTTTCTCTTTCTTACTGAGGTGACTGAAAGATGCTTATCATAGATTTCCTTGCCACATTGGGACCCTAAATTCTAAATTGTCTAATTGATCTAATTTTTTTTTTTAATCTAGCTGGAACGAAAACCGCTGAGGGCCGACAAATGAAATGCGGCATCAAAGGTCCACGTCTCCCTCCAAAAAAAAGTTTTGCCCTTTTTTTTAATGACAGAAGATTTTCTTCAGTTTGCATGTGTCCTCTTTGACACACCAGCTCAGTCGAGAAGTTTTGATTAACTTGTCAGTGGAAGGATATTAGGTTTTCAGATTCGAATGTCTGAATCTAATTGGTCTAGGACTACTTTGAGAGGCTCTATTTCTAGGATTGCTATCCCGAGGCACCATGTGGAGTACCAGCTGCACGTCTTATACAGTTGGTGCTGTAAGGCCCTTAGTGACGCCCCTATGAATCAGAGTCACGCAGGATACTTGCAGGATTGGAGACTTTACTGAGAAAGGAGTATTGATCACTTTTGATATATGTTATGTCTTCGAGCTGCTGCCTTTCTTGGGTATGTCATTAGGAATCAAAGCCGTTAAGGACGGTGTCACACTGTCAGGCCCGGCGATGCGGCTTGTTGTTGTTGGCAAAGTGTCCCTTATTACGAGCCATTAGACTCGAACGGTTTTATGAGAGTGTCTGAACCAGGGAGAGATGGTGGTCGTGATATCAAGCTCAGGTTGCTGTCGCCAGGTGATTTTATTACGTTAATTGAACTTCCAAACATAATTCGGGCTGCACCCGCCGCAGCCGCATAGTGTGACACCGGGCTAAGGCACCTTAATTACACCCCTACGGACCAGAGACACATAGGACTATGATTCGAGACTCCACTCAGAAAAGAGTGCTGGTCTCCTTTAACATGTATCATGGTGCTGCCATTCCTGGGGCGTCATTAGTAATAAAAATTATTTATGAACTTACTGTAGGTGAGCTGATATAAGAGCCGATTCTCGGCAAATTTCCGAGAAGTCCTTGGTCACCCTTTGATTCCAAATACACAAAAGTAACTTTAGTACTTTTCTTTTTCATTACTAAATCTGAAAAAGGAAACCATATTTACAGACCTGAATATAGACCTAAACTCTCTTTATATTAATTTTTCCTACCACAATAGTACAATGGACTACACAGATGAAGACAAAACATCGTGAGAAAATGTTGGGCTATGTTCAAGTACGAGTTGGCAGCTTCACGCTCGCGGCAGTTGCCAAGTACCAATTTCGGAGAGCGCCTGATGACAGAAACGTTCCGATGAAGGTTCTTTGTGTGGTCGAGGACCTCGCGCGAAAGTCACTCGTGGTCCAAGGGACGCTTCTTGGGCTCTTCTTATTTTCTCTCAAAAACGTTCTTTGAAAAAACACCGTCAGCTTCATCATACCCTTTTTTTTTTTTTTTTTTTTTTTTTTTTTAAATTTTGAAAAAAAAATAAGGAGGGCAGAAGGGGTCAAAACTTTGAGAAGGTTTGGGTCACTCGTCCCCATAGTCGAGTAATTAACAACTTAGGATAATTTTCATTAGTTAGAACGACGTGAACTCCGGGTTCGACTCCCCCACCCCCCAGGGCTGAAATAATTTTAGTGTCGCTGCGCTGCGGCGTGTTACTCCAACTCTTGTGGGCGGGGAGATTCGGGCTGTGTGTGCGTGTAAGGTCACAGTATTACCCACAGATCGGTCATACGAGCTCTGAGCTCTCTTCCGGGAGGTTAATAACGATCGATCACGAGTCCAACACGTGATCCAAGACCACAGTGAATCACACACACACACACACATACATATGAGCTCTGAGCTCTCATCCGTGAGGGTAGCTGTCAGTCTCGAATCCAACACGTGATCCAAGGCCATGGTGAATCACACAGATACACACACACGCACACACACGCACACACACACACACACACACACACACACACACACACATACACACACACACACAGACTGAGCTGTATATATATATATATATATATTTATATGATATATACTGTATATATACAGTATATACATATATATATATATACAGTATATACATATATATATATATAGAATGTGTGTGTTTGTGCGTGCATGCATGTATGTATGTATGTATGTATGTATGTATGTAATGGATATAGGGAGTAGAGGGAGGAGAAGGAGAGGATTGTTGTTGCTAAAGACTGTAGTTGACCAGCGCTTCTGTCCAGATAGAGAGAGTTCATCCGACTCAGTTCCCCCTTCTGAGTACAAAGAACACCTTTTCGTCTATCATAACTAACGCCAGGCAATTTTATTCGGCTGAGAGGAACCCAGGCCATGAAAGTGGCCCACCTCTCACACCCCCGGGGCCCTAGGCACGGCCCTAAAGGCCCCAGGACCAGCCTTTATATGTTTGTGACGTGAAACCGTATCATCATTCATATATATATATATATATATATATATATATA
>NC_134782.1:14857494-14869994 GCF_046742065.1 Oratosquilla oratoria
CCTGAAGAAGTTGGGATGTCGTTGGGCCCCCCTCTTCTCGACAGCGACACTCTGGAAGTCCTTGACGAAAGCCCTGCAGGAAGCTCTTGAAGAAAAAAAGGCGCCTTCTACTCATTTGCCCAACGTTTAGTCCAGTAGTTCCTAGAGGCCATGACAAGAATTTACGGGGACTCGTGGCCTGCTGATACAAATTATTCATTTTTATATAAATATGAGGAATCTGGAAAAAAAAAAGCTTCCAGCACTCTGTCCTGGAAAAAGATAATTATGATTGTCAATTTTGTAATGAAGCAAAAAGTGGGATTTGGGAGAAAAAACGAAGAGAGGCATACGAATGTTGAGAACATTTTTAACCCAAGGAGTCAAAAAGAACACGTGATAACTCAGACACGAAGAAAAATATACATTTTTCTTAAAGGACAGTCTTTTTTTCTTTTATTCTGGCTGCCTCCAAGGTATATCATTCATCTCCGTGACAATCGGTCACTGTTAAAGGGATTGTGAAGGCTGATTGTTGGCAAGGAAATAAGGAACAAGAAGAGTGATGATCTTAACAGACCGCAGAAATCGCAACGGGAATAACATGTCTGTTAGGTTTAAGACTTTCGCCTCTGGTCTCTTACTTGTTAAAACCGCGATTAAAATAGACTTAAACGATAAACCACTTCATCATGAACCCTTTGATTCTACAACGAGACTAGATGCAGGGAAGGAGTAAAAAATAGCAAAGAAGAAAAAGGAGGATAACAAACAAGCAAATACAAGGGCAGTCGAGCGATATCAGGCTTTCCTGAATTTCAGACACTTGTGTGCTACCTCGGTGCGACCTACCGTCGGCGTCGCCCGGATGAAATATTCAACAACGTACTGGTTTCCTCCCCAATGGTTTCGGGTGATTGTCATTTGCCCTGGCTGTCCGGATGTAATGGTTCACCGAGTTAATGGAATTCCTTTAACGGAATCCCTTTAATTAGACTGGCCAACACCAATTTTGTTGTCTAATTTTCTTTTAGCTGGCTTAGAACAATTTTGGTGTGATGATTCCAGCACATTGGCTTCGCTTGGTAGGGTTAAGTTTTTTATATATTACCACAAATGAGAATTTGCCGATTTGTTAGAATCCCTTTAGTTATTGGCATTAATATCAAAGGTGAAAAAATGTGATATGTCAAGACGAATACAATGCTTGAATATGTCTATTTACTTTCAAATGTTTACCAAGGAGGTGAGTAAGATCATCAGGTTTAGATTAAAATAAAAGGATAAAGTTACAATACGGTGTGGATGGCCCATAATCAAATGAATTTGAACAGAGCTTTGCTTTTGATGGCTTGTTCTAAGTCAGAGATAAATTAAAAGAGATACATCAAAATCAGACCTAAGGTATATCAAACTTATGCAAATATATATTCCACTGTTGTCCCACTGACGTCATTTGGTGTACTGGATTTTAGAGAAACGGGAGAAAATATAGCTTTTTTGTAGAGTATTGTTGTAATTTATTACATATATATGTGTATATATATATATAATGTATATATATGTATGTATATACACATATATATGTGTATATATATATATAATGTATATATATGTATGTATATACACATATATATATATATATATATTTTTTTTTTTCAATGACTCCAAAAATTATGTCATTCGTGATGCCACGCCAATGTCCTACAGCGTTCGTACGTTCTTAGAGCAACTTTACGGATCCGTTGAAAGTCTCCGAGTTACGACCAAGGGTCCCGTATTCAGGAGGCGAACCTCGCCAGGGACCAAGTTGGGGTCCCCAAGACCGCAGTGGAAGTTTGTGACCTCGCTGAGGTTCCAAGGACATTTTCCTTATTTTCCCCTTTTTTTTTTTTCTCTGTTGTTTCATTTCCCTTTCATCTTTCTTTTCTTCTCTTATTTTTTATATCTCTTTTTTTAATTTTTTTATTCTTTTCTTCTCCTTTTCTTTCATCTCTTTTCTTCTCTTCCTTTTTATATCTCTTTTTTCATTTTTTGTTTGTTATTCTTTTCTCTTTTTCTTTCATCTTTCATTTCTTTTCGTCTTTTCTCGTTTTTATCTTCTTTATTTGATTTCATTTTTTTTACATAAGAAAATTTATACACTACATTTAATAAGGACTTTATTGAGACTTCTACCCAAGGAATCACACGCAATTTAACAAAATCATTTGTTGACAGTCAGAAGAAAAACAAGTAAGTACTTCAGGGTATGTAAGGATACTGTGTCGAACTCATGAGCAGGTGGTCATGAGTTCGATTCCCTGGGCCCGCTGTGGGCTTGCTGCGTTGGCTCCTGAGAACCCTGGTCAAGCGGGGAGGCGACCTAACGGGAGGTGTCGCAGTCCAGCGGCTTACCGCAACTGACAGGATTTTACCCCGTCGTGGGTTTTTCATTTCACAATCACAAAATCACACTCACATTTTTTTCTTTGTACGAACATACATATACATACATACGTATACATATACCAAAGGCTTTCCCTCCCCCCCTTTACACTGGAGGTAGCCAAAAAACAAAGGTACAGAAATCACTCCCACCCATTCCACTCCCCTCCCCTCCACCCTCTTCCATCCCTCTTATCTTGGCACCTCCTGGATGACGGGTCACCCATGCATCTTGTCCACTGCCCTGGGTCAGAAGCAGTGTCGCAAGACACAGCACGAACATCAGTTGAATGAAATAGGATGGCCTGAATTGAATCTATAAAGTGTACCATTGGGGCGAATGGGTCAAGTGGGGAATGACCTCAGGTCAGTGATGACTCAGTGCATGGAGGAAGTTATCTGAAAGAATGAGAAGGATAAGGATCCTGGCAATTGTGATATTTCTCCAGCTTAATTTCACTTTTTCGCCCTCGTTTATCGAATGGGAACACTTATTATCTTAATAGAAATTGCCGCAATAACAATTTAGATAACATATGACAATCGAGATAACAAAGTTCATGTGTAGATGATTGTCATATCTCCGTAATTATTGTCTTTATCATCTTTACGATATTGGCAAGTATGTGACACTTAATACTAATTTTTTATAATAATTAAATGTAATCATAAAGTTAAATGATAATTCAGGTGATCGTCTATATTAGATGATCATAGTCATATCAATGATAATTAAGAAATTCAATTTATGTAGCAAATAACACTCAATTTTTTTAATAGAAATTCCAAGCAATATTTCAAGTTAGTTCTGTATTTACGGGCTGAAGCTGTATCTGTGGTATTAGAGAAGTGATACCACTTCATTACGAGAGTAAATGTTGATAAAATTTTGTAGAAGTAACAACTTTCTTGCATTTCTGTACATCCCGAGGCTGCTATCGTCACTGCTTTTAATGTGGGCATCATTTTTGTCGGAATGTATAACATGGAATTGGTGGAAAGAGTGCACACACACACACACACACACACACACACACACACACACACACACACACACACACACACACACACACACACACACACACACACACACACACACATTATATATATATATATATATATATATATATATGTATATATATATATATATATTTATATATATATATATATATATATATATGTACGCACACATACACACACACACTCGTGCATACACTCGTGCATACACACACGCGCGTGCGCGCGCATGCACACATAATATCGTTCCCACTTGCACACCCATGCAGCATTACTCTCGCCTGCTTCAGCTGACTGACATTGTGTCCATTACCAAGATTTGCATCAATATACTTAAAATTCTTGAACTGTGTTGTGGGAATATAAATTGTCATAATGTTTCGATTTTTATTTTTTTATATTGATATTTGATGACAATAAGAAAATTATATCAAAGGAAGACTTCTGCCTTACTTTTGGAAAGCACTGTACTATGTTGGGATGATATACTTTGGTCAGATTTGTGAATATAGTTGAAGCCATGTTTCGTATACTCAAATTGTCTGTGAGATCCGTGAAGAAAGCATAGTATTCATGGAAAGCTAGCGTAGCATGATCATCGCTTATTATTATTATTTTCATTATTATTATTATTATTATTATTATTATTATTATTATTATTATTATTAATTATTGTTATTGTTATTATTGTTATTATTATTATTATTATTATTATTATTATTTGTTAATATTATTATTATTTGTTATTATTATTATTATTATTGTTATTATTATTATCATTATCATTTTTTTTAATGTTTAGCAACTGTCTTCATTTAAAAAGGCGAAAGAGGTGGTTTTTTTTTTGTTTTTTTTTAAGCTTTGGTCTCCTTTCACCTCTCACTTGAATAAAGTCTTCATGTGATGGATGTAGTAAAATCCATCAAGTATCCATCAACGTCGAATGAGTCAGGAAGGTCGTCGATACGTTCTATCTATGTCATATATTTTTTCTAATATTTTTTTCTTTTCCGTATTACGTGCTGCTACCCGCATCTAGAAACTCGTGAAACTTGATAAACATTTAATAAAAAACAATATATCGCAGTCAGCTGCGGAGAATGGCTTCCATAGACGTAGCAAATATTCACAACTCATTGAGAAGCCATATTGTGTATTATATACAGCGTCAGATATTGTCGTCTACCCCATATATATATATATCTTTTTCTGAGTAGATGCAGATATATATATTCACCCGTTGTTCTTGGTACAATCTCTCCAAAGGGAATTGATATACATACATTTATACTACTGCGAGCTATTGATACTCAGCTTCATATTTTGCCTATGATTTTTTTTTTCTTTACTTTTATAAGAAGCATCAAAGAAGGTGCACAAGAGTGACGCAGTTGGTAGAGTTCCCGGCTGCCACTACGGAGGTCCGGGTTCGAATCCCACCCAAGGCTGAAATAATTTCAGTATCGGTACGCTGCGGGTTGTTACTCCAATTCTCGTTGGCGGAGAGTTTGGTGTGTGTGTGCGTGTGAGGTCACAGCATTACCCACAGATCGGTCATATACGAGCTCTGAGCTCTCTTCCGGGAGGGAAATGGCTGTCGATCACGACTCCAACACGTGATCCAAAGGCAATGGTGGTGAACCACTGGATTCGCCCCTTGTTTCCAAATTGCATATACCACTGGTGGCATATTCAAAAGCATGCTGGTCTCGCATTTGCTTAGTTACGAGTTCGAATCCCGCACTTATCTGCTACTCCCAGCAGTGACTGTGCATTACCTGCTCCCCAACAGTCCCCTAAAGCACATCATTGGGCAGAGGTGACGGCTTCGGCCGCAGCTACTCAGAGCCTCCTTGCGATTTTACTCAACCAAAGGAAAGCCTTTCCACTGTCGAAGTTTAAACTTTTATTCATTGGACACTTTTTCTAGATTTAAAGTTTAGTTTCTAATCTAGTTACGTCTTCCCTTGGGGTCAGTTTCTTCGTAGATGAAAAACTGAGGTCACGTGATTCAGGGTCGAAGGTATTCTTGAAAGATTTCTGATGAGACTTATTATTATTTATATTATTATATTTATTGATTTATTTATCATTATTATAATTTTTTCGCATCCGACCTAGTTATGGACCTAAAGGTCTCCTGGCGGCATGCTCCGCCTTTGTGTTCCTTTATGTCCCTATTGGACATTATCAGTAGTGTTACCCTGAAACAACATGAACATATATATATGTGTATATATATATATATATATATATATATATACATATATATATATATATATATAGTCTACCAAGCCTTGATAGAAGAACCCTTCATAATAATTTGGTAACCTGCGTAACAGTAGCAAATCAAATGGTGTGTCTGAAAACAGGCTATACGAACATAGCAATCCATGGTCAGAATTCTTGACAATTTTTTTACCTGCCTAGCAGCAGCAAATCGAATGGCGTGTCTGAGGGAAGACAGACAATGTAGATAAACCAATCCTGGATCAGAGAATTATTCTTAATAATTTGTTAAACAACTTAGCAGCCGGATCAGGAGCAGCAGCTCGAACGACGTGCCTGAGTGAAGAAAGGTGATTTGGCCTTCTGGGCGTGAGTGGCGCTGGGTCCGAAGACATCGTTCTATACGACTGCCAGGGACCCGAATCTGTCCGGACTCTTGTAAGGAAGCCAAATGTCCCGTCGTTTCAGGATTCTGACAAAGGAAGGTAAAGGCGGACCGGATTGTTGAGGTCCGGGTGCATTGGACCCCCGGACGCCGACGCGCCAACTTGTCACCCGGAAGGCAGAGGAGAAAGAGTGTTGAAACTAGGAACTTACGAAGTCGCCAACATGAAGACGTATTTTTTTTCTTATTCTATTTCATTGTATCTCTTGTCGTTTTATTCATGTGTCTACTACTATCCATTAACTTCTTTCATTTTATCTTTAAAATTAATTCTACCTATTCATTCATTTACTTTTTGTCAACATTCTAGATGATTTCAACAATGAAATGGAGTAGGTTCGGGAAGTGGCAGGGGATAGGGGTGGTCTTCTTCAATTTAATAAAATCGTCTGACGAAAGGCGGGACAGACGTGGTATTTGTACACGTTATCCGATGGGTCAACGGTTTCCTTAAGGTCAGTACGATTACCAGACGTCAGTCAGAATAGATGTCAGCCACCATCTGCGCGCTGATGTGTATCGTTAGATTCCCCGAACTGGGCTTCATTGCTGTGGCCTGACCAGTAGTAGCTAGTGTAACCCTTTAAACTAGTCTCTCCCTGTCCCGTCTTTTCATCTTAGAGAGTCCCACAATATTTACTCTAATTCTCATGAGTTCTGCCTATTAAAAGAGTAGTCATTCGTCCTAGGAGAAGAAAAGAATGTTCCAGGCACCCACTCGGAGAATCCATCAGAGGTTCATCTTGGCTTGACGCGTTCGTAATACGATTTTATCATTCCGGTGACGCACGCAACGAACTTGATGGATTTGATGGGGGAAAGGTTGCGAACCCACACCCACCATTTCTGGATATCATATAACCATTCACCATTCAACGCTGCTGTCCACCACATAGCTTAACGATGAGGTAGTAAGCGTTGGGTTTATAACCCAACAATCCCAGGGGTCTTCGGAGATTAAACGCACCTACAGCTTTGGCACTATAAAGGACCGTGAGGTGTTGGCCCAGGCGGTAGCTGCTTGGCTTAGGCAGTTGCTACTCGAAAGTCTAAGTCAGGCAGCTCAGCCAATTTGCTTCGTCGAAGAGGGGGCCTCCATCTTGGCCTAAATCAAGAACAAAGAGATGTGTTGCTAGCCCCAGGGGGACGATCTAGAGTAATCCCAACATTAGAATATCACTTAACCGCCCAAACTCCCGTCTCTTAGCCCTGCAGGGGCACGGCACACGGCAAACACTTGAGCTAGTAACCCATAATGGTTGTAAATTGACTCTGAGAAGTCCAAATATAACGACAAAGAACGAAATAGATTTCATATCAAGAGATGAAAGCAACAGCATTAGCAATATTACTGTTATGAATGAAGTAAATATAGGTAGCGACCAGAGAATGGTAGGTTGCACAGCTAAATTCATTTCCAAAGATGAAAGAAATGAATTATCCTTCAGGAACAAAACAACCCTTGCGAACATTAAGGATAACAAGAAGGAATTGCAAATGGAAATCAAAAGCAGATTTGAAGCTCTGAGAAATAACAAGGGAAACATCGAGGGTATGAATTGCAATTTATTGAATATTATTAGGAAATCAGAAGAGGAGGTAGGGAGTACAAAAATTAATATAGAATGAAAATACTCCAGAGTAACAAGCGACCTAATGAAACGAAGAAGGACCATACAAAGTAAAACAAGGGAGGGTGAAAGCTGAACATAAATGTGTATATATATAGATACGCACATACATATATAAATGCATACATACATACATACATACATACATACATACAGGCATACAGACATGTATAGATACTATACATGCATGGGTATATACATGGATACATTTATATAAACATACATACATACTCATATACATACACGCCGCTATCCATACCAACAATACATTCACACCCACACTCTCTCTCTCTCTCTCTCTCTCTCTCTCTCTCTCTCTCTCTCTCTCTCTCTCTCTCTCTCTCTCTCTCTCTCTCTCTCTCTCTCACACACACACACACACACACACACACACACACACACACACACATTGCATGTGGTGTGTGTGCATATGACGAGGGTATTCCATTTCTACTCTGTATGCAAATATTCCTGTCGATATTGTGTGCCGTGGCGCTGCATGCCAATGAGTTATTGACTCTAATGTGTTTAGTCTTAGAGCGTTATCATTTGATTCCATTTACTTGCGCGTCTCCCCTCCCCCCTCCATTTGATGTCTGACATTTTCTTACTTGCTTGACCCTTCCTTTGTTTTGTCCTGTATATTATGTGTTATATCGTGGCTGTTGTTGCTGCACCATATGATTTTATATTGTATGCTACACTTCATGGGTCGAGCTGCGTTTTGAGCTCGTTCTTTTTCTTGGAGAAATATTTTGAATGCATTTTTTTTAACTTATATTTCCACTCCTCTTCCTTTATTTTGTCTCTATGTTCTATTCTGTATTGTCTTATACTACACACTTCATAGGCATGGGTGTATTTTGAGCTAATTCTTTTTCTTGAAATAGGGTTTGGAAGGTAATTTTCTTTTATTTATGCCCATCATTCTTCCTTCGTGAGACACCAATTCTTCTCTGTCGCCTCGTCTTCTTCGGCTATACTGGTGCCATGTTCATGCGCACCCGCCCATCTGACCAGAGTCCCCTTCTACAGAGACTTTTGGGTCTAAGTCTCTTCCATGGAGACCTTAGAAGCCAAAGTCTCTCTTCCATGGAGACCCAGCCAATGGGGTCGCTTTGCCTGGCAAGAGCTAAGGCAACTTGTACCTCTGCTCCCTTTCGCTTCCTTTCTCATCTGGTCGTTCGTTCTTTGTTTATGACTTTCCAGCCCCATGCATCCTCGCAACGACCGCCTGAATACCCTCGCGGTACAGGTTAAAGCAAGACGACATCCCATTTTTGTCTTTTTCTTTTAAGTTCCGTGTCGAACTCCTCTCAATCTGAACCCTTCTTCTCTTCCTCCTAATTTTCGTCTTCCTCTTCCTCCTCTTCTTCTCCCTACTCTTTCTCCTCATCTTCATCGTCTTCTTCATTCTCATCCTCTTCTTCATCCTTCTTTTCATTATTTTTCTTTTCTTCCTCCTCCTTTTCATTTTCCTCCTCATTTTCTTCCTCCGCCTCTTCCTCATTCTCATTCTCTTCTTCCTCCTTTTCATTCTTATTCTTTTTTTTTCCTCATTTTCATTCTCGTACTCATTCTCTTCCTCTTTCTCATTCTCTTCTTTCTCCTTTTCATTCTCTTCCTCATTTTCTTTTCCCCCTTCTTTTCACTCTTCTTCTCTTCATTCTCATCTTCCTCCTCCCCTTTGACCTCTTCTCCTCAATCTTCTTATACTCTTCTTCCAACACTCTCCCTCCCACCCCTTCCTCATATCTTCTTACACTCCCTCCTCCCACCCTTCCTCGTATCTCTTTCCTAGACAACTTCCAGTTCCTCCTCTTTTCTCCACCCCTTACTTGTCTTCCACTCTCTAGTCCTCTCCCGTTGCCTCTTCCACTACACCTGCTATGTGGCCCTGAAGTTCTAGTGTAGGCCTTATGGTCTCTTGCAGTCTCCTTTATTCTTATGTTCTTAAGTAAAGCAATGAGCTGAATTAGAGTTGAAAAGAAAATGAATACGAGGCGAAACTGAGAAGATATATTGAATGAAGTGAAAGAGAGGAGGGAGGTGGAAGTAGAAGGCTGGACACGTTTCAAGATGAAATATCTAAATGAGCAGAACCAGTCTCTAGAATGAGGAAGATGGCTGGAAACAGAAAGAAGGGTATTGAGTTGTGGAATGAGGGGGTGAGACAAAGGGGTACATACAGTTAATGTTTACAAAGAAGAAACGAAGAAGCATATGAGGGGTATAGAGTAAAGAAGGTGAAAGCGAAACGCAAGGTGAGGGAGTACAAGAGAAGAGTGGACGTGAGGCGGGGTAGGTGTTTGCCTTAGAATTATGAAAGGAATGAAAAATGTATTAAAAGGAAATGAAATAAGTGTGAAGGAATGAATTGGGTAGAGAGGCGAAAGGACAGAGAAGAGATAAACATTTGCTAATGGAAGAGAAGACTATAAGAGGATGATGAACAGAATATTTCAAGGAGGAATGAGGCTTTGATTGCGGTGGCAGAGGATACCTGCAAAGTGACTCTGGTGGGCAAGGAGAATGATACGGTTTTTACAAAGAGAAATTACAAATTGTATTGAAAGAAATGAAAACTGGATAGACACCTAGATTAGATGGGTTGCGTTATGTCCTCATGGTGGCTCAACGTGGGTTTCGATGAATTGAAAAGACACAAATGGAAGAGTACAAGGCAGAGGTTCGAAGATGGTGGAAGACAGTAGGACACACAAAATAAACCAGTTAATAATTGCAAATGACACTGCGCTTGTGGCTGACTGAGAATGAAGAGGAAGAACAGGATTAGAAGAAGTAACGAGAATAAGACGAGGTACGAGCATCGTTGCTTCTCGTCGAATCTGTATTGTATATGGAGTTACTATGGCGGCGCCGGTTCGACAGCGGGCTCCATATGGATGTGATGTCTCGTTCATCGGGACGAGAGGACTCGACGGTGCTTTGACACTTTAGATTTATCGTCGGCCCGCCTCTTGATGGAAACGTCACCTTGTGTGACGCAGAAGCAAAGATGTCAACACAACGTGTTAACGAAGTCACATAAAACTCCCTCGGCGAATTCCTGACAAGTTTTCCGGGTGCCTTAGTTATTTTATTCTTTTGTGTTTGTCTCTATGTCTCATTCGCTCTCTTCTTCTTCTTCTTCTCCATTTTTTCTTTTTTCTTTTTCTTCTTATTCTTTTTCTTCTTCTTTTTCTTTTTCTTTTCCCCTTCTTTTTTCTTTTTTTTCTAGTTTTTCTCCCTCTCTCTTCCTTTTTCTCTCCTCATACTTCTTGATATTCTTCTCTTTCTTTTGTCTTCCCTTGTTTGGCTTATATTTAGCGTATAAATATTCTCATCATAGATGTTATCGATTACATTAATGATGAATGTTTGCATCAGATCTCTTTGACTTTGATGTCTGTAAAGGCATCTTAATTACCCGAGTGCTTTAGGTGACTATCATGTATATTGATTTATAATGCGTACGAGGCCCATGTAATAACTCGTCGTTGTATCTGGCCCGGTTGAACACCATTTCTACTTTTATGTATCGTGACTCGCTCGGTTTTTGTTCTTCAGGGAGTCGTTTATTTACGAATTCAAATCTTCGGGATTATTTATGGTACCTTAAGGATTTAGGTCTACCTAACACCTGGCATGTTTTCTTCGGCTACAAAATGTTGAATTACTTTTGACTCATAGCAGTTTCAGGTCTGTAGCTCCCACAGGGTCAAATGTTCTCTCAATGTTCAACACATGGGTGAATATATTATCTCCTGTATCCAGATGTTACTTGCATTTTTGTGGTAACAGAGGCTGAGCTGCTAAATCAGATTGACCTGTTGCATCACAAAATATCAGTCGTCAGAAGTCTGGACGTTGTTAAGATAGATTTGTAATTAAAACAGAGAAACTTCTTGGAGTTCCTAATCAGCGAGAAGCAACGGAGATACTGAACGACAGTTCATAGATTTTTTAATCTGACTTTATCGGACAGACTTACAATTCTACTAATAACCGGTTATGAAAAAGCGTGCGAGGTTGTTTAGTTTCTCAGGAATTAAGGAAAAAATGTATATGCTCGTAGAGCGTTGGACCAATTTCTGAGCCTTTTGAATCAAAGCTTGTCTCATCCTTGCGTATTTTGGGTCTTCACAGACGCTTACGGGAGGTATTTGCGCGTTTATGACTAACATACCTTGATAACTCTCATTCAGCTCAGAAACGAGCCTCTAGCAATGAGTCTGTCAAAAAATTATGATATAGAAGAAATGAATAAATAAATAAAATTAAGTGCCGTAGCAAACGTGACGTACTTTGATCATGTTCTGTTCGACTGAAGGTGGTTTTTATTCAGCTGAAATTTGGCCTTCTGACTATTACCTTGATCCTGCTTGTGACATGTTTCCAGGAATTGTGCTGTAGCTGACATGAAATTGTTTGGTTCAAATCGTGTGTGTATCCTTGAACACGCAGACCACTTCCTATGACATTTTCAACTTTGATCTTATCACGAAAATATCATTTTTTTCTACATTTCATTTCCAGGCATCACTGAAAATGAGAGATTTTCGTAAAAGTTTCCATGTCTTTATATTAACGTGCGCACTTCAAGAAGAATTTTACTTTCTCCCCAATTTAACATTTTCAACGGAAATACGTTTCCGTAAACTCTAAACAAGACGTCGCTTCATGATGCCTTTCGACTTCTCTTACCTAACTCCATCTGGCTCTGCAGCTCTTCGGCGGCAAGCTCAGCGTAGGATACGCGAGTTTCTCGT
>NC_134782.1:14874994-14884994 GCF_046742065.1 Oratosquilla oratoria
TGCGGACTATGAGCCTGATAATTGGATGGGTGTGCCATGGGGGAGAGGCTAGGTGCAGGTTTTCATTAGCCTACACTCATTATAATGGGGGAAAAGGCCTTTTGGTATGTGTGCATATATATGTATGTATGTTTATGTATATATATATATATATGTATTTATGTATATATATTATATGTTATATATATATATATATATATATATATATATATATATATACTATAATAAAGTAGCCTCTGTTTGTACACGAATTCCTCCAAGGGTTTTGAAGGTAGACCCCCATAACCATATATTTTCAGATACCCTATCACTCCAGGTACTTGGACAACTATATTTCATTTAAAAATATATTTTGTTTAGGGGCAAGGGTTAAAGTTAAGTGGTATGGTGAGGGAACGCGCCACTATTGTAGTCTCCCCTTAAGTCGCGTATTATTTTTGTGACATAAGAATTAATATAATTGAAGAAACCATTGTGTGTGTTCATAAATATTATTTATATTTGTGAAATTAATCTTGCCACAAACCATGATAGCTTTTGTAAGAAAAATCATGTAAATGTAAAATGATTGTATAATTTTACCACATGTTAAAATATTGGTTATTTTCATTTAATTGTAGTGCGGGCGGAATTGATAACTCACAATTTCCTCCTAGGTTTTTGCAAATAAACCCCTATAACCATATATATTCTGAGGATGAATAAACGAGATACATTTCTTCACCTTTCAGCTGTAGACATTTATTGTCAATCCACACACACACACACACGCGCGCGCGCGCGCAAAATAATGTGTACATATGATATTTGTGTTTGTGTATGCATGTATTTTCAAACTAGGGTTTCCCAACCTTCGGGTAGGGGGGCGCATACCTAGGAGGGGGAGTGTTGAAAGCTATATTTCATTTAAAAATTTTGGTATGGTAAGGGTTAAGGGTTAAAGTTAGGTGTGGTATGGTTAGGTTAGGGAATATTCACGAACTCGCAGCAACGCGCGGGTAATTTGGCTAGTATATATATATATATATATATATATATATATATATATATACATATATATATATATATATATGTCTATATATATTATATATATATGTATATATATATTAATATATATATATATATTATATATGTTTATATATATATTATATATGTATATATATAATATATAATATATTATATATATATATGTATATATATATATATATTGTGTGTGGGTGGGTGTATTCCGTTATGCATGTGTTATGAATGTATAATGTTCATAAAGCAAGAGACTAATGATTTAGTTGCACTATTAGCAACTTTGTTAATTAACGTATGTTATTAGGAAACAGCTCGAGTCTCTCTCTCGGCGTATAATCTGCGTCGGAACGAGTCTGATTCGAGCCTCAGACCAAAATTCACTTCCAGTGTATTTTGAATATAGATTACCGCCTTATCGTTCCTTGGGGAGAACTTGGAGAAGAAATGGAGTTGGGAGTGGATGGGAGCTTAAAGAGGAGTGGAGAGGGGGGGGAGGGGGGGGAAGTGAGAGTCTATAAGTACTTCAATTTAATCCAGAGGCAAGACACTATCCCCCACTCTCTCTCTCTCTTTCTCTCTCTCTCTCTCTCTCTCTCTCTCTCTCTCTATTTTTTTTTTTTTTTTTTTTTTTTTTTTTTTTTTTTTTTTTTTTTTTCTTCCTGCGAAGGCACACACGAGCCTCTTCTATGTGTCGTCCTTAGCTTCCGTGGACTTAGAAAACTAGAAAATGCCTACTGGATGCAAATTTCAGAAAGTATAGATATCCAGTGCTTCCATTCGTGTGGATGATATCGCACCTTAGTACGTGCCTCCCTGTCTCTCTTATTTTCCCATGTATGTATATTTTTTCATAGCAAAGTATAGCACAATAAGTATCACTTTTTAAGGTAATAAACATTACCCATCCCCATCCCACCTGTGACACCTCAGCGTGGCAACTTGGGGGGGTGGGAAAGCGCTGCTGCCACGTATAATAGTCTAATCTATTTAAATCGTTGTTATAATCCAAAAAACATTATACTCATTGTACTGTTATGCTTTCTTTACTATATACAAAATATATAAAAAATCAAATAACACATATATAGATGGAGAATAAGACAGAGAGAGAGAGAGAGAGAGGGTCATTCAGATCTGGCATAACGTACTTCTTGGAACGCGCAGACTATAGTAGAAGTTAAAAGTAATCGGTATTATTTCCTATTTCAGATTATTCTCCATAATCTGTTCAGGGTTAGCCAACGTGTGTGCTCGTTAGACACAATCTCTTATAACTCGATTCTCAAAAAGATTCAGAACGGCCTTTCTGGAGTATAATTTGATCATTTGTTCATTCATATTCTTCTTTTGTTCTCCTCTGAAAAGAGTTTATCACAGTGCTCCTCTTTAGGATTACGTTCATATATCTTATTTTTTCCTTGTCTGTAGAGGAAGCGAGCGTATAAATCCATTCTTTTCCCAAGAATCTACCCATAAATCCCTCCGCTTGTGAGTCCAGAAGGGAAAGTCCCTTTTTACTGTGACTACTAGAAGTCTTTATCATTTGTGACGCCGCCATGGGACGCTGGTATATGCCTAATGGTTCATACACACCCCTTCACCCCTTCTTTTCTCCTTTCCACCTCTCCTTTCTCCCCCTCTCCTATTTTATCTCTCTCTCTCTCTCTCTCTCTCTCTCTCTCTCTCTCTCTCTCTCTCTCTCTCTCTCTCTCTCTCTCTCTCTCTCTCTCTCTCTCTCTCTCTCTCTCTCTCTCTCTCTCTCGTTCCCTCTTCTCTGTATTCTCACCAATTTTTAATTCCCATATTGGACATCCTCGTACTCTATGTCGTTGTCCTTTGCCTCGCTCTACCAACTCACCAACTCTTTTACCTCTCTATCTTCTCTTCCTCTTCCTCCTCCCTCTTCGTCTTCTCTCTACCTCTATACTACTTTCCACTCCTCCTCTTTCCTTCTATCTTCACACCCTACTCCCTTTTCATCCATGCTACACTCTCAATCCTCCTTCTAAACCCTGTTCCACTTCAGATTTGATAACACTGTCTATAGTACATTGGATGAAATGGTCTCTTTTGACATCTACCCCCGTGGTACAATCGGTAGCGCACTAGGATTGATGTGGTTTAGTACCATAAGGCTTAGGGTTCGAATCCCGTAACCAGAGCTGTTCGGTCAAACTATCGATACAAGTATGTGTTCCACAAACCAACTTCAACTTTTCTTCACGTGAATTGTTGCTCGTTTTTTATCTTTCCTGAACTTCCCGCCAGTTTGTTCCTTTCCATACACAAAAGATTACAAAGGATTACAAAGGAGGAGCATGCCGACAGGAGACCTTTTGGTCCATAACTAGGTCGGATACGGAAAAAAATGTAATAATGGTAAATAAATTAAAAGAAAAATAAATAGAAATTATAATAATATAAATAATAATGAAATGAATAAAAAATGCATAGATATAGTTAAATAATAAACAAACAGGTAAATAATGAATAATAATAAATTGGCAGATAACGAAATATAGATAAAAACCAAGCAAATAATGATGAAGAAATAAATAAAAACAAACAAACAAACAAATAATATAATACAATCACACTTGTGTCCTTCCCTTCTCTTCTACTCTCATAAGAACATAAGAACGAAGGAGACTGCAAGAGACCATAAGGCCTACACTAGGCATTTCCATGTGTTTTTCCATTTGTCATCCCTAAACATAAAGTTATTTAATCTTCTCTTAGAATAACTGTTTCAACGCTCACTGCATGGTTACTAAGTCTAAATAGATCTGACCCGATAATAATATCGTGAATTTTGTAGCCAATCGTAACCTTTGAAAATGAAGAATCTGGGTAATGAGTTGTTTGAATCAGGCCGTTAGGAAACTCGAAAATTTAAACCGTCACAATGTTTGAAAATTTCGAAAAGAAAATTCCCTCCCTTTTCGAAATATAAACGTGAAGGATCATCTTGTTTAAATAAATTTAATCATGACTCAAGTTATGCTCAATTTGTCTCGAAAGAGGGAACTGGTGATTAGAATGTCAGAAAATGTAAATTCGCAAATTGACGAGTTTCAGAGCTCGAGTCGAGTTTCAAAGTCGGACGTCGCTTTGCGAAGCGAAACCGAACCGAAAGCGCTGACTCTTTAGCAACATTTCGCTGAGATTTCGCTAAACCATCACTGCATGCTCTTGTTCCCAGGTGAATTAATTCAGATATAAAATGGTCCTTCATACTAGAATATGTCTATTTCATCGAGAAATCCTTTTATTTTTTTGACACATTTCTATATACATTAGTTACTTTGTAATATATTCCTCTTGCTGCATTGCTTCTGACCCAGGGCGATGGACGAGATGCAGGGGTGACCCGTCATCCAGGAGGAGCCAAGAAAAGAGGGAGGGAGGGAGAGGTGGTGGATGGGAGTGGAGTATGTGTGGATGAAATGGATGGGAGTGGAATTATACCTTTTGACTTTGGCTACCTCCCTGATAAGGGGGAAAGAGCCCTTGGTATATGTATGTATGTACTTTATATATATATATTTTTTTTTATTAATGCAACAGAAACGAGGTGTTGTGTATGTTTAAGACAGATTGAACATTTTTAGAAGCTCTGCCAAGGGATTCGAACCCTGACCTGTGCGTGCATAATCACGAAGAGGTTGATAGCGTCTTGGCTTCGTGATTATGCACGCACAGGTCAGGGTTCGAATCCCTTGGCAGAGCTTCTAAAAATATTCAGAAACGAAAATGTATGTATACATTATTGTATCAAAATGGTTAATGCTGCACTGTTTATAATCCCTAAGCTTAAAAACATTCATACCGTTTTATTTCTTGATTAATTTGTTCATTTATTTTTTATTTCTTAGTACAATGGTTTATTATAATGGAGTATAAAAGCAAATCACGTCAAATGATAATCTTTCGGCCTATAACGAGTTTGAAGAAAAAACAAACAAGCAAACAAGCAAGTAAATTAACAAGCAAACAGAATAGCCAATTAAGCAGACAAAACATATGTATTTTCCTGTTGATGTATAATTAAGATGGTTCTTTACGCAATCCAATCGTCCAACATTCAGCTTGTATTCCTCTATAAGGATGATGAATCCTATTGGAACCTTTATAGCCTCCCGCTGGTCTGTCTTTTTGTCTCCAGCCACGCTCCTGATGTCGTAAATTCTTAGTTTCATTTTTGTTCAAAGATGATGCAGAAGTTTGTAAAGCTTAGGAGGAAGTTCACTTTTGAAGTGCAGAAAACTTCACCTTCCAAGGCTCATCTCTTTACAAGAAGGACCGTAATGTTCTTCAAAGAATAACAAAGAACAGCATCAAGATGCTGGAGAGCGCTTGTAATGGCTTGTCATTTCTCGAGCAAAAGAAGGCTATTTATTAATTCTATCGTGGGATAAGACACATGTTTATTTTCGCTTGAAGGGGAGTAGGAACGACAGGGACGGAAAAGGAATGCAGCAGGAACCCTGGCATAACACTCCTCTTGTGTACTTCTCTTCTTTACTCTTTTCGTGGGTCAATTATTATTCCCTCTCTCCTCTCTCCCGTCCTCTTATCCTCCTCTTTGGTTAGCCTCTTCCTCCTCCATCCAGCTCTCTTGTCCTCCTCTACCATCCACTCTTTTCCCTCTTTCTCTGCTCAGTGTAACTCCATTTCCACTCACTTAACTATTCCCTCTTCCTCTCCTATTCACTTCGTTGCACATCCACCCTTTCCTATTCCTCCACTATCTTCTTCCTTTCCTTTCCTCCTATTTACCCCATCTCCTCTTTACACTCTTATGTCCTTCCTCGTTCATTGCAACAGCTTCCTACCTCCTTCTCTCCTCCCTTCCTAACCTCTCACCATCTGTCCCCCCCCATCCCTTCCTTCTTATCTGTTTCTTATCTTCTCACCCCCCACTCCGTTTTCTTTCCTCCCTCTTCCTCTTCCCTTTCTTCTCCTCTTTTCTTCCTTTCCCTTTTTTTTGTTATCTCTCTTCCACCTTTTCTCATTTTCCTCTATGTTCCTCATCTTCCATCAGCCCTTACTATAATTTTTATTTTTCTCAGTTCCCTTGCCATCCCTTTTCATCATCCTCTCTCTTTCTCTTTCTCTCTTTTTTCTCCTCCATCTACTCATTGTCACTCCTTCTCTTTTTCCCCAACCTCCCTTGTGTCTCCCTTTCGTCCTCCCTCCCTGGGATCTCCCATGCACTCACCCATGCGCCTATCTCTGCATATCTCTCCTTTCTCTACCAGGGCCGAAGAAAAGTTCGGTAGTAACTTTCCCATTGTTTGCCGCCAAGGTCCTGTCTCTTAAATACACATGTCGCCATTTTCGATTTAAATGCAGATGTAGCCATTACCACTTTAGCTACAGATGTTGCTGTCACGGGCTTAAATGTACATGTGTATATATATGAATATATATACATACATATATATATATATATATATATATATATATATATATATGTAATATACGAGTGGGGGTGGATTTATGCTTTTGACTTTGGCTACCTCCTTAGTAAGGGGGAAAAGCTGTTGGTATATATATGTGCATATATACATGTGTGTGTGTGTGTGTGTTGTGTATATATGTATATATATATAATATGTGTGTGTGTGTGTTTGTATATATGTATATATATATATATATATATATATATATATATATATATATATATATATATATATATATGTATTTATATATATGTACACATTTTTTCTAATCCTATTCTGGGTCCGCGCGTCGCCTCTCCTTTTCACCTGCAGATGGCGTATTTTTTCATCTCGACGGTACAGACATCGACAAAGTATCGAAATACATGTCAAACGTTTTCATATTGTTTACGAAGCTCTCGAACGTTCACTGAGATCTCAAACGACCTGTCAACGTTTTTCCGTCCTCATGCTTAAAGATTTTTTGCTCCTTTCTCATTGGGCATCGATATATTGCCCCCCTTGACTGCTGCTCTCCGTTCTCGGCAATATGCATCGGGCTAATGATTTTCCAGACCTGGATGTCGATATACTTGTCCCCACCACATCCTACCCCCAACCCCATCTCGCCCCAGTGGATGACGGGGGTAGGGGGGGCGGTCCACGGTAAGGCCAAGATGTCTCAGGCGATCTGGATTCATCAGAAACATGAGGAGGAGGAGGAGGAGGAGGAGGAGGAGGAGGACGAGGACGAAAAGCAGCAAAAGCAGCAAAGTTAGGAAAGGGGGATGTGGAGGAGGAGTTGGAGGAGGAATAAGAAGAAGAAGAGGAGGGAGGTTGAGAAGGAGTGGAAAGATGGGGAGACGAAGAAAGAGGACTTGGGAGAATAGGGGGCGAGGAAGAGGGAGCCAAAACGGGGGAGGAAGAGGAGAAGGAAGGGGCGGAAAGGGAGGAGGAGGAGGAGGAGGAGGAGGAAGAACAGAAGAATAGATAGGAAGGAAAAGAGGAGGCGTAATAGAGGGAACAAGAAGAGGAAGAGGATGGCAAAGAGATAGAGGAGGAAGAAGAAAGAGAAGACGAAGAAGAGGAGGAGGAGGAAGAAGAGGCGGAAAAGGAGGAGGAGGAGGAGGAAGAGCAGAAGAATAGATAGGATGGGGAAGAGGAGGCGTAACAGAGGGATGAAGAGGAGGAAGAGGAAGGCAGAGAGGTGGAGTAGGAAGAAGAATAGGAAGACGAAGAAGTGAAGAAGGAGGAGGAGGAGGAAGAGGCGGTAAAAGAGGAGAAGAAGAAGAAGGAACAATAAGAATGGGGACGTGGATAGTTCAGAGTCTCTTTTACATTTATTCTTGTGTGAAAACTTGTGATACTGGAAATGCTTCAGACATTTTTCAGAAGCTCCTTGAAGGTGATATAGTGGGTTTGTCATTTTGTGCTCTTCAGGGAAGTAAGAAATGTATATTGTTGACATTTGTGTACATTTCTTTCCCGTTCAGTCGTTCAACTATCTGGGTTATCTATTCGCATATTCAACTGTTCAACTATTTAGTTTTTCATTAACTTTTTGTTGTCCATGTTTCGATGTTTCCTGTGCGCTCTCTCTCTCTCTCTCTCTCTCTCTCTCTCTCTCTCTCTCTCTCTCTCTCTCTCTCTCTCTCTCTCTCTCACACACACACACACACACACACACACACACACACACACACACACACACACACACACACACACAAACACACACGGGGTTGAAATAACTTCAGTATCGCTGCGCTGCGAGTCGTTACTCCAACTCTCGTGGCCGGAAGTTGGGTGGGTGGGTGTGCATTACCAATAGATCGGTCATATATGAGCTCTGAGCTCTCTTCGGGAGAGAAATAGCTGTCTATCACGAGTCCAATACGGGGTCCAAGACCATAGTGAATCACACATACGCACACACGCATACACACTCACCCCTATTCAAGGGACGAACTATCTCGATCGTATTCTTCTTCTTCTTCTTTTCTTCTATTCTTCTTCTACTTCTTCTTCCTCTTCTTCTTTTTCTTTCACTTCTTTTTCTTTTACTTCTTCTTCTTCTTCTTCTTCCTCTTCTTCTTTTTCTTTCACTTCTTTTTCTTTTACTTCTTCTTCTTCTTCTTCTTCCTCTTCTTCTTCTTCTTCTTGCAGAACTTTAAAAAGATGATTGGGAAGACGAGGCGACCATCAAGCAGATGGATGCATAGGAATCTTTGTCAACCTTGGAATCGCACAGAGGAACATTAAGGAATGTCGAAATAAACGCAATCTGGGTTCGGGTCCTTCATTAGTACGACGTTTCGCTCTTTATCAAATAGTTGATAAAGTACCTCGTACTTGATAAAGCTCAAACTAGCAAAACATACATATGCCATACATATACCAAAGGCTTTTTTTTTCTCCCTTACAAGGGAGGTAGCCAAAAAAAACAAAGGTATAAAAATCACTTCCACCCATTCCATCCCTATTCCACTCCACTCCCCTCCACCCTCTTCTCTCCCTCTTATCTTGGCACCTCCTGGATGACGGGTCATCCCTGCATCTCGTCCACCGCCCTGGGTCAGAAGCAGTGTCACAAGACACAGCAAAACATAGAACTGATAAAGTGTCTTTATATAGTTTTTTTATTTTGATAGATTTCCTGTCAGCTACCAATTTCATACAAGCTTAAGGAGGATGATAATGATGCAAGCAGTCATCTTACTCGTCCAACAGTCTAAAAACTCTAAACTCCAAAAGATAGAAGAAATAGTAAATTCCATAACAATCAAGCAACCAACCCATCAACAGTATATCGTTTCTTACATGTAATTTAGTAAGAACGATGGAGAGTGGCCTCCAAGACGAAACACGGAATCAAACGGGAAATAAAATCAGCACCATATACGAAATACAGCAATTAAAAGATTTAAAAAAATCGACATTTAGGAAACTTCACGAGGCCGAACATATATATTGTATATGTATATATATATATATATATATATATATATATATGTATATATATGTGTGTATATGTATATATATATATATATATATATATATATATAATATAAACAAGAAGATACAAAATGAAAAATGAATATGTTGCAGAAATAAAGAGGAACAAAATAAAAAAAAAGGGGCCTCAAACAGAGGAATACAGGAAAAATGGACAACGGAGGACGAAATGAAATGGAAAAGGACAAAAGTGAACGGGAATTTTCGTCTCATTTGGCAGTGGCGGTCAGCCCTAGTCTACTTTCGTTTCTGGAAGCGGAAGGCTGAGGAGGAGGAAGATATCCTCAAGGTCCTACTCTAGCAGATGGAAGAGGACGAAGGAGAGAAGGAGGAGTGCAGAAGAAGGATATATCAGGATTATAGAAGAGGGGAAGGGAGAAAATGGCGACGGAAAAGAAGGGATGGGAGTGAAAAAGGATGGAGAAGGAAAAGGAGAGGGAAGGAACTGAAAAATGATGAGACAAAGGGATTATCTAAAAAGTACTAAACGGTGATGAGCATGTCAAAGGAGAACGAAATCG
>NC_134782.1:14887494-14889994 GCF_046742065.1 Oratosquilla oratoria
AGCTAAGGAGCATACATCGGGAAGCGCTGAATAGTTGTCCCCTCTGCCCTATTACCTCCTCGAAGGGGAAGAGGGAAAAGGGGGAAATAATGAAGGGGAAAGTCAAGGGCAAATAGGCAAAAACCGAGAGCAGATATGAAAGAAATGGGATATAGAAAGAAACAGAAACAGGGATAAAGAGTAAATGAAAGTAAGAGGGTACTAGGAAGGCTGAAGAAGGAGACGGGACAGTAGGAAGAAATTGGAGTTGTAAAATGAACGCCAAAAAAAAAAAAAAAAAAAAAACAAAAAAAGAGGGGGCGTATGGTTGGGTAGGGAAAGCTCATCTGCGCGAAATTGGGCCGTTGGTACTGTCAGACGGTGTGCGCGTACAAATAGCGGGGTCAAGTCGTTGCACTTGCTTGCGTGAGAAAGAGACAAAAGCAGCAGAAGGAGAAACAAAGAGACAAAATTATCAGAAAGAGAAATAAAAGGACAAAAATCCCAGGAAGAGAAAGCAAGGCAAAAGAAGCAAAAGGAGAATGAGACAAATTTAACAGACATGAATGGACAGAAAATGCCAGAAAGATATTAAAAAAATATTAAGAGGAGAAAAGAGAAAGAGACAAAATTTGCAGAAAGAAAGAGAGAAAAGTAGCAGAAAGAGAAAAAAAAGACAAAAATAGCAGAAAGAGAAAGAACACAAATTTGGGAAATAAAGGGAAAAAATAACAAGGAAGAGAAAGAGACAAAATCAGTAGAAAGATAAATAAAAAGACAGAAGTAGCAGAAAGAGAAATAAATGGACAAAAACACCAGGAAGAGAAAAAAAGAGACAAAAATAACAAAGATAAAAAAAAGATAAAAGTAACAGAAAGAGAAATAAAAGGACGAAAGGAGAAAGAAAAAGAGACAAAAGCAGCAGAAAGAGAAAGACAAAAGTAGCAGAAAGAGGAAGAAAGAGAGACTGAAGAAAGAGAGGAAAATCATAACAACGGCAGAATCAAAAGAAAACTTAAAAGTTAGAAGATAAGACCCCCCATAAAAGGATGTTTATTTAGGAAAAAAAAAAGATAGGAGATAAAAGTAGCAGATACAGAAATAAAGTAATAAAAGCAGTAGAAATAGAAGAAAGTCATAACTGGCAGAATTAAAAGGAAACGTGGAGTTAGAAGCGAAGAACACTCAAATACATGAAAGGAAGGTTAGTTAGGAACGAAACTAAAGAGAAGGAAGAAGAAGAAAAGGAAGTGATGGGATATTGAAAGAATATAGAATGGAGGGAAAAGACTAAGGTAAAAGAGGAAAAGGAGGAGGAGGAGGAGGGGAGGGAAAGTATAATCAGTAATGGATGTCATTATTTATTTTCTTACCTCATTTGATTTAGTCTTAGTAGTAGTAGTAGTAGTAGTGGTAGTAGTAGCAGCAGCAGCAGCGGCAGAATAGTAGTAGTAGTAGTAGTGATAGTAGTAATATTTTCATTATCATTATTATTCTATTTAATTTGTTTATTTATTGATTTGTTTATGTATTTACTCATTTATTATTATTATGATTTAATGTCATTATTATTGTTATTTTTCTCTCTTCTTTTTGGCGGGGGAAATCTCCCCACTTTCTCAGACTAGGGCGACTTTTTGGAACACCTTTCCCCCCCTCCCCCTCCCCGTCCCCCTCCCTCCTCTCCTTCCCCTCCCCGTCCCTCCCCCCAGTCCCCCACCCCACCCCACCCCGAGCTCGCCGCCGGAAATCTCCCCGGGAGCTCATTCCGGAACTAAACGGCATCGAAGTTGATTCCTAAGTCGAGCGAACTCAGCAGGAGGGACATTGTCCGGTCCTGGTGGGTGGCGCGTTGGTTTCGTTCTGGCTCTCACGCCGCCTGAGAACACACAGGGCAAAGGTGACGGGTTCAGTGGTGTCCACCCTCGTCCCTCTTTCTTACTTTTCTCGTCATCCTTAGACTTTCATGTCTTCTTTACCACTTCTCTCTATTCCTCTTTTTTTTTTATTTGTTTCCCCTCCTGAGACTCACTCTCTCTCTCTCTCTCTCTCTCTCTCTCTCTCTCTCTCTCTCTCTCTCTCTCTCTCTCTCTCTCTCTCTCTCTCTCTCCTTTCCTTTCGTTTTCTCTTTTTCTTTTTTGGCGGGGTGGCGGTGTTTTGGTAGGAGCTTTGCCCTCCTACCAAAAACATGAGGTCTATCAGCATGATGAACGAGAATTTCCTTTTCGTTTCTGCTCTTCGTTTTTTTTTTCTTTTCATCTCTTCCTGTTTCTATTCATTCATCTTTTCGTTGATATCTTTATTTACCTGTTGACACACGCACACATACACACACGCACACACACACACACACACACACGCACACACACACACACACACACACACACACACACACACACACACACACACACATATATATATAATATATATATAAATGTATATGTATGTGTATGTGTACATAAAGGTTTTCAATTTCGGTGCTACTTCCATTTGCCTTGTTCACCTACTCCGTTGACGAGGA
>NC_134782.1:14897494-14899994 GCF_046742065.1 Oratosquilla oratoria
GAAGTAATGCGCCAAGACAAAGTGACTCCTCAATAGAACCTGAGGGCCTATGCCAGTTTACCTAACTCACCGTTTCTAGTACATGGTGAGCCTTTCATCATAGTTGTTTTATAAAATGAACAATTGCTATCTATGTACTAATTCTATACACCAAGATGATTCGCCCCCCTTATATGGGGGGGTAGCCTTGAAAAACAGCTATTTCTGTACTGATTTTATGTACCAATTGGGTTATTACTACTTAATAAGGTAGGTAGCCTTAATAAGACAACAGATGCAATATAGTCTATTCATACCCTGGAAAGGATTCACACGTGGCAAGTTACGGCCAACTCTACGGCCAACTCTTGGGCCAACTCTTGGGCCAACTTTGGCCAAACTAAGCAACAACAGTTGCTTCGGCTGTTGGCACCGAAACAGCAACTTGGCCCGGGAATCACCGACCCGGAAAGACGGAATTCCGTCGGCCATACGGATAGGTCCTCTCACTCCATTGCAAATACGGCCTCCTCTTTCCCCCCCCCCCACACACACACAAAAGACTCTCTCACCTATCCCGTTTTATCTTTCCTATTCACGCACGTACAAAAGAAAACTAACGTAAAATATCTATGTCAAAATATCTGTGCTAGAATATCTGTGCTTCCGATTCGTTCATACAAAATAGGAAAGAAAATGGACTCTTGTAATTCACGATAGTGTCTGTCTTAGATACAGCTACTACTGTTTCACCTATGAAATAATTCACATTTATCTATGTCCTTTTATAGATTCTATTACTGCTTGCATAAATAAAAACAAAAATAAAACGCCCATACACTTTTAACAGTATTAGTCTATATATCAAAATCTTATCATAGAAAAATACCAAACCCGGGGTTTTAGGAAAGTACCTGTACAAACAGCTATTTAATATGTTGCTCAATATATAAATAAAAGCCAGCATGAAAATATATCTTCTTTTTACTGTTTACTCGTAATTTGTATATATAATAATTTAGAATTGCACACCTACGCCATATAGGAACAGAAAATTTAATATTAATTTTGTATATTATAGTATATCAACGCAATATACTCGTACATTTTTCTTGGCGGAAATCAATAAGAGAAGACGTTGCTAAAAGCGATACACTAACGAATGGAGCCACGACAACTGCTTGAGACGTCACCATTTTTTTGATAGATGCGGAGGTCGAAGAAATTAAAGTGTGATAAATTCGTCCAATCTAACCTAACCTGACTTGTATTTAGTAATGCAGTACCTGTAATTCTAGAGGTCATCATGGTCGTCGTCGTTGTTAGGGATGTTGACGGCCGGTTTTGGTGTTCGATCGGACTGCGGTGGTGTAGAGGAGTTTCATAAATTGAAAAAAAAGCATGAAGCTCAGCTCCGTAGCAATGTTTTGAAAATATGTAGAGTGGTGACGTCACTTGGAACGGGAGAACACCTGGTGCACAACGTCAACACCATCGTCAAACTGACATTGACGACGAGACTGGATAAACGACATGGTGTCTCGAACCTATTGTCGCGGCTCCGTTCGTTACTGTATTTGCTTTTAGTAAGGTTTTCTTTGTTATAGATTTCAGCCAGGAAAAGCTTATATTACGTCGATGTATTATAATCTGCAAAATCAATATCTAAATTTCTGTTGCGTAGGTGTGCACTTGTTAAAAAAATGCCTATACACTTTTTGCATTCTTATTCGTCTTTGTATCAAAGAACAGATAAGAATAATCGACTGTGGCATCATCCCTGCATTTGTAAGCCAAAAGGTTCTTCCAAGAGCTCTTATGATTTACGATCCCGTCGCGTCTTTATTGACTTGTGATGAGCCTGTTTTTGTGAAGGAGAAGGGAAAAAATCACCTGAGACGTCCGAGGAGAAAATAAACAATTTCGTCTTATATGTCCGAAGAACATAATAGGTTCCCATCAACTCTTCTCTCTCTTTCTCTCTTTCTTTCTCTTCTTCAGGACCGAAGAGAGGAAGAGAGCATAGGAAGGGAGACTGCAAGGGAACATGAGGCCTATCTTAGGCATTTCTATATCCATTCTAACCTATTATTCATATCCATAAAGTTATCTAATCTTCTCTAAAAAAAATCAGTTGTTTCAGCGCTCACTACATGGTTACCAAGTTTATTCCATTCGTTAACCACTCAGTCGGTAAACCAATTCTTGTCTATTTCCTTCTTAAACCTAAATTTGCCTAAAATGAAACACACCAAGTTCTTGTCGTTTTAAGTTTCCTTATCTATTTTCTTTATCTAACTCACTCTACAGAAGCAAGGCGGCATATCTCTGAATATATATCTATAAACCTACCTATCTGTTTATCACCTTTGTCTATCTCTATTCCTATCTATCAACGTAACCATCTATCATAATATGTTTGTCTCTTTTTTCCTATCTTCCTATCCATCTATATATCTTACTGTATATCTGTATTTCTCTCTGTCTAGCTAAAACCCTATCTATCAGCCATTCTAGCTAT
>NC_134782.1:14904994-14912494 GCF_046742065.1 Oratosquilla oratoria
CAGCTCAAAGACGCCCCCCTCCCTCTCCCCCACCCTCTCCCCCACCCCGCCCCTTCTTCCCCTCGAGGGCATTCCGCCATGCTCACTTGAACTGGTAACTCCTCTAAAGATATTGCTTTGACTAACATCAGACGGTTTAATTAAACCCTTCAACCTGGAGACCTAATTTCAGCTTGATAAAATGGCCCGGTGTCAAGAGGAATAGTTTATATAAAGAATCTTATTGGGTCAAGGGGGTAGGTTTAGTTAGGTTAAGATGGGGGTTAGGTTAGGTTTGGGTAGGTTACAGTGATGTAGGTTAGGTTACATTTAAGTAGGGTAGATTAGATTAGGTTAGGATAGATTAAAGCTGGGTAAATTAGGTCAAGCTATGGTAAGGTAGGTGAGCTTAAGGTAGGCTATGTTAGGTTAGAATAAATTAGGTTAGGTATGGATATATTAGAATATGGTAAGTTAGGCTAGAATAGGCTAGGTAGGGTAGGTTAGGTTATGCTAGGCTGTGGTAGGTTAGGATAGAATAGGCTTGGAAATCCTCTCCCATCCATAGCCTTTGTTGATCTGACGAAAGCCTGGTTCTTATTTCAGAAAAAGGATTTCCGTCCAGGCTTTATCAGATGCGTCTTTTTCATAACCGTGTCATGTATATCATTCAGATAAACACCCAAGCAATATACTGTAATGCCTTCCAATTGTTTGGGTTTCTTTTTTGTTCATTCTTTCGTTTTACTATATATTCTTACCATGCGACCTAGTTATGGACCAAAAGGTCTCTTATCGGTATGATCTTTTTTGTAATGATGAAAATTAATCAGATTTCTTGCCTTTTAATCAGTAGTTATTCATCGTCTTGTGATCATCACTACTTACATATGCCTCAAGATCTACAACTTCACTCATATATTAATGGGTTAACAATTCAAAATTGCCCAGTTATGTACAAAGACAAGTTTAATCAGATTCCTTTACTAACATCATACCCAGAGCAAGGCAGTTAATGACTCATACGTTGATAAGAAACAAACAAATAGAAAATAGAAATTTGTATCCCATGTTTAGGCGCAAGCAAAGATTGAGATAGTCACATCAGTGACTATGCCTTAAGGTCGAAAAGCATATAGACTCGTGTGTTAGTTTAGCACTAAAACTCCCCCAAACAACTTTTAGTACCCGTCATTAAGCTTCTGGTGATGGATGCTGTGGGTTTGACTCCTCGTCCAAACTTTCCTCCTTTCAGCAATCAATCATCCTGGATTTCCAGAAAGTATTCGCATTCTGAATAACCGGAACGAATCTCCTCACAGCACACAAGTCATTACAAAAACATTAACACTTTAAGTGTTTTTTTTTTTTTTTTTTTTTTTTTTTTAACGACGCGCACAGTTTGGAAAGACTTGCTGGAGTATTAGAACCGTGATCACTTCCTTGTGTGTCCGTTACTGAGTTCGGGTGATCAATGACTTGAGTTCGAGTCCTTGACACCACTTTCCTTGTCAGTCATGAGAGAGAAGAGAAATTGCTAACAATTTAGTTAACAACAGCAAATCTACATCAAGTAAAAGTGTCATTATAAATTCATCAGTACTGAATACTAAACTCTGACAAGGGCTATATTTCTGTATAAAATATATAAGATTTGTATTACTATATAAAATATATATAAGATTTATATTTGTATAGAACATGTACAAGATATATATTTCTAAATAAAATTTATATTTCCTTAACATATTCGCCATTTTCTTACTGGTATCCCAAACTTCCTCCATACTTCGTCTTTAAATTAAAGAATGAGACAGACAAGAACTGGTTTACCAATAGAGTGGTTAATGAATTGAATAGACTTAGTAACCATGTAGTGAACGCTGAAACTATCCGTCGTTTTAAGAGAAGGTTCGGTAACTTTATAGATGGGGATAGCCCTGGCAGCAAGTCTAATCCATTCCCCCATAATAGTTCTTCTATCTATCTATATACCAAGAACTCTTCCCCCCTATAAGGGGGGTAGCCAAGTCAAACGCACGTACCTATTTCCACCCTATTCCACTCCCCTCCACCACCTCCTCCACCCCTCCCATCTGAGCTCCTCGTGGATGACGGGTCATCCCTGCATCCCGCCAACTGCCCTGGGTCAAACACAATGCAGCAAGACACAGTACATCCACAGCAAGGCTGCTTCACTTAATCGGCGAACCCCACTCTCCGTCTCCTCATGCAAAGGAGAAAGACGGGGAGAAATCCTTTCGGGCTGCTTTAAAAGATCATTCACACATAAGCATCCGCTAACCCCCCTCCCCCTCCCCCCTCGCCCTCCCCCCCCCTTCTTGCATAACAGTATCAACCATGCACAGTCATTCTTCACTCATCCCTATCTCCTGCCTTCTCCCTTCTAAGAAGAAAGAAGAAGGCTTCTTCTAAGCTGAATAAAGTACCCCTATATATACATACACACACACATTGTGAATGTATATATATATAATGTATGTATGTATGCATGTACGTATGTATGTATGTATATGTATGTATAACCTTTTTGTCGATGAATGTTGATCATTCATGAAGGGGCTGGGGAATGGAATGAAAAGGGTCGAGAACAAAATGCCGATGTAGCCAGTGACCCATACATAGGTGAGGTGAAGAGAGACTCGGGTCAGAGAAGTTTGCAGGAGTGACGTGGCAGAGCTGGGTGCAGTCGTGCGACGCATGGGAAAGGTTAGGAGAATCCTTTGTTCAGCAGTGGACTTCGAATAGCTGACTGATTGATGGATGGGTTGATTGAAGTGTAGTCAGGCTTCGGAATCGAAAGGTTGATGTGGCTTGCATCGATTTGCTCTTTCTTCCATTTCTTCAATTTCTTCTTTCTCTCAATCCTTGAAAGTGGCCGCAACGGTCTTTTTTTTTTTTTTTTTTTTTTTTTTAATTCAACTTTTCTCTTTACTTATTCAAAGGCCTTGAACACAAATTTTTATGAATATTTCTTATCCCTAGGGAAGATTCCGCCAACCGATATGCATTTCTATTTTGAAATGTGAATTCCTGTATGCATTTCTACTCAAGAATACATTTCATTTTGATAGGGTAACGAATCTCGAAAATGTATCTGCATAATATTATCTTCGGGCTCTGAGCGGGAGAGTAAATTCAGTAGAATTCATTTGCTACCTATTATCCCTGTTCTAGATCCAGTATCTCTCTCTTCCCGAATAAACTAGATAAGCTAGGTTGTCGACACAAAGTGACCTCTACCGGCGACATGACGTAAGCAAGTTAACGAATGAAATAGAGTTAGGAACCATGTAGTGAGAGTAACTGTTGGTTGTATAAAGAGAAGATAGAGTGAATTTATGGATGACAGGTGATGGACATAGGAAGTGCCTAGTATAGGCCTTATGGTCTCTTGCAGTCTCCTTCATTCTTACGTTCTTATTGTGTCAAGTCTGTCGATTTTTATTGACTGAAAGGAAGATAAGTTTATTAAAACGAATAATATCGTCTGATCTGAAATAGAGCAACAGTCCAGATTTTGTCTCCCCCCATGCTACACTTTCAGGATCTGAATACTCGGTGTGTGTGTTAAAATTCTGGCGCAGATTTTTGTGCCAACAGAAATGCACAGCATCTCTTTGGTTTCGAGTCCTGTCATTTCAGAATACTCTCCATGATACGCAACCATTTCAGGCAAGACCCTCCACGCTGAAATTTCAGAACCCTTCCAAGCTTCGGCCGTTTTATTTGGCAAGAAGTAGATGTTGGTTCTTTCTAATCCTTCACTTTCTTTGGTTTTCCCTTTTCCTTCTCTTTCTTTACTTCATTGTGTGTGTGTGTGTGTGTGTGTGTGTGTGTGTATGTGTGTGTGTATGTATGCGTTTGTGTGTGTATGTATGTATGCGTGTGTGTGTGTGTGTATGTATGTGTGCGTGTGTGTGTGTGTGTGTGTGTGTGTGTGTGTGTGTGTGTGTCTACATCTGCATGTCATGCTTTAATTATCTTCACACTTCGACCTTTCCCCAACACTCTAACCTTCCTATCCCGTACTTTCCCCTCCCTTAAACCTCTTTCCCGTTTCCCTTCCCTCTTCTCACTCCATCCCCAAACTCCTCATTTGTACGTTATTCTCATGACATTCCCATTCCCATTCCCATTCCTTGTACTATCCCAATCCCCCTATTTCTCACTTTTCGCCATCTTCCTCTCCTCCACCTTCGAGATTCACTTACGACCATCTTCCCCTCTTCCTACTCTTTCCTCTCGCCTTTCGTTTGTCTTTCCCCTCTTTTCCCCTCTTTTTCCCCTTATCACTCCTCCTCCCACACCTTCACCTTCACCTTACCTCCTCCTCCCCCATTTTCGGACCTCTCTCTCTCTCTCTCTCTCTCTCTCTCTCTCTCTCTCTCTCTCTCTCTCTCTCTCTCTCTCTCTCTCTCTCTCTCTCTCTCTCTCTCTCTCTCTCTCTCTCTCTCTCTCTCTCTCTCTCTCTCTTCACCTTCGCCTTCTTCTTAATTCTCTTTCTCTCATTTTCCTCCAAACCCTTTCCCCTTCCCTTTCCTCCTTTCCTGTTCCTCCCTATCCTTCACAGTCTTCCTTTTCCTCTCTCCTCCCTTTTCTCTAATCCCTCTTCCCCTCCCCTTGCCTCTCCTCCTTCTCCTCCCTGTCTTCATCCCTCTTCCTCCTTCCATTTGGATTTCACGACCTTACCCTCGTCCCTCCCTTTCCTGTAATCCTTCTTCCCTTCCCTTCCCTTCCCTTCCCTTCCCTCTCCTTCTCTTCCTTCTCCCTCTTGTTCCTTCCATCAGGATTTCCTAAATTTACCTTCGTCCCATCTCTTTCCTGTAATCTTTCTTCCCTTCCCTTCCCTTCCCTTCCCTTCCCTTCTCTTCTCTTCCCTTCCCTCTACTTCTCTTCCTTCTCCCTCTTTTTCCTTCCATCTGGATTTCCTAAATTTACCCTCGTCCCATCTCTTTCCTGTAATCTTTCTTCCCTTCCCTTCCCTTCCCTTCCCTTCCCTTCTCTTCCCTTCCCTTCCTCCCTTCTCTTCCTTATCCTCCTCCTCGTTCCTCCTTCCATCGGGGTCTTCGGACTTAACTCCACTTTGGGTTTGCAGGATTACCAAGATTTGCTTCTCCCTCCACATTTGCTTAGATGGACTTGGTCGCTCGTTCGATGTCCTCTCCCAATTTCGATCCAGGTTCTCGGCCTACTCTGCCCAGTCGACCATGTAATATGTTCTGGAATCCCCGGACCGTATACCCCTAACCTTTCCCAACAATGGGGCGTTCCTGGAGTCCACATTTTGTGGACATTGGATCCCTAAAATCTGTGGGACCTCTAATCCCCAAAAGGAGAAAAAAAAAAAAAAAGATTATGATAAACATACACTTAAGTGAAAAGAGTGGAACAGGGAATAGAATAACGATAATAATTATTGGCTCGGGTTTTAGGGACTAGAAATCCGTAATCTCACCGTGAATGGCAACGATCTTTGTGCCCTTCCATAGATCTCTATGGGAAGAAACGTTGGACCGTTGTCTGTATTGTATTAATGTGGGACTATTTCTCTCACCAGCTTATAATAATAACAGTAGTAGTAGAAGTAGTAGTAGTGAAGTAGTAGCAGTAGTAGCAGCAGTAGTAATAGTAGTAGTAATAGTAGTAGTAGTAGTAGTAGTAGTAGTAGTAGTAGGAGGAGGAATAGGTGTCGCCGTAGGTCAGGTCTCAAACTTAGCAACATAACACTGTCTCTCCTTGTTCTTTGGAACAAAAGTTATGAAGAACATCAAGTCGACAAAGTCAAGTAGCCAGTTGGCCTGAGAACAAAGTGATATGCAAGTCTCCCCATCCTTTACAACCTACGTTATAATGAAACAAAAGCATTTTTTCCCCCTCACTGTCGTACTCTTTCTTTGTATTCTTTTTCCGTTCTGTGATGTCAGCAGCGAGAGGTAGGTGGTGGTCGGGGGGAGGGAGAGTGTTTGAGGGAATGACTTTTTCTCTTTATGTATCGTTACTGAGCAAAAGGCCTTCCCGAGTACCTCAGTGTTTAGATGGGATGAGTGATGTCTGGTCTGATAAGGCGGTGAAAGGCACTTTCGTTGTAAGTCTTTATTCATTCGTAATATATACCTCAACCACCTCAGTACTCTGTTCTACCCTGTCCGACAGCTTTCTTCCCCTCCCGGTTCTCTGCCTCGACTTTCCATTTCTAAAGCCCCGGTCACACTATCACGACTCAAGTGAGTGAGTTCGAGTAGTAACGACTTCATTTACAATTTTTTTTTTTTTACTTTTCGAATCTCTAAAAGTCATATTACCTTTGCGTCGTATGCTGAGAAGCTGAACGACGATTAAGATAAGTTAAACCTATACGAATATTATACACATTGTTGAATCGTTCCTAGCGAAGTCTAGGCGAAGGTGTCGTGCAGCTTTTCAAATTCAGAACATTTGACGAGAATCGTGACAGCGTGACTGGGGCTTAACTCTATCCATTCTTGTAACGCCTGACTTATTTCACAAACACTTCATCTCAAAAAAACATCCACTCCCTTCTCCACTTCTGTCATGTCCCTCACAGTACCGTGGATACGACACTCCTTTACACAGACTTCTCTTTTAATTCAAACCCGAGTACCTATTCCTCATGTCACCTTTCATCCCATTTTGACACCTACTAGCTTCTTTTATTGTATAATTCCCCTCCGCGCCCACTCCTACATGCATTGTCATCAGGGCCAGTGAAAGGGGGTTCCAGCTGGTACCTTGTTCCGGGGACCAAGAGGTCAGAAGGGCCGCACAGCAACTATCATGCAACATCCATCCCCCCGTCAAGAACAAGCACTTTCTATTATATACCCCCAACCGACATACACTTACATTCACATATACAAGCATCACTATACCTAGCACACCACACTTGCTTCTTTTTATTAGTATTCGTTATTAGTTATCATGGAAATAAAACATTTATGAAAGTTTACGTGTAGATTTACTAGACACCAAATCCTCAGGTTTGAGGAAAATATTCGCCTGCGTTAGGGCCACAAAGGGGTCTTGTACCACCATGCAAAAATGATCTTGGAGGCCCTGATTATTACATATAACCATCTTTGAGACTCCCCACTTCATAAAACATATCACATTTCATGCTAACATTCCTCCTGCCACCATCGTCACCACCTCTCGTATTCCACATCACTTTATGTTAGCCATGCTCACTCGTAAACTCGTAGACTTCTTCTCTCAAACCATCCTAAACTCAGCCACCCATTGCTTCAATCCTCTCTCAGAATCGAACACAAACAGTGTCCCATCCTCGAATAACGGGTTCACCTCCCATGTCCTTCCACTCTTTCACACCTCTTCCTAAATATTTTGCGTTAATCCCCCGTACCACTCCATTCCTTTACACGTTGGAGAACCACGGCGACATCACACAACCCTCCCGCAGTCCTACATTCCCCCCAAAACGATTCATTCTTTCCACTACCAACCCTCATACATGCCCTA
>NC_134782.1:14917494-14929994 GCF_046742065.1 Oratosquilla oratoria
TTGAGTAAATGAACGAGTATATTTTATTTTTTCATTTCCATGTTCTCTTGAAGTGTGAGATGAAGATTTAGACATACACGCCAGTTTTGTGAAATATGTAGTTGACCAGAGTGTAAAATTCTTTGTGTTCGATCACACTGGCACAGAAACATGAAGACAATTTAACGACCAAGACAACCCATAGAGAGTTGGCAAATACCCAAATAACACCATAGTCTTCGGCAAATATCCCTCTCACTTACCGTCATGACCCTTTCGAAAACGACTCAGAATTTTTCAAAATACTCAAACCAAATTTTGCATCACAACAATTCATTATCGACAATTCCCATTCTGCCCTCCCCCCTGCCATTTGTGATATCATATAATGTTTAATGTATTCTGGGAGTGAGGGCGCTTGGGGCCTGGGCAATGCGTCAGGCTTGATAGCATGATCACAGCATTAAGCATCAGGGAGGAAATAAAGCCTCCTGGGGGCTTGAGCCCTCAGCCTCCACGTCACTCATTTTGCTGAAGAAAAATTCTTTTGAAAAAACAAAAAACAAAAACAAAAAAAAATCCACGTTGAGGCAGAAACACTCACTAATCCAATCTTCTTTCTCTCCTTCAGCGCAATGGCGAACGTTAAATACTTTGTTTTGTTTAATGTTCGATGATTCCTTTTTAACGAGGAGTATTTTGTTTATTTTGTCGGAAATAACCAGCGCTTCTAGCCTCTCTCCTAAAAGATAGAGATGGTTAAAATGGGATTTTAGGGAGGGAAATTAGATGTTACAAAGTGATCAGCATTCTTTTCTAAGTGGAGATCAGTCGTCATTCATAAAAAAAAAAAAAAAAAAAAATCTGCGTGCCTCTGGCCCGTAGGGATATCAGAAATGTTTAGATAAGGCCACATTATGCTTATTCAGTCAGAACCTTATGCAGGGTGTTTGACTGAGTGAACCAGAGGAAGAAGTCATTGAATCTTATTTTCTTTTTTATTTATTCATTTATTTATTTTATTTTATTTTGTTTGTTTATCTATTATTTATTTATCTCTTTATCTATTTACTTGTTTTGATTTTATTTGTTTATTTTTATTTTATCTATTTATTTATTTATTTATTTATTTTTATTTTTTCTGACCTGGGCTGTCGGAAACCAACGCAAGAAGCATACAGCGGGTTACGGGAATCGAACTCACGACCATCCACTTATGAGTTCGACACGGTAACCACTGGGCTACCGCGCGACACTGATCAATTCAATAAATTTGTCTGTGACCAGCGTGAGTGTTAAGGATGAAGTGTCAGGTATACACATCAATTTGCTTCCACTTTCCTATTATCACCCTTAAACGGAATGATATTCCACAGGGTAGTGTGTATTCCACATCCATAAGCCAGGCCAATGTAATATTCACTGTAAAACGATATATCTTCTCAGGTGTCATGGTCATATTTACATTCGTTAAGAAGACCCATTTATTCTTGAGGCATCGCAGAGATGTTCCCAATGAAACTACCATTCTATAAGTCTTAAAAAAATAGACAACAAAAATAAAAGAATAAATTCTCCTTTTCACGTGAAAGACAATGTAAAGCAAAGTAGTTTATGATATACTGTTTACAAACATTAAGTATAAATAATGAGGAACGTGAGCGAATTAAACTTCAGTTGTCTTTAATTTGTTCATCAAACTGAACCCGTTCTTTTGTATTTTAATTCTGTCCTTCTCTAGGATCATTCCGTGAGGCTATTTTGAGTTTAATCAAACCAAGGAAGATGGCCATGGAAGCCACTAGAAAGAAAGTCCAACCAGGAAAAAAAAAAAAAAAACAAAAAAAAAAAAAAAAAAAAAAAAAAAAAAAAAAAACAAAACAAACCAACCCCCCCCCCGGGGGGGGGTTGCTGGAATAAGCCTTAAGTGTTGTAGTTTCCAGGCGTCGTCCTGGAACGAGGGCACGACGCTTGAGCTGACAGGAAGATTCAGCAACATGGAAAGGGGACTTAGGGCGCTAGAAGCCCAGAGACCCATGGACTCTGAAAAACGCCCAAGACATTCCTTCGTAGAACAAATTCTATATTATTAAACTTGTTTATCATTTCATCATCATACATTTATACATATATGTATATGTATGTATATATCTTTTCTTTATACTCTCCCTTTTCCTTCCGTTCCCTTCCCCATGCGTATGCATGCGTTTGTGTCTGTGTGTATCAGGAATTCTTTATTACCCCAATAAGAAATTGAAGTTGAGTTTGTCACGGGAAATCTAGAAGGGTGTCTAACTCACAGAATGGGGAAGAAGAAAAGTTTTGTCTTAGGACTCTAGAATTGGGGAAAAGGACAAAGGAAGCCACACGGAATGTAACTCACAGAAACTTGATTGCATTGGGGTCCACAGAAAACGGAGTAGCATTTGCATCCTGTCTTAAACCAAAAGTCTTTGAGTAGTTACAAGACACTGGGAAATGCTAGGGTCCGGAACACTGTGTACATTTGCCTTCATTGATAAATATTACAACAAGAACTGTTTTGCCCAAGGGTCACACCTCTAATATATCAGTTATCATCCTGGGAGTGTTGTATCTACATATATATGGTGTAGCCTATTCCCTCTTCCTCTCTCTCTCTCTCTCTCTCTCTCTCTCTTTTCTTCACTGCAATGGAGGTAGTAGATCAGTTATCACCCTGGGAGTGTTGTATCTTCATAGATATGGTGTAGCCTATTCTCTTTTCCTCTCTTTCTCTCTCTCCCTCCCTCTCTCTCTCTCTCTCTCTCTCTCTCTCTCTCTCTCTCTCTCTCTCTCTCTCTCTCTGTTTCTCTCTTTCTCTCTCTCTCTCTCTCTCTCTCTGTCTCTCTCTCCTTTTTTTCTGCAATGGAGGTAACTTTTTAATATCGAATATTAGAAAAACACATTAGCAAGTCGACCCGTTGTACCTGAAGGCCTCTCCTTCGTGACAATGTTACCAAGTATCCTCGTTAGCATTGGGAATCAGGTTAAGTCATAACCTAGAAGGCTATTGCAGCCACAGGAGACAGACTTCTCCAATGACCTCGTTAAATGGAAGACATGGCGATACTATAAAATCAGGTGTTAGATTAGCCACTCTGGGAGGTTATTTGGTCATATGATGAAAGATAGGCGGGTGTGTCTTTGTTGGATGACCCTATGAGCAGAATTCTGTATTCATTGTGTTATATTTATTCATTTATTTATCTGCTGCTTTGTTTATTTGTTTGTTTAATTGCCTGTCTGTTTGTTTGTTTGTCTATTTATTTTTCATAACATGGTTTAATTTCATGTAATTTTTTTGTTTTGTTTTTTGTGTAATTTTTTCATGTCAATTTTTTCATGCAAAGATTTTTATATGACATTTTTGTATCATCTTTTATGTCAAGCTTTTTATTTTGAGTTTATTGTATATAAAGCTTTATTTATTTATTTATTATTTTTTTCTGGAATGTCAGGGGTTGAGAGAAAACTCCCCATAACCTTTTATAATATTTTCACATACTTTGTGTTTTTGAAAACGCCAGATCTTTTTTTCAGGTAAATAATAGCTGCCAGAAGGAAACTGTCTAAAGTGAAATGTAATCCCAATGTCTACGCGTAGGATGATTATTCAAAGCTTCTAAAATGGACAACCGTGGAATTTTTTATTTTATTTTATTTTATTTGGGGGGGGAGTCATAAGAAGTTTACAAAACCAAGTCCATAATAAGTAATAGCAAGAATATGAAAATATGTAAAAAGACGTATGTATATATATATATATATATATATATATATATATATATATATATATATATATATATATATATATATATATAAGATAGATAAACACATAAAAGAAACCTGGAAAAGTTTGAAAAATACCTAAAGAAATTATAATTTCTTCATCGTTGCAACCCAGGAATAAGATTTATAGACTGCGTTGCCATAGTTACAGTAAAGATAAAAAGAAATGTTAGGAGTTATGCTGGTCCATATATATCCGTCATCGATAAACTTCGATATCCAAATTCCATGGCAGATCGAAAGGCCCAATGTAATACTTGCCTGTTACCTTACCCAGTAATACCTGTGACCTCTCCCGTTAACATTCTCCACTTTATTATATATATTCACACTTTGTACCTCTTTATACCAAAGGCATCTTCCCTCTTTGAAGAGAGGTAGCCAGCAAAGATTTGCACCTATCCCACATCCATCCCTCAAATATTTCCTTCCTACCTTAGCTCTTTGTAGATGAAGAGCCAGTATTAGCTCTTTGTAGATGAAGGGCCACTATATGTTCTTTGTAGATGAAGGTACCCTCTTTGTGAATGAAGAGCCCCTCTTAGCTCTTTGTGGATGAAGAGCCACTCTATGCTCTTTGTAGATGAAGGGCCACTATTTGCTCTTTATGGATGAAGGGACCCTCTTAGCTCTTTGTAGATGAATGGACCCTCCTAGCTCTCTGTGGATGAAGGGGGACCCTCTTAGGTCTTTGTGGAGGAAGAGCCCCTCTTAGCTCTTTGTGGATGAAGAGCCACTCTTAGCTCTTTGTAGATGAAGAACCCCTCTTAGCTCTCTGTTGATGAAAGGACCCTCCTTAGCTCTTTGTGGATGAAGAGCCACTCTTAGCTCTTTGTGGATGAAGAGCCCCTCTTAGCTCTCTGTGGATGAAAGGACCCTCCTTAGCTCTTTGTGGATGAAAGGACGCTCCTTAGCTCTTTGTGGATGAAGAGCCAGCCATTTTCCTCCCAATGCCCCGTGATCTTGAAGTCCGTACCTTCGATACGTTGAAGTAAATAGGATCAGTCTTTCGACTCGTCGGGTTTGTTTTCACTGTTAACTTTGCGCTCCTTTTTCTACCGGCTTCCAGGGATCGTCCAGTCTTTTGTTACAAAAATAAAAGGTATTTAATTGTGTTAGCGCCGTGCCCTTTACTTCAACTTGATCGAGAGGAAACCTGCCCAAGTACACACATATGAATATACACATACACGTACGTATACATATATATATATATATATATATATATATATATATATGTATATATATGTGTGTGTGTGTGTGTGTATGTGTGTGTGTGTTAACGTGTGTGTATGTGCGTGTGTGTGTGTGTGTGTGTGTGTTTGTTTGTGTATACACGTTTATGTATTTGTGTGATTCACTATGGTCTTGGATCACGTGTTAGAATCGTGATCGACAGCTATTACCCTCCCAGATGAAAGCTCAGGGCTCATATTTGTGTGTGTGTACACATATACATATACATGATATGTATATGTGTATACATACACAGAATATGTATATGTACGAGTATATGCGTTTGTATGTGTATACGTATACGTAGACCATATATATATATACGTATATATATGTATATATATATATATATGTATAATATATATGTATATAATATATATATATACGGACACGACAGAATTGAAGAGACACCAAGAAAAATGCATTTCTGCTCTTATTTAATTTTTAATGTTATTAGAATTTACCTAATATGTTGTATTTACCTAGATTTATGTTTCAGATTACATACAAGATTAATCAAGCATGCCACAAACCAAAGGAGCAGTAGACCTCTCTGAATTTCAGTGAGGTCGTATTGTGGGGCAGCATAAAGGTGGACTTAGTCAACGCAAAATATCTGAAAATCTGTTGATACCCCTTTCCACTGTTAATAGAGTGATCGTACAATTCAGAGAGGGCAAGAAGGGCATAAAACCTCATTCAGGTCGTCTCGGGCCCTCAGAAAAAGAACCTTGCGTCTTGTCAAAAGAAATGTCGAAGAGGATCCACGTTGCAAGGCCTCTGACATAGCAGCACAAGCTGATGTCAGCCCCAGAACAGATGTCAGGTATCTCCACAAGCTGGGTTACTATGGTAGAGCTGCAAGAAGGAAACCACTCCTTCGTCCAGCCAGTATCAAACGCAGAAAGGGTTGGGCTGTTCAGATCGTGAAGAGACCTGTGGCCTTTTGGAGCGCTGTTATTTTCTCTGATGAGTCACGATTCACATTATTTTATGACAATGAAAGAATGTGGGTCTGGAGATCTATAGTCAAGAGTTTGACCTCAAAAGACTGCAGCCAACAGTGAAATATGGGGGCATTTCAATAATGGTGTGGGATGCACTTTGGAGTGATGATCGATCAGAGCTTGTGGAGTGTCAAGGAAACGTCAATTCAGGCAAATATGTTTCTATATTAAAGGAGGGACTCATTCCAATATTCTCCAGTGGTAGAATGAGTAAAAATGTCGAGCAACACAAAATTGGTTGAGACAAAATGGGATCAGGAAACTTCCATGGCCAAGTCAGTCCCCGGATATGAACCCTATTGAACACCTCTGGGACATATTAGACCGACAACTTCGCAAAAAGAACAGGAAGCCATCTTCAAAGCCCGAACTCTTAGGATTACTACGGGAAACAGGGCAAGAAATCCCTCAAGATGATATTCGTGAACTAATCACTAGCATGCCAAGAATGGTCCTTGCATTGAAAAAAGCAAAAACGATATCAACCAAGTATTAGTTATTCACATTGTGACCGTTTATAAGCACTTTAATTGTATCAATTGCTTGTTTGATCAATTAAACGATTTCTCTTGGTGTCTATTCAATTCTGTCATGTCTGTGTATAATTATATATACATACATATATATATATATATATATATATATATATATATATGTAATTTCATATATATATATATACATATATATATATAAGTATACGTACACATATTATTATACATATACATATACATATAGGTGTATATACAATTCCATGTGTATTTATCCATAGTTATCTATGTCCTTATACATTAATGATCAAGCGTTTATAATGGTACATGTTTATATATACTCTACATGCATATACGTCTCTGATAACGAATAACGAAATGACATTATGTGTTTCGTCTAAGGAAGACTTTCCGGTGGATAGACATAGAGAATGTGTAACCAAGCTTAATGTAACGACCTTCGCAGTGCAATATGACATGTGCTCCTGCTTTCATGTATGCAGCTTCGACCCTACAAAGAGAAATCCACCAAAGGTGCGTGCTTGGCACGATCACACTGGTGTATCCCCTCCGAATGCAGAGTAAAGGAAAGGGAGAAGGCAGGGAAGAGATGAAGAATAATCGAGGAAGGAATTCAGATTTAGGACCGAGAAGAGTGGAGGATGCAAAAGAGAGGACAGGTTTAAGGGAAGGTAGAGAGCAGAGAGGAGGTGAGTAGACGAGGGAGGAATTCAGATGAAGAACTGGAAAGTGTGGAGGATGATTATGAGAGGACAGGAGGAAAGGAAGAAGTGGAGTAGAAAGAATGACAGTAGTTCATAAAGGCCAAGGTTGAACTGGGAGGAATATCACTGTGATTACCTTTGATGTAATAAACGCATGTGTGACGATGTATCGCGCATCTCTGCAAGGTGGTACATATATGATAAGAGCACAGGAAGCCTAACCTCAATGGAGGTCATTAGGTGATAAAGAGATTAGGAAGTGACGGTTTATAAACAAGCAGAGTCAATTGGGGGTCATTATCGGATTTGGGCTCAGCAGGAGCCAGGTCCCTAGTGTGCCCAAGATACTCTTAAAAGTCTCAAGTAGCTTATGTTTGCATTTATACGCATGTTTTTGTTTCTAGAAATATGTAATATATGTGTCTTTGCATATGCTGCCAAAACGATTTATTGCCGGTGTACGTAGTCTCAAATAGCATATGTTGCTGTTTTATAAGCATGTTTTATTTCTAAGACTGCAATATGCCTTTGCATATGCTGCCATACCGATGTAGCTGGAAGAGACTCACTGACAGTGTACGTAGTGGGTCCAAGAAAATTGGAAGAAAAGAAAGAAAAGGAGGAAGTTTATGATAATGAGGAGGGGGGAGAGACAGATGTGTGTAAGATGCGCAGGAAGGTGGATATGGAGTAAGGAGGATAAAAGGGTGTAGGAAAATTGGGAAAGAGGAGGAAAAGGGGAAGAAATGGAGGAGAATGTGCGAGAGAAGTAAAATGAGAAAGAGGAGGGAAGCGGAAAGAGGGTGAGGAGTAGGAGGAGGAAACAGCGGAAAAAGTAAAGGAAGAAAGATTAATGGAGATCAGTGAGAAGGGAAGGGGGAGAATGAGGATGAAGAGGAGAAGGAAGAGGAGGAGGAAAGGGAAGTAAGAGATCCGAGGATGAAGAGAAGGAAGAGGAAGAGAAAGAGAGGAAGAAAGTAAGAGGTGCAAGGGGGAAGAGGAGGAGGAAAGGGAAGGAAGAGGAGGAGGAAAGGGAAGTAAGAGATCCGAGGATAAAGAGAAGGAAGAGGAAGAGGAGGAGAGAAAGAAAGTAAGAGATGCAAGGATGAAGAGGAGGAGGAAGAGAAAGAGGGGAAAAAAGGAAGACGAAGAGGAAGAGGAGAAGAGAGGAAGAGATATGAGGATGAGGTAGACGTGGCGAAAGAAGGGTATAGAGGAAGGAGAATGATAAAAGGAGAAGAAGAAGAAGAGTAAAATAGAGAAAGTAGAAAAAAGCGTAGCCCTCCCTTTCCATTTGACACCTCAGGTCATTGATTTTGATGTGGCCATCTCCAGACAAGTTTGTTCAACTCAGGATTGGACCAAGGGCCGTGGGAGGTCTGCGACGTCGATGGAAACTCCGATCTGACAAGGAGATCTCCCCTTCACCTGAATAAAACTGTCTTTCTTGTACAATATATATATATATATATATATATATATATATATATATATATATATATATATATATATATATATATATATATATATATATATGGATTAGCTAGATCTGCCACTAGGACTCGAACCATTGGCTGTGTGATTGGTAACCACAAGGCAATGACGCTGCCATTGAACTATGCAGGACGTTAAATGGAATGTTCTGGAACACTATCCTAACCATTCCTCAGCGTCAGCTCGGACGGTACAATATGTAGTCTTTTGTCAAAACTTCACACACACACACGCATGTATATATATATATATATATATATATATATATATATATATATATATATATATATATGAATAAGATACTCTAGTATTAAGAGGATAAAGAAGTCATATGAGATTGGAATAATTGCTTAACCTTTTCACTGACGGATAAGGAGGATGACTAGAAATAAGGAAGTCATAATAAGTAGGAAAATATTTGTGAGGCCATTTTATTTCACTCTTGAAATCAGAGATGATAAAGATGGCTTGTTTGAGTAGTTTTTCAATAAGATGATGGTAATGTACCAAATGTCATGAGTTTTTACAACAGTTACGAGCAAAATAGATGGATAGAGTGAAAGACTGATTATCTGAGGACTTTTGAGAAAGTTTTCGGAAGGCACCTCATATAAAGACGCCAAAGAAAGAAGCGAATTTTTCAGAGGAAAATTGGCAGACGGGAACGAAAACGAGGAGGGAATGCTCGACAAGGTGAAGAGTTTTGACCGACGACATGACGTCACTCCGGGGGTCCTTGATCCATTTCCACGTGTACCTCAGATCTATGCTATTCTGTTTCTCATTCTCCTGAAGACATCTTCAGCAGTGAATAGAATTGTCAACCATTCACTAACTAACTCCTGCCTAGTTTGGTTTTGTTGTTGCCCACGTAAATAATCTGAAAGAACGAATACATAGTTAAACGAGTGCATTTACAGATAATACAGCATTGTTAAGAAAAGGGGATTGGAAGACAAATATATGACGCATTGCAGAGCGATAAAAATAATCTTTATAAGTGAACACGAATGTCGGATTTTTAAAAGCAAGTGCAGTGTAACGGAATTAGAATATTTTCAGAAAATATACCCAGTCCAGTATTCGAGCAAGTAAAAAGAAAATGTTCAGATGTGAATTCCAACGAATTTCTGAAGCACGAAAAACACATGATTGATACGAAAATACGGTCTAACGTATTGAGTAGGTGAATTTATGACGATAATAAAACTATGGCTAGCATCAAGTTTTATTAAGCCAGGAGGGAAAGAAGAGAAAATAAAGACTGAGAAGACCAAAGAGATCCATCAAGATTTCTTGATCTAAAACTTCCGGAGTCAAACAAATTATATTAAAAGATTGATTTGCAAATCACATTGGACAGAAGAGGAGACAATCATTCTGTATGAATGCATCACAGGGTAAAAATTACAGACAAAGCAATTCATAATAACCGATTAGAATTGAAAGAGAAATCTTTATGGAGACATAATCATTCTGTATAAATGCATTTGAGAGTAAGAATTGCAGACAAGGGAATTTGTTATAATCGATGAGAATTGAGGGAAATACCCTTATGGAAAAGTCACAGAAAACCTAAACAAGGATGAATTATGAATTAAAAAGAAATAGTCCAATTAGAACAATGGGAAAATCTAATTAGGCGTCCTGATCTGCCAAGGTGAATATGACTTCGGATTTAACTAAAATAGAGTTATAAAGTGGAGTGTATTGTACATGTCCTGGAAACCACAATGAACTAATCGCCTATACACATACACGCATACACATGAGGACATACACATACACCCGCATGCGCATGCATAACACAAAATATAAAAAAGATAAAATTGGAAAAATGTTGAGTAAGAAGAACGTAGGTTTTCGGAAAGAAAGAGACGAAAGAATATGAAGGTTGGCCTGAGGTGGGATTGTTGTGATGGTGGGGCATCTGGCATGACAAATTATTCGCCCCAAACTCCTTTCGCACCCTCCCAAAACTCTGACTGACTTTTCCATAACTGCCTGTGACACGTGCATTTCCTAACCCAGGATTCAATTCGCTCGTTTGTCTGTCAGTCCCCTGCTTGCCCCACGGATCTTCTGTCTTTGAATCTTACTTTCTCCTCTCTCTCTCTCTCTCTCTCTCTCTCTCTCTCTCTCTCTCTCTCTCTCTCTCTCTCTCTCTCTCTCTCTCTCTCTATCTATCTATCTATCTATCTATCTATCTATCTCTCTCTCTCTCTCTCTCTCTCTCTCTCTCTCTCTCTCTCTCTCTCTCTCTCTCTCTCTCTCTCTCTCAGTCCATACTCTTCTCTGTTTATTTAATGGTTTTTACAATTTGATTACCGTCTTCATAATTCTCCGAGTGTTACCATCATTTCTCCTACTCCATGAGTGCCTGCGCGCGCGCGCACACACGCACACACACACACACGCACACACACACACACACACACACACACACACACACACACACACACACGCACACACACACACACACACACACACACACGTACACACATACACACACATACACAAAACGAATCTTACAATCTCCATCCTCTATATCTTGTTGCAACCTTTACTCATCGGGTCATTGTTTTATTCATTGTTTTTGATCAACAGTATGTTACACTAGGATTTATCATTTTCATGTGCCTCCCATTCCTCATATATCACATCTCCACAATTAAAGTGTATGTGCCTGTGTGTGTGTGTGTGTGTGTGTGTGTGTGTGTGTGTGTGTGTGTGTGTGTGTGTGTGTGTGTGTGTGTGTGTGTGTCAATGTGTGTCAGATATTTATTCTTTCAGTCAAAGGTGGGCCTCAAAGGATCAAAATTGTCTGAATTGATCAGATTTGAACAATTAAATGAATTTACATTTATTTTCTATATTTATGAAATAATCTGGAGCAGATATTCATTGCTAAGTTTTTTATGAATATTTCATAAAAAACAATCTACTGCAGTTCATTTTATAGTGTGTCCACCCACCGTGAATAAATATGACTTTTCTTTTCTTTATTTCAGGTGAGTTGTGATCACAATTAACGGATATAACATCGATGAAAGTGTTCCACGCACTTCCCTACTTCAGTGGTGTCGGTATGGTATAGTCTGTTTTCTAATAATTTACCTGTAATAACTTCAGGAATGATGCTGATGTTGACGTAAGTGTATGGTGTATTCGCACACACATGTACGTGTATGCAAGACGCACACACACGCACATACACACGCATGCACACACACACAGACCCACACACACACACACACACACACACTCGCACACAGGATGGTGTGACGTAAATATGGCTTCGAGCAATGGTGTCATCTTAGTTACGACTTAATCGTCACGTTATGAAGGAAATGTAAACTGAATTAACGAGAAATAACCAATATAAGCATTTACGTAACCAAATATACTCAGTATCCAACACTTTCATCCTATTGCACCGTCGTCTCTTCCTCCGTAATATTAGTCATCATCACTGTCAGCGTTAAATCCTCACACTTCGTCACCCTTACCAGTGCGCTTTAACTCGTTGGAAATCCCATCCCGGACAGGGCTTTGACGACACAATAACATGCACGAACACAAAGGCAACAATTAAATCCCCATCACGGATGAGTTGGAGGACGAAAAGGGAGGAAAATGACAAAGGAAACCACGATACATGTACCTCATACTTATGCAGTTCTGTTTCTCCGGTTCCTGAAGGCAACTTGAGCAATGAATAAAATCGTCAATTAGATCCTCATCACGGATGAGTTGGGGAA
>NC_134782.1:14932494-14934994 GCF_046742065.1 Oratosquilla oratoria
CGAGTCGTTACTCCAACTCTCGTGGGCGGGGAGTTGGATGTGTGTATGCGCGTAAGGTCATAGCATTACCCATAGATCGGTCATACGAGCTCTGAGCTCTCTTCCGGGAGGGAAATAGCTGTCGATCACGAGTCCAACACGTAATCCAAAGATCAAGGTGAATCACACACACACGACCCGTATGACCCGTAGATCGGTCTACACGAACGATGAAGCTCTCACCCAACATGACAGTATCTCTTGATCACCAGCCAAGCACATTATCCAAGACGAGGGCGATTCATACAAACAGGCTCAAACACATTAATTATATCAGATATTCCAAGCTAACTTATATGATTTCATATCTCTCGATAAATCGTATTGACACATGACTCTCGCGCGCACAGCTATTGACATCTCGTTTGTGACTGCGAATTCACGAGGAAGGCCATTCATCAGCTGACATCCAACGGAGCACAAGGCATCGACTCGCCTCGCCCAAAGATCGGCGGCTCGACTGCCCGAAGCACCCGAGTGGCTGGAATGAATAGTCTGTGATATCCGTGTGTATTTGTGTGATGTCATGGTGTATGGGTGCCCGTGTGTGTGTGTGTGTGTGTGTGTGTGTGTGTGTGTGTGTGTGTGTGTGTGTGTGTGTGTGTGTGTGTGTGTGTGTGTGTGTGTGTGTGTGTGTGTGTGTGTGTGTGTGTGTGTGTGTGTGTGTGTGTGTGTGTGTGTGTGTGTGTGTGTTTACCTAGTTGTATTTATCTTGTATCTTACGGGAAGGGGAGCTATGCTCGAGGTGCCCTGTCTTTGCATCTCGCAGTGTCTAGTTTGCTCTTAAATTCGTGTGTGTGTGTGTGTGTGTGTGTGTGTGTGTGTGTATGTGTGTGTGTGTGTGTGTATGTGTGTGTGTGTGGATGTGTGTTTGTGTGATATCATTGTGTGTGATGCCATTATATGTGTGTGCTTGTGTTTGTGTACGTGTATGTGTGTGTGCTTGTGTTCGTGTACGTGTGTGTGCGTGTATGTGAGTGCGTGTGTTTGTGTGTGCGCATGTGTTTGTGTGTCTATGTGTGTATGTATGTGCATGTAAGAGAGAGAGTGAATGCGCGCACCTGTGTGCATATTTCCAGTAACAGAAGTCAATTTGACCATTAAATAACGTCTGTTTCACCATCATGACCCACTGCACCTCTGCAGCTTCCCCCACTCAGTCACACAGTTTGCTCCACAATCCACATCGTACTTCGAGTTTTTTGGGGATTTATTAATTCAAAAGATGGGAGAGGAGGGTAAGGGAACCCCAGGTGGCTTTTGCAACAAGCACTCTCTCAGGATTACTTCCGGGATTAGTTCATATCCACTTGATAGTGGTCCGTTTCTCAGAGGCTTAGCTATGCATTTATCATGGGTTGAGTCAAGAGCACTATATCCCTTCATATACAATAGAACATCAATATCGTTCATTTATACCCGCAAAAGATATTAAATAAAATAACTAATTGGTCGTGATTAGTTTTCTTGATTACATATTATTTTCGGCAGAAGAAAAAATAATAACAATAATAGAAAAATAATGGATTTACAGTACTTATCGTTCTCGAATGCACACACTGTTTATAGGGCTCTTGTTGTTCTTCTATATATAGGTAAACAAGTGAAAAAGAGAATTATTGTCATAGAATTAAAAAAAGATCCGCTTTTCAAATCTAGTAGTCAGGAAGTTTAGAATATTCAAGAGCAAAAATGAAAAAAGTCCCTATTTTTTCAGCAACTTTGCAAATTTATATATATTCATTTATATATATACATACATGCATACTCACACATATATTAATGGTAGACATGGGCATGAGAATTTCTCTTATAGCATACCTCATTAAAAGTAATGGCTTTTGCGTTTATTATTTTCTTCATAAAATTTTTCTTTGTGCCTTACTATGAGCTTATTCTCCTTTGAAAGGATGTTTATGACTTCGCTATGGGGAGCCATTATCCCTTCTTCAGTAGATTGGGATACTCATTCTCTTTGGTTAGGGTAAGATGATATTTCATTGTATATATTTGTCTTCATACTTGTTTTTTTTACTGGGGGAGATTACCTGATAACCGGGAGAGGTTACCCGGTAGCTTGGGTAGTGACGGGTTGTCTTATTCTTGGGAGAGCCTCCGGCTTTGGGTTGTGACGAAATGTCGCATGCTTAGTTTTGTGGCGTTTTATCCCATATTTGGGTTTGTGGTGTTTTGTCCCATATTTAGGCTTGTGGCGGTTTGTTGCATACTTGGGTCTGTGACGGTTTGTCGCATGCTTGGGAAGGCCTTGAGGTCCCCTGCTTGTATGTTTAGGTTTGGTCTAAATTATTTGATATATAATACCTCTAACATTGGGAAGCGTCTATCGTCTGCACACATATCCAAAATTTCTGTGTTTTCTTTCTGCATGTTTCTCGTCAGGGTGTTCACCTCTGATGTGTTTTTAAGGGCTCCTGATGTAAGGTGGTATGAAAGACGACGG
>NC_134782.1:14937494-14942494 GCF_046742065.1 Oratosquilla oratoria
TCCTTTTCTTTTTCATCCTCTTCTTGTTCCTCGGAAACGCATCCTCGTAGACCCTGAAGGCTTGAAATAATGGATTCCACAGTCGCCTTCGGTGTAGCTGAGAGAGTTGGCATGGAAAATGTGAGTCTTGGCATTTTCCTTTTTCTGGGAGAATCCACCGTAGGGTCTCGGCAGAATCACAAATCAATAGAGTCTCATAACACCTTTGGGAGTTGAAGACTTCCCAAAGTTGAAGAAATCACTTGACAACAACAACAACAACAACAACTACTACAACAACAACGCCTAGAATCTATACTTCAGTGATCATCTAGACAACTTTACCTAAATGGACAAAGCGTCTATTCATTAAAGGGTTAACTCTAAGCGTTTATTCATTAAAGGGTTAACTCTAGTGCCATCTTTTCCCGTCTCTGCTGTCACGGTTTCCTTCGTTCCACCTGCTGAGAGCCTTTTTGCGTATAAGAGAGTCTCCCGAAGTTAAGAAGACGAAGAACTGGAGGAGAACGAACCCCGTAATGGACTCCGGAGGAGCCTCCGGACTGAACAAGGACGTGAGAGAAAATTAGCAAAGTTTCCAGATAAACCTTTACTCCCTTTATGACCGAGGCCCTTCTAAGGCGCTGCGTCGGGTCGTCCTCCTCCTCCTCCTCCTCCTCCTCTTCCTCTTCCTCCTCTTTTTTCTCTTCTTCCGTTTCTTCTTTTTCTTCTTTGTCTTCGTTGGTTTGTTTGTCCTTTTTGTTCTTTCCCTTTCTTCTTCTTCTTCTTCTTCTTCTTCTTCTTCTTCTTCTTCTTCTTCTTCTTCTTCTTCTTCTTCTTCTTCTTCTTCTTCTTCTTCTTCTTCTTCTCCTCCTCCTCCTCCTCCTCCTCCTCCTCCTCCTCCTCCTCCTCCTAGTCTTATTTACATATTTTTCTTCTTCCTCCTCCTCTGTTTATTTCTTCTTCCTTCTCATTCTCACCTTCTTCCTCCTCATTGTCACCTTCTTCTTCCTCTTCATTCTCACCTTCTTCTTCCTCCTCATTCTCACATTCTTTTTCTTCTTCCTCATTCTTATCTTCTTCTTCTTCTTGTTCCTCCTCTTCCTTTTCTTCTTCCTATTTTTCTTCTTTTACTTTCTTCTACTTCCTCTTCATTTTCCTCTTTATTCTCCTTTTCATTTTCTTTCTCACCGTTTACGTTTTTTTTTAAGTCTTTATGGCAAAAAACTAGTAGCATACACTCTCATCATAATCGTTTTCTGTTTTGGCGTTTTTATTGTAATTGGGTCTCTGGATTTGGACTTGAACTGCTATTGCTTTCATGTAAATTTTTCATTATTTATTTTATATCGAGTATGTAATTTGCCCGGTTTAGGAAGTCATTTCCATCTCATCGACATGATTATCATCATTGTTGCCGCCATTATCATCATCGTCGTCATCACCATAATCGCCGTCGTCTTCATCATCGTTCTCGTCGACATCGTCATCGTCGTCATCATTATCAGCAGTAGCATCATCATCGTTATCATGATAATTACCATCATCGCTCTCACTATCAGCATCACCATAATCTCCAGCAAAACCAAGAGCAACACCATCATTATCATCACCACCATCATCACCATCACTATCATTACTACTATCACCACTTTCACCATCATTATCAACAACAGCAACAACAACAACCAGATGATGATAACCTTAAATTGCCTTGTTAACCTTGTTACCCCCCAGTTATCGTCAGGGGGGCTTTAACTTTAGTGTTGGGAGAGAGGGGGGGGGAGTGGTGGCCGAGTGATTAAGGGAGGTAATCGCCCAGACTCCCAAAGGACACGGGTTCGATTCTCTGTCGCTGACATCGGTTTGGCAGCGTAATTTGACCCGGGTCTTCTCCCACTGAGGGTCGGTTCACCTAAGGATTGGAGAAAAACGTGAAGGAAAAGGAAAAAGAAAACAAGAAAAAAGTAAGAAAGGGGAGGAGAAAAGACAGAAGCAAAGAGGATAAGAAGGAAAGGAAGAAGCAGTAGTAGTGGTAGTGGAAGAAAGAGAAGAAGATAAAGAAAAGGAAGAAGAAGAGTAGAAGACAGAAAGGAAAAGAAGAATAAAATTATAAACAAAAGGAGGATTAGAAAGAAGATGAAGAAGGGAGAGAAGTAGAAAAGGAAATATAAAGCACATAAAAAGAAGAAAAATTAAAGATAACAAGAAGAATGAAGTTCCTATCGAACTCCATGTGGATAGTCTGCCGATATCAGGGCATCTCCCAATGGAAGAAGGAATACTGTATAAGAGTAAATGTACTTCCAAGTGTTTATATATAATCACCCATACACCTCTTGTTTGCTGCTTACCTAAAGGCCGTAGGTTTTCTGCAAGAGATACCAGAGACAGCGGAATGATTGATTGAACTGTTAGTAACTCACGATCCTCCCCAGAGGCTTGTCCTTGAAACAGGAATCACAAGGTCGATGAAAAAAAATTATATCGTTCTTCCGGGTAGGTACTACCAACATCACCACCACATGCTTCAAATAAACCAATCCATTATCACATAAATATTCATCATTAATTCTGGTACCTCCGAATCAGAACCTATGACGATATGCAGACTTCACCATCAACTTACCAAGATAGTTTAATCATCTGTATTATCTAAATCTATCCATAACTACACATATATTACCCATAGGTTCAAGTACTTCCAAACCAGAACCTATAAGGACATGTAGATATCACCACCAACTAACGAAACTAGTTGAATCATCTGCAATATCTACCTTTTCATCATGGATATCATCTTACCGTTTGGCCTCGTTCCAACGCACTAACAGACACTTGTGGTCTGGCTCTATTCCAAAGGCTCTTAAGTCCTAGTAGTATCACCTCCTCATCCAGTAATTTGGTAGCCTTTACTAACACGTCCATGAATTCTGCAATGAATATAGTGTCCTCGTCTGGACTCGAACCTGTGATCTTGTCATTTCTGATACTGGTTTCGTATGTACTAAGAGCTCACTCATTTATTCCTGAAACGGCTTTTGACTTTCAAGATATAACATGTAAACCGAGCAGTCTCTAACTTCCCGAGTCTTTCTGTGTGCATTAGAGCAACTTATTAAAGCTCCTACGCTGTATTTGACCGCAATCCTTTTAAGTTGTGGCCGTTTTAAGAACAATTACTTGTGTTAATGGGTTAAAAGAAAGAACAAATCCTGGATTACGGCCTCCATTAGTAATTATGAAAGTTTGCATAATATCATTTTAAAACCGACCGTATTTTGATAAGTATAAAAAATCCTGGCAAGGTCGCCACTGTCCTTGTCACGACTTTTATGTTTTATGTCTCGGTTTTTTTTTTTTTTTTTTTAAGAACTATCAGCTGATTGCTATTCCTTTAGTATGTGACTCTGGGAATACGAACAAGGTTTCTAAAAAGATAAGAAAAAACAGAAAAATAAACAATAAACGACTAAACTAATTCAAGTGTAAAACACGTATTCTGCATCGTGCTTTGATACAAACAACGCAACGTACCTTAACAGAAAACGGTGGACTACCATTCCGGTAACGAGGATAACACTCGTAAAGTGTAAATTAACTGCAGCAAAGTAGATATCGTGGATAATATCAACCAAGTTCAAATGACAATCGTAAGGTTTATAAAACTTTTTTCTTTGAAATTATGTTTCTGTATACGGCAAGTACAGCCGAGGAGAAACAGAGTCTAACAACGTGGCAACAGATTTCATTTTAGTTGTTCGATATGTGCTTATACACCAATATGTGTCAAATCTAAGAAGTATTACTTAGGAGTTCAATATAATCGTACAAACACATTACAATAGACACAAAAGGTACATAGCCAACTCCCGACAGAAATATAAATGGATTTTGACATACAATTACGAAAGTCATTACCGTTTCTCTGATGGAGACACTCAAACACCTAATTATGTAGGTAGGCGAATTACCCAAAGACACGGCGTGCATCAGAATAAATACAAAAGGGGCATAACTAATTCTAAACAGAAGACGAAATGGATTAGGACAGACAATTACGAAAGTCATTATTGTTGTTCTCATGGGGACACTTAAACACCTGATTATATACGTCTCTGTAGGGTTGCGGTTGGCGAAAGCGTAGGATCGATGGTCTCGCCAGCCGTTAGGCCTAAGGCTTGGGGGAACCGCTAAAGAGAACCTGGGAGAGGATCGCAACCTTTCAATACCTTGAGAAATATGATCAGTGCCCCAAATCTGTCGCATGACCTTTCGTGTTTTCTCATGCATTCCATGCATATGCAAATAATTATTCTTACTTGAAACATAATGTCTACTGAATAAGATACATAATCTTAACCTATGAACATATACGTATTACATGCATATAGCCCCAGGGAAATAGGATAGCCTTAGACGAGATAATGCTGTGTTGTGTAGAGTTGGACCCGGATAGAAGCATAACCTTAGAAAAAGGACGATACTTGCTGGGGTATGTAGAATCAAGTCTTCAGGTCTCCTTTGAATGCGTTCGGGGAGCCTTCGCGCTTGCGTTCCCTAAATTGTTTTCTACAAGTGTTGTAATAAGTTTACCTCCCTTTGCAATCTCCGGTAAAGTGTTTCTATGGTAAAACACACCATTGTCCTGTGGGTGGACCACTTGTACGGCAGTCCACCGTTTTATTACTATTGCACCTATTTAAACCGCGTCACATTTCGTGCGTCCCGTGAGGTGTCCCGGGGAAGAAGAAGAAGAGGAGGAGGAGGAGGAGGAGGAGGAGGAGGAGGAGGAGGAGGAGGAGGAGGAGGAGGAGAGGAGAAGGGGGAGGAAGAAGAAGATTGGGTGTGGGATGTTAATGGCGTGCAATAGGAGAGGCAGTCTTTACGATGTCTTTGAGAGTAGTTCAACTTGAAGAACTCTCATCTTCTTGGGGTGTGCTTACCTTGCAAGACCTCGGTTCTGATAAAACCAGACGTATGATATTTGATCAAGGTAAACATGATTGTATGAAGTGGGA
>NC_134782.1:14944994-14949994 GCF_046742065.1 Oratosquilla oratoria
TGTGTGTGCGTATGTGTGTGCGTGTGTGTGCGCGCATGCGCGTGTGTGTGTATGTGTGTGTATATGTGTGTTTTTTTGTTGTGTGTGTGTGTTCATAGCAGTTTAACTGCCTTTCTAGAAGAGAGATATAAGGATTATATAAAAAATCAAAAGTAATCAGCCTTTTTATTGTAGTAGATATTAGTCTACTATCATAAAAACTGTTTTACTGTTGTCCGTAGATTTCTTTTTTCTTTTTTGTATATATATATATATTGACTGTATAAGCCTTTTGGAGTTCATTACCCACACGGACCACAGTCGCGCATATGTTTTATGAAGTTAGACTAATATTTACTAAAATAAAGATCCTGATCAATTTACGTTAAAAATTTTCTCGCCTTTCGCACAAATGCCAATTTCCTTTAATTCTTACGCGAGTTTTGTTTTTTGCTCAGTTCATTCATGAATTTACTTAGGCACTTTGATAATATTTTATTTCTTTTTTTTGTTCCTAATTCTTCTTCCTAAAGAACACACACGCACACACACACACACACACACACACACACACACACACACACACACACACACACACACACACACACACACACACACACACACACACACACACACACACACACACACACACACACACACACACACACACACACACACACACACACACACACACACACACACACACACGAACGCACGCACACACACACACACACACACACACACACACACACACACACACACACACATACACACACGCACACACACACGCACACACACACTCACACACATACACGCATACACACACACACGCACGGACACACATGCAGGCACACAGACACACATGCAGGCACACACACACACACACACACACACACACACACACACACACACACACACACACACACACACACACACACACACACACCACGAGCATATCTCCCCTTCCCGTAAAATACAACTAGGTAAACACACACACACACACGTTACTGACACCGCCACCTACATTCCTCAACAAATACACCCAAGTTGCGAGGAAACACATTCGGTCCCACGTCTCCTCGCCCTTCCCAGACCCCCCCTCCCCCCCCCGACTTCCCTTCCTTCATCATAAACCTTATCCCGAGCCTGGTAACCGACAGCGAAGGTGCGAGCGAGCGATAAGTGTGTCCGCCCAACCCAGTGTATCTGTGGCCGAGGGATGACAAGAAAACATTTTTCGGCGCGCATGCCTCGTGATCGATGACAGGCTGTTGTCACCTCGGCCGGCGACGGTAGAGGATCTGCGTCTCGGCCGCCTCGTCATATTTCTCTCTCTCTCTCTCTCTCTCTCTCTCTCTCTCTCTCTCTCTCTCTCTCTCTCTCTCTCTCTCTCTCTCTCTCTCTCTCTCTCTCTCTCTCTCTCTCTCTCTCTCTCTCTCTCTCTCTCTCTCTCTCTCTCTCTCTTTCTCTCTCTCTCTGCAGACAACTCCCCACCCACTCCGTGAGCAGAGAGCTCGCTCACATTCACGCTATGACCAATTATCTTCTGTGCTATTTCCTCCGACTCTGCGCTAGCATCATATATCACACACTACCCCATCCTTCTCCTCCCTCTCTTCCTCCCCCACCTCCACCTCCTCCTTTACTCCTCCACCTCCTCCTCCTCTACCTCTACTTCACTTCCTACTTCCGTTTCCTTTTCCCCTTCTTGTCTCAATCCCTCCTGTTCCTCTTTCTCTATTTCCCTTTCAATTCTCTCCCTCTACTTCCTTTGCTTTCCTTCCTCGTCTTTCTTTTTTTCCTCTTCGTTTTTATTCTCTCGTAAAAATATCTTAATACAGTTGAAGCAATTCCTTGAAGGGGTTTCCCTTATTAGGTGAGGCTTTGATCTCGGGATTTCTGATTTTCTTACTAATGCTTCCAGAATTTTGTTTCCAGCTATTTCTTATAAACCGTCTTCATGTATTTGTATGATAAACCCTGGATCATAAAACGTCGACTATTCTGTCATTCAGACAACTGCCTCTAGCCCAACTTGCAACGGTTGGTAGAAAAATGTCTAGTTTGACTGAAGTTTCGCATTTATTTCAATATCCAGATTATCTTTTTTGTCATCTTCTCACTTCCGTTTTCTTCTCTTTCTCTTTCTCTACCTCCAATCTCGAATGCATCACATTTTTCTATTTCAAGAATCATTAAGATGAACGCCTAAGCAAGATGCTGTAATGATTATAATTTATTTTATATTATTTGTTTTTGTTTTGTTATCATTTGTCTGTCTGATTTTCATTTATTAGATATATGTCAATTTATTATTATTTACTATTTACCTGTTTGTTTATTATTTAACTATACCTATGCATTTATTTATGTATTTTATTTGTTATTTACATTGTTATAGTTTTTATTTATTATTTTATTATTATTATTTTTTTTTTTCGCATCCGACCTAGATATGGACCAAAAGGTCTCCTGTCGGCATGCTCCGCCTTTGTAATCCTTTGTAATCCTTCAACATTGGATCTATCTCTTTTCTACCTCCTCTCGCTATATATCCCTATCTCTCTTTCTCCATCTCACACTCCCTTTCTCTCTTTTTCTTTCTATCTCTTTCTCTTTCTATTTCTTTTTCTATCTCTTTCTCTTTCTATCTTTCTCTTTCTATCTCTCTCTCTCTCTCTCTCTCTCTCTCTCTCTCTCTCTCTCTCTCTCACTCTCTCTCTCTTTCTCTCTCACTCTCTCTCTCTCTCTCTCTCTCTCTCTCTCTCTCTCTCTCTCTCTCTCTCTCTCTCTCTCTCTCTCTCTCTCTCTCTCTCTCTTTTCTTTTCCAATCATGGCCCCATTTAATTTATACTTCCATTTTCGTACGTATCACCCTCCTGCCAGTCCAAACCACTCCACCGATTCACCTCACCATAAAATCTGTGCTGTGCTCATAAAGATTCTTAGATCGTAAGAAACGCCGTAACTCTATGAAGCCTAGACCAGGGGGGGCCTCAACTAGAAGGGGGGGTTAATCTCCCCTCCCCCTAGATGAGAGTTGTAGGGTACGAGGAGGAGGAGGAGGAGGAGGAAGAGGAGAAGAAGAAGAAGAAGAAGAAGAAGAAGAAGAAGAAGAAGAAGAAGAAGAAGAAGAAGAAGAAGAAGAAGAAGAAGAAATGAAGACACAAATTTTCAGATGCAACCCACTGGAATACGAGTATTGATCTATTTTACATATTACCAATCTACAGATTCACCTACAGTATCGAAAGCGCTTCATAATCTTATAAACGTCAAAGCATAAGTTACCAATTCATACCGCCACTGCTGTCATGTTTTTTTTTATTCCTCCTATGTTTTCTAGATTAGAAGAAATATCCTCATTGAACCATAAACTATAGGTCTCTGCATAGTTTCTCATAGGTATTAATGTGCAAAGGAAGGTTGACAGTAATTATATCATCCACAGGAGTGAGATGGCAGTGGGAGCTTTACTACCAACCTCCTACAACCAAGCTAAATTTAGTATCATTATGTAGGTAATAAAAGCAGTTTACTGGTGGCATGTGGTGCTCAACACCATCTGCATTAGTAACTTAGAGAACAGCAAGTGTCAACACCAGGGCGGCTACACCTACAAGTTAGCTAGATATTAAATGCCTTTATTGCCTCTAGATTCACTGCTGACGTCGATTCCAGTAACACACGTCACCCACAAACACTTAGAATCACTGATAACGCCAGATCGTCGCACAATCACTGCATCTGCAAACGAAACCACAACTGCGATCCACTTCATAACACGCCCTCCATTTGCCATCAATGTCTCCTTCGCCTCAATTTACAAATTCATAGTGGGTATATACGCAATCAGCTTAAACTTCCATGTCGCCTTTCTCTCTCTCTCGAATGTAGATATGCAAATAGGTTAGATACTGTTGCTTTGGTACAATTAACTTCAAAACGAAACCCCCCCCCATTTGCTATTAGAAAAACAACGTTTAAAAACACGCGCCCAATGCTCACTGACAAAAGACCTATTCCCGTTAATGAATTCAGTTGGGTTGGCAGGCCTTGGTGTTGACAGTGTTTAATCCACGGCTACTTGCTGCCAGACCCCACACTCCCTCCCCCCCTCCCCTCCCTCGGCAGTGGCAGAGGAAGCGAGCGAGGATGAGACAGAAAATCTAACTTATGACACACTGTCGCCTGGGTCTGGGTCTAGGGCGGGAACGGGTGTTAGTGAAGAGAGTATGCAGTGTGTGTGTGTGTGTGTGTGTGTGTGTGTGTGTGTGTGTGTGTGTGTGAATGATTCGCCATGGTCTTGGATCACGTGTTGGACTCGTGATCGACAGCTATTTCCCTACCGGAAGAGAGCTCAGAGCTCATTTTTGGCCGATCTATGGGTAATACTGTGACCTTACACGCACACACACCTAGTTCCCCGCCCACGAGAGTTGGAGTAACAACCTGCAGCGCAGCGGCACTGAAATTATTTCAGCCCTGGGCGGAATTTGAACGCGTTCTGACGTAGTGGCAGGCGGGAACTCTAACCACTGCGCCACGAATGTGTGTGTGTGTGTGTGTGTGTGTGTGTGTGTGTGTGTGTGTGTGTGTGTGTGTGTGTGTGTGTGTGTGTGTTTATGTGCCTGTCTCTGCGTCCTGTCTATCTGTCTACCTAATTGTATTTACCAAATTGCAATATACATGATACCCGACACCCTGGCTCCCATGTCTATCTCCTCATGTGTGTATAGATGAGCTGGAGACTGTGAATTTATGGAAGAGTGAGCGTGTGTGTGTATCGGATGGTGATACACTCTTTACCTAAGTCCACGTATATTTTGAGTTTGTGAATACATAAAGAGAGCGAGAGACCGTGCTTAGTGAAGATCAACGTTAAATGTAAGACAAATGATTTTTGTGTTGATTATTTGCTCTAACCTGTACACTCACAGCTAACCAATTTATCATAAACAGTCTAACCCTTACATTCTATTCATCTAGTGTCATATAGAATCTTCTTTGGTCACCAGCAA
>NC_134782.1:14954994-14962494 GCF_046742065.1 Oratosquilla oratoria
AAACAGAAGAAGAAAAAGAAGTAGAAGAAGAAGAAGAAGAAGAAGAAGAAGAAGAAGAGGAGGAGGAGGAGAAACAAGAAGAAGAAAAGCAACAACAACAACAACAACCGATAAAGATGTGTATCGTTCCTGGACTTCGACACTGATTTGCCACACGATCACGTAAATCGTCCGCCACGCTCAATCTTCTCCATGTCATTGACCAAAACCCAATGATTATATATATATATATATATATATGTGTGTGTGTGTGTATATACATGTATATATACATGTGTATATACTGTATATATATATATGTATATATATATATATATATATATATATATACAGTATATTCCTCTCTTATTTATAATTACCTTTCCTTTGTCATTCAAATGAGACACTGTAAGACGTCGAGTGTGTTGGTGTGTCTAATTTCTTTCTCGACTCTTGAAAAAACCAAGACGGTGCATTATATGTCCATGACGCAATATCCGGGCTGCCATCCGGAAGTTTATATGTCCGGACACAGCCTGGGTCAGCAGCCAATAAAAAGAAGCGACGCATAATCTGAGCCAATAAAGAGAGATGTGAATGGCCCCTGAGGTGATGTACTGCAGACACGACATCAGATGTGCCATAACTAAGGCTTACATGTTCCTGCGGGCGAATGGTGCTGCTCTTTTTTTCCCTCTCTCTCTCCTCTCTTCCTCTTCTTAACTCTCCTTCAGCTATCTCTCCTCCCTCTTCTCAATTTTCTTGCATTCCGTCTTCTGTCTACATGTTCCTTCGGTGACTGATTTTTATTTTTGTCCTCCTCCTCTCATTCCTCTTAGTTTCCTTCTCTGTCCTCTCCCTATTCTCCTTCCGCTCACTCTTCTTACTCTCCTTCTCCCTCATCTCACTCATCTTGCTCTCGTCCTCTTTTTTTCTCTCTCTACCATCTTACACCTCTTGCTCTCCTTATTCATCATCTTCTCACTCTTCTCACTCTTCTTGCTGTACTTCTTTTGCCTCTTCTCCCTCGTTAGTGTTCACGTCTTCCTTATATGCTGTATAATGAGGGACTCGCTGACATCTACCTGCCCCATCCCACACACACATACCAAAGAAAGATCTTGTTGCCGAACTCCTTGTCCCTTTCTTTTATTGAGGAAATAAATATAACCACCAGTCATTGTATGCTATATGACTTGAAAATCCAATAATATAGAACCTATCTTTACCAAAGAAAACAGTACACACACACACACACACACACACACACACACACACACACACACACACACACACACACACACACACACACACACACACACACACACACACACACACACACACACACACACACATTCCTTTGTATCTTTAGCTTATAAGTCCCAATTGTCTGCTGTCTCATTTACTTTCCTGAAGAGGGTTACAGTTGGTAGCCAAAATATAGAATCTTCTTTTATTCGAAATTTATTTTTTCCTACTGTGGGTTTCTTGTGTTATTTACAATTGTGCTACTGCATTTTTGTTTAGACATTATATATATATATATATCTTTATATATATATATATATATATATATATATATATATATATATGTGTGTGTGTGTGTGTGTGTGTGTGTGTGTGTGTGTGTGTGTGTGTGTGTGTGTGTGTGTGTGTGTGTTTATTTATGTATTATACACACATATACATCAAACCTATTTGGGAAAACACGTGCCCACGTGCTCAGACCTGTGACGTCACCCGCTAGTAGCCAATGAGCGAGCACTAAATCTCTCCACGTTCTCATACGTCAGTCCACGTCGTGCTTCCTCCACCAATCACATCGTCTCCGTCTTTCATCTCACTCATCGTCTTGCGTCCCCATGACAACGCAGCAAAGCCTGTCTTGCTTCCTGGATTATTACCTTTTTTCTTTTCGCTAATTTTGTTTCATTTAATACGTCATTCAGTAATGAGATTTGCATTATGTTTTGTAAACCTCCCCTAGCCTGCTTCTAGCCGGCCTCCTTTTTGTTCCCTATCCTCTTACCTCGCAACTTCCTAGCCCCTTTTTCCCTAGCCCCATTTTCCCTAGCCCATGTCTTCAAGACCCATTGCTCCCCTAGCCCCTACCCCCGTAGCCTCCCTTAGCCCACATTTCCTCGGCTTTACATTTTTTTTTCTTTTTTCTTCATTTCCCAGTTGTGCACCATAGCCTGTTTTACATGTCCTTCGTCCCACATCTCCCTCTCCCAGTATCCTCATCTCCTGAGCCCTCCAGACTTACATCTCCTCTCCTTCGTCCTCTCGAACCTCTCTGTCGATCTGTTTCCCCAAAGTCTCCGGATCTTCCGAGATCCCTTTTCCCCGAATCACGCCTCCCCTACTTGCCTCCCCTTTGCCCCACGGGATCCCCCAGATGGTCATCCCCAAGATATCTTCACCTTCGCAGACACCCGTTGCAACACCCAATCAGCATAGACTCAGGGTCCAACCTTTTTCGTCTTTTTTTTTTGTTTTTTTTTCTCTTTTCTTTTTCTTCTTTTTTGATTTTCTTTCTCTTCTTTTTCTTCTCCTTCTTTCTCTTCTTCTTCACCTTCTTCTTCTCCTTTTTCTTCTTCTTTTTCCTTTCCTGTTCTTCGTCTTCTTTTTTGGCTTCTTCCTTTTTTTATCTTCTTTTTCTTCTTCCCCTTCTCTTTCTTTTCCTTCTCCTTGTTCTCCTTCTTCTTTTCCTCTTTTTATATTCTTCTTCATCATCTTTTTCATCTTCGTCTTCCTCTTTTTTCATCTTCTCCTTCACCTTCTCCTTATCCTTCTTCTTTTACTCTTTTTCTTCTTCTACTTCTCCTTTTTCCTCTTTTTTATTTCCCACATCCTCTTCATCTTCTTATTATACCTCTTTTTTATCTTCGTTTTCTTCTTGCTTTTTTTTATAATTTTCTTCTTTTTCCTCTTCTTCTGCACCCAAACCTTTCGATTTTCTTTCTGCCCTGAGCCTCAATTTTTTTGGTTTCCCTCGAACTCCAACCTTTTGGTCTTTTTTCCCTCATGTCCTCGAGCCTCCGCAGTCTTCGGCTCCTTCTCCAGAACCCTTCAGTCAAGCAAGCGCCTCACTTCCCTAGGTTTTCCTTCCCCTCACGAAATCCCCCTTCAGGTCTCCCTTCCCACGTTCTTTCTCCCCTTCTTCCCATCACCCTAGACCTTACGAGATCCCTTCTTAATCCCCCCCTCCGTCTCACCCCCACCCCCCACCTCAGACCTCTCCTTTCTTCTTCCTTACAGTTGCGACTTTCCTCTCTTTTACTTAAAGTAACCACTCCGCCCTTTCTCACCAGATGCCTTCATGAAGATTCCTCCTCTCCTCTTCCTCTGGATTCCTCATCTTCCTCTTCCTCTGGACCTTATCTTCCAGTTCCCCTTTCCTTTGGGTTGCCTAAAGTCAGCTCCCGTCTCCCCAAATCCCCTTTTAGGACTCTCCTTCCATGTCCTCCCTGCAGGATCTTTTACCTCCTCAGATCCTTTCTCTGTTAGCAGCGCCACGGAGACGACTGGGGAGGATTTTGACGTCAACCAGAATAAAACGTTTAGTGCCTCCCGATAAGAACAAGGTACTTGGGGACAGGCTCAGTCTCGTTCTTACTGAAGGATTGCCACGAAGATGAATGAAATAGGATAAGTATCCTTCTGTGCAAATTGGATTACACCCACCTTCCTCCACCTCCACCTCCACTCCCACCTCCTCCTCCAAGACTCCAGCTTTTGGCCTCCATTCTTCAGGTCGAAGCTTTGCTTTCAGTTTGAAAAAATCGCCCAGCGTTGGCAGAACAGAATATGTAAAGTGTCTTAAAGGAGCGTAGGGACGAGGGGGAGCAGAGGGATGAATAGGAGAGATAGGAAAAGCAAAAGAAAGAAGAGCAGAAGAGGAAAGATGGAGGGATGAGGAACAGGGAGAAAAGTGTAAGAGGAAGATCAGAATGCATTGTGAATTTCACCGTCACCCGAATTAGGTCATCTAGACTTAACCAGAGCAAAACCTATTGATAATGTCATCCTAACGAAAGGAGGTTAGCTTTCCTCGCAGTCAACCCCCCTCAGCTTAGTAAATTCTGTTTGGCGGTAGTCGGGACAAAACCTGAGAAGTGTCTCCTGATTCTGTAGAGTTGGGACTACTGTTCAAGTCTTCTGGCTTCCAAGTCCGCATATTTTCACTCGCGTCTCTCACTCAGTCTCTCAGCCCACTATTTCGAAACTCGCCCATTCCCACGGTTTCCCCTGCCACAGATTTCCTCCAACGGGAGAAAATTTCCCCAAGAACTCACCTACATTGCCTTCCAGCAGAACCACGCCTTCCACGTGAGCTCTCTCTCTTTGCCTTTTTCACTTCCTTCTCTTCCTTCCTCCTTCTCTCTCCCCTACCTCTCTCTATTTCTTCTTATTCAATACCCTCCATTTTATCTCTTTTCCTCTCTGCTTTCCTTTCTCTACCTCTTTTACTTCCCCAACCCCAAACCTCCTGCCTTGAAGAACTTTCTCCTCCCACGTTTAATCCTCCTTCCTTTCTTCCTTTTTTTTTTTTTTTTTTTTTTTTTTCCCCTTCTTCTTCGACCGTCGACCGCGTCTCTAGCTCCTCGAACTCCGCCAATACTTCTCCACCATCCCGGCCCATGTTCCTCCGCGTCTTTACAGGCCACTCCTCCTCCTCCTCCTCCTCCTCCTCCTCCTCCTCCTCCTCCTCCTCCTCCTCCTCCTCCTCCTCCTCCTCCTCCTCCTCCCCCCAACCTCTCTCCTCCCCCCCCAACCTCTCTCCTCCCCCCCCCAACCTCTCTCCTCTCTCTCCTCCCTCCTCCCTCCTCCCTCTTCAGTTAATTCGTATTTTGTCCCCGACAACCAGCTCTTTACTCTTTGGGAGCAATATTGCGCTTGTTAGATGAAGCTATAGAGCTCGTAATGAAGAAATTAAAGAGGAGTAGTAGTAGAAAGAAAGGGACAGTAGATACCAAAAGTGATTAGTATTCTTCTTTGAATGAAGATTAGTATCGAACCCAAAAAGAATCCTGCTTGAATGGCTTGTAGGTAGAGGGTATTGTCTCTCTAATTAACCTTTTTCTCTTCCCATTTTCTATCAACTTTTTGTCTCTCATCATCTTCTTCCTCCTCTTTACTGCCGTATCTCTTCACCTCTTCCTTACCATCTTATACCTCCTCCTCCTCCTTCTCCTCCCTCACCTTCTCCCTTCCTCTCTCTCTCTTTCGTCCCTCTCTCTTTATCTGTATCCACTCTTCCTCTCTCATTTTTGTTCCTCTCTCTTCATCTGCACCCTCTCTCCCCTTCTCTCTCTTTATCTGTACCATCTCTCCCTTTCTCTCTTTCGCTTTTGTTCCTCTCTCTTCATCTGTACCCTCTCTCCCTTCCTATCTCCGCTTCTCTTCGCCCTTCTTCCTGTTCCCACTCTCTTCGCCTCTCCACCTCACTTCCTCTCTTTCCTTGTCTCCTTCTCTATTTCTTTCTTCCCGTCTCCCCCCCCCAACTGTCTTTGTCTCTACCCTTCTCTCCTTTTTGTTCTTGTGGTTCCCTTGCTTCTTCGTCTTTAGCTCCTGATGTTTCTTGCGTACAGTGTTTTTCCTTCCTTGTTTACCACACGCAACTCCTTTTTTTATAATTGGCATTGCTCCTCAACCTCCGCTTCATCCTTCAGCTTCTTCTTCTTTTGCTTCGAAGTCACGACCGACGTCATTTTTTTCCTTAGATACTCGGATTTCGTTGTTGTCGACGTTGTTTTGTACCTGTGTGAAGGTCCCTGCACGCTTCGTGCAACGTCTGTCGTGCCCGGTGTGTACCTCGGGTGGAAGTGAGTACTTTGACGGTAGCAAAAAATAAATAAATAAATAAATAAATAAATAAATGAATAAATAAATAAATAAAATAAAAGAGTGGGAGGAGTCAATCGAGAGAAAGAGAGAGAGAGAGAGAAAGAGAAAGAGAGCGTATGAAATGGGTTTGTCACTACCAACGGGTACTACACAGCTATATGGAACACTGTGACAGGCCCCCCCCCAAAAAAAAATACAAATCCGAAATAGGTTATCACCCTGTAGCACAGCGACCTGTTTTCTCGATTTATGACCAGAGTTAAACCATTTCTTTTTATCTACATGAATAAAGCGGCGCCATGATTAGTTATGGCTGTTTTTGGATTTAGTCATGCAATACCTCTTTACTGTCTTTATTCGTTCTTGCATAACTCGATTATCCAATACGTCGTAGTCGCCCAAATGCTTGAAACCCTGCATTAGTGTCCACAGGCTGAAACGTGTAATAATGAAAGCCTCAATGCTGTAATGTTGACATAGCCATTAGCGAGGAGAATCCAGTTAGATAATGAAGGGACAGTGGAGGATGATAATAAAACTGCAAAATTCATTGGCGAGGACGTGAGTGAGGCAATTGGTTAATTGGATTATGGTATGTACATGGACTGACAAACACTGTTGATGCACAACACTGATACAGCATGATGCACTAACCCCTCATGGAATACATCAGTGTATGTGTGTGTGTATATATACCTAGTTGTATTTACCTAGTTGTATCTTACGGGAAGGGGAGCTATGCTCGTAGTGTCCCGTCTTTGTATCTCGCAGTGTCTAGTTTGTTCTTAAATTCGTGTATAGTTTTTGCACACACTATTGTTTTATCCAGTTTGTTCCAGATATCCACCACTCTGTGTGGAAAATTGTTTTTTTTTTTAGGTCTCTTCTATAACTATCATTTTTGAGTTTCATATCATGTCCCGTTGTGTGTGTGTGTGCGTGCGCGCGCGCGTGCGCGCGTGTGTGTGTTATAACACTAATAATCGCTTTATTGAGTTAACAGTGATAAATTGAGACACTTGACAATATACAGTCTGTGGTAATTTTAGGACTAGACTAATGTGAGTGGATAATTTGCACAATGGACAGAATAACGTTCTTCCTCTGATGACTACATGTTTGTTACTGGTGTGTATGTGTGTGTGTGTGTGTGTGTGTGTGTGTGTGTGTGTGTGTGTGTGTGTGTGTGTGTGTGTGTGTGTGTGTGTGTGTGTGTGTCTGTGTGTGTGTGTGTGTGTGTGTGTCTGTGTGTGTGTCTGTGTGTGTGTGTGACTGCAATTAAACATTTTACACTGTGTATTAGTGTATGTGTGTATATTTGTATATGAATATTAGTATGTATGTTAGTATTAGTGAATGCAATCAGAGATTGTTCGCTTGAAAAAGTATGTGTGTACTAATATTTGCAAGAGAAAGCGCTTACGTAATCATCTAATCATGAACAAGAGACAATTAAAGGGATTCATATGTTCTTGAAACCACACCGAAGTGTGTGGTGTTTATGAGCTTTAAGGGATTACGCGACCGGGCGATTTATGTGAGTTTAGTTAACCTAAATTAGATTAACAACTTGGTTATATCCAGAAGGAGATAATGAGAGTAACCGACAGGGAGATAAAACGAGTTTTTTTATTCTTATTTCTTATTTGGATTTTTATTTATTTATTTATT
>NC_134782.1:14967494-14982494 GCF_046742065.1 Oratosquilla oratoria
GAAGTTCTCCTTTCTCTCAGAGTGGGTGGTAAGAGACGAGTACTGAAAAAAGAATGGAAAGAGGAAGAGAGCAAAAAGGGAAGGTGGAAAAGAAAGAGAGGGAAAGGGAATGGAAGTAGAAGGAGAGGGGAATGTAGAAAGAAGGGAAAGGGAGGAAGAAAGGAAAGTGAAAGGGAAAGAGAGGGAAAGGGAATGGAAGTAGAAGGAGAGGGGAATGTAGAAAGATTGGGAAGGGAGGAAGAAAGGAAAGTGGAAGGGAAAGAGAGGGAAAGGGAATGGTAGTGGAAGGAAAGGAAAATGGAGAAAGAAGGGGAAGGGAAGAAGAAAAAGGGAAAAGGAAAGAGAGGGAAAGGGAATTGAAGTAGAAGGAGAGGGAAATGTAAAAAGGAGGGGAATGGAGGAAGAAGGGAAAGTGGAAGGGAAAGAGAGGGAAAGTGAATGGGAGTGGAAGGAGAGGGTAATGTATAAAGAAGGGGAAGGGAGGAAGAAGGAAAGTGGAAGGGAAAGAGATGGAATGGGAGTGGAAGGAAAGGAGAATGGAGAAAGAAGGGGGAAAGGAAGAAGAAAAAGTGGAAGGGGAAGAGAGGGAAAGTAAATGGGAGTGGAAGGAGAGAGGAATAGAGAAAGATGGGAAAGGTGAAGGAAAGAGAATGGGAGTAGAAGAAGAGAGGAAGAGGAGGAGGGGAGGAGAGGGGAGAGAAGTGGAGTGGGCAAGTGACGGGAAAGGATCGAGAAGACCTGGGAAGGGGAGGGAGAAGGAATGGACAAATTTAGAGATCCGCAAGAGACTGAAGGCGATGTCGAAGAGCGGGACAAAGATGGATCTGGCAGTCGTGATGGCTGAAAAGATGGAATGAGGAGGGGGCAGAAGCTCTGAGCTGATTTCGTTTTAATGTGAAGTGCAGATGAAGAAGTCTGGAAAAAGAAATAGAGAGACAAGCCAAAGGAAGAGTACGAGGCAAGGAAGTGAAAGAGGAGGTTGTAAATAAAGAGGATGTAGAGGAGGAAAAGAGGAAGAAGAGAGAGAATAGAAAAGGAGGGGGAAGATAAATTAGAGTGATGTTTATAGAAAATATATTAGAAAAGAGAAGAGTTGAGAAAGGAATAGCGGGGTTGAAGGGTTTATGTGAGTAGATGGAGAAAAGTGGACCATATATGAGAATAGAGAAGGGGGAGAAAGATAGGTAAGAGTGATGTTTATAGAAAATATATTAGAAAAGAGAAGAGTTGAGAAAGGAATAGCGGGGGTTGAAGGGTTCATGTGAGTAGATGGAGAAAAGTGGCCCATATATGCAACGCATCTGATGGCAGAAGTTGCATAGTTGTGATTGCCCTGGGAGTGATTTGTGAGCAGGAGAGGGGAGTTGGGCGTGGACATGAAGCGGATGAAAGAGTTCGGGGCTTCTTGAAAGAGGTTAGATCCAAGTAATTTTGTCGTTTTGGGTCTCAGGGTATGGAAGACCATCCCAAGATCTAATCTTCAGGGAATTTTCAAGAATCTCCTGGGATTTGGCTCTTCCGCAAATTAAGAAACAACAATCTGTGGGATATAAATCCAGAAGTGTAGTTGCCTTTAGGTGTGACAAATGATTTCATTTTTGTCCTCCTCTTCCTCCTCCTCCTGCTCCTCCTTTCCTCCTTTCCTCATCCTCTTCCTCCTCCTCCTCCTCCTTCTCTCCTCTTCCTCCTCCTCCTTTTCCACCTCCTCCTTATTCTTCTCCTCTTCCTTCTTCTCTTCCATTTCCGACCGCTTTCCTCTTACAAATCCCTCCATCAATCCATTCTTGCTTGGTTCTTCTCCGTCCTCTCCACCAACTCTCAGGAGTTTTTCCTTCGTCCGGATACGTTTCCCACCCCCCAGAAGTCAATCCCCTCCATCAATCTATCCCCCCTCCCCCCCCACGCCTCTTCTTCTCCCTCAGTTCTCTCTCTCTCACATTCTTCTTTTCTCTCATAAGACAGAACCCTTCGGCGAATCAGAACCTCTCTCTTTACCATAGCCAGAAGGTTTCCACTCCCAATTTTGTCATGTATGGAGTACTGGCTGCATAATTTAAATTACGGTCATCAACGGATGGGACATAAGAGATACCAAAACAGCCCAGAGTTTTTTTTTTTTTTTTTTTTTTTTTTTTTTTTTTTTTTTTTTTTTTTTTTTTTTTTTTTTTTTTTTTTTTTTAAGAATAGTCTAATCTCTACTCAAAGAGAGAAGGCTGATTACATTTAGATCCTACTATCCCTCCTTTCTGGTCCTTCTTAAATCTCCCCTTTGCTACCTTTGTGACGTCATCTCAGTGTGGTATCTCCCTATGTGACTGAATAACTGGTTTTTGCCCATAAACACTAAAACCAGTCGTCTTACGATAAGGTAACATTTGCCCCTTCGTTACATAATGGGCTCTGCAGAGATGAAGAGAACAGCACGAGAGGAACCAGAATAAGAGATGAGACGTACCAATAATTGCAAATCCGATAAAACTTCCGATATTGCTCTAAGCCTCCGATTCCGATACCTGCAATGATTATCATAGTTCGTGGTTATTTTCAGGTCCTGCAGTTGGTTTACGAAACGAATATTTTATTAACAAAGCGCATTTATTAACTATTTCGATGGACTCTGAAGCTTAGATTAGTATCGAGACTCGCATCGGAGTTATTTTTTTTTTATCTTTTTTTATTTATTTTTTTTATCGTCCCATCACTAAAATGAAACAAAAAATAAATAAATAAAAATAAATAAATAAATAGAACAAAAATAGCGATGGCTCCTTCGAAAGAGGCTTCTACGCAAACTAAGAGGTGTGTATATATTATATATATATATATATATATATATATATACATATATATATATATATATATATATATATATATATGAATAGAATCACCAGTGATGCCTATGTCAATAAAATGATTCCGACAGTCGTCCCCGGGCTCAAACCGAGTTAGATTAACTCACAGGTTGGAGAATTTTAGAGTTCGGTAGCTCAGTTGGTGGAGCGTCGTCTTTGCTTCTCGCAAGCGTCGGTTCGAGTCCGGGGATGGCTGTCGGAATTATATATATATATATATATATATATATATATATATATATATATATATTATATACAGTATATATATATTATATACAGTATATATATATATATATATATATATATATATATATACATATATAAAAACACGGCCAGAAAGCAACTCGAACAAAATTAAAGGAATGAGAACCCGGTATGGAAAAAGTCAATATCACATTCGTATTTCCAATACTCGGATATTGACAGTAAACAAGAATGGTGTCAGCGCTTGTTTACAAAGCCCAAAGAATACCCGTGGCCTTCTTCAGAACCTGGGCTCGTCCTACCCCTTGCCCGACATCGACCTCAGCCCCCATCACCCTTTCCCGGACTCCATCCCGAGCGCACAAAACAATTTCGACTCGCGGAGAGCGCCAATAGCGTCTTCCTTCACCTCAGCGTGACCGCACTTCTTTCTGATCGCGGTCATTTCGGTGCCCACGGACGGCTATCTACCCCTGCCGCCACCCATTTGCGCCCCTCGCCTCTCTCTCTCTCTCTCTCTCTCTCTCTCTCTCTCTCTCTCTCTCTCTCTCTCTCTCTCTCTCTCTCTCTCTCTCTCTCTCTCTCTCTCTTTACACACACACACACACACACACACACATATATATATATATATATATATATATACTCGTATATCTTTCTCGCCGTCTCCTTTTCCCTTTTCCGCCTCTTTGTCCTCTTCATTTCACGCTCTTTTTTCTCCTGATTCTGTTTCGTCTCTTCCATCTCCTTTGCTCTTCTCTCTTCCTCTGTTCTATCTTCTCTCATTCTCTTCCTGCTTTATTATTCTATTTTTACTTCTCTTTAGCCTCTTTGATTTCTCCACCTCTCTTTTTACTCCCCTCTTACTCTTTCCCCTCTCTCTTCCTTCTATTCCTCCTCCTTCTTTTCCTCCTCCTTTTCCTCTTCCTCTTCCTCCTTCTACTCCTTCTCTTCCTCCTCTTCCTCCTCCTACTTTGATGGTCCCACACGCCCGACGTCCGCAGGGCTGCCGTGGACGCACCCACTCTTCTTCTTCTTCTTCTTCTTCCTTCCGAGCAGTTAAGCTTCCTTATCTGCTCTCGATCAACAGTTTCCCCTCCATGTATGCCTTTGTCCCCGCTCCACGCCTCTCGCCTTCTCGGGCGTATCTCCTCCAGGTCGCTTCAGCTATGGTTGTTCTCGTGATATCCTACACCCAACCCCCAACCCACGCCGTCAGTCGATTCTGTTGATGTGGCAAAGAACCTTTTCCATCTTCGAGACTCTTCATTTCTTGCTTATACCTTTAGGTAATTAGAACTCCATATACGGGCTGGAGTTCGAGAAATGGCGTTCTTTGTGGAACGCTGTAAAGGAAAAAAATCAAGTTCTGTTTGTTTCCTTTAGGACACGTTTCGTCGTTCCATGCAGGTCCTTCCACCATCACCTCCACCAACCGCTTTTTCTCACATTAAGACGTCTGTCTTCATTTGCTTTGTGTCTGTCCCGCAGTTTTCACATTTCCATATTTCTTAGATCCAGTCCCGTGCGTCCGTCATCCATTACTTACAAATAGCTTTCCCTTGTTTGATATATAAAGGCATGTGTAGCCTTTATATTTGTGTGTGTACCTCAGAAACATATTTTTCAATATATGTCTCGGCTACACACCTTTCTGTTTGTGTGTATATCTCCGTTTCTTATATTTCACGGGTCCATAATTGTTTTTCCTTTAATTGTCTTCTTTCCATTTGCGTTTATTTCTCCGGTCCTCACGTTTCGAATCTACTTAATCATTTCTCATTTTGCTTGACTACCTATTCTACATTCATGTGTACATTCTCGATTCGCAAGTTTCACAGTTCCTTATTTATTTCTCAGTTACTCGACTTCATCTGACAACCTTGTCTCCATAAGTTTGTATATCTCTGGTCCGCATATTTTACAGTTCCATGCATATATTTCTCAGTTACATGTCTTTGTTGAACTACCTTCCCAAAATCATATGTATATCTCCGCCACAGTCATCTCACGTTTCCGTATTTATTTCTCAGTTACACGTCTTTCCTTGCCGAACTACATTCCCTATATTCATATCTATATCTCCGGTACAGTTATTTCACGTTTCCTTATCTATTTCTCAGTTACACATCTTTCCTTAACGAACTACCTTCCCTATATATTCATAGGTGTATCTCCGGTCTAGTTATTTCACATTTCCTTATATATTTCTCAATAGTGTGATCTGCTTAATTGCTTCTGACACATTTAATAAGTGCCTTTCACCTACAAGAAATTACGAAAAAGGGAAAATTATGTAGAACTGGTAAAGAGTTGGTGCATGTCCTGGCTAGCCATTCAGTTTACAAATGGGAAAAGGCCTTTTGGTATATGTATGTGATTCACCACAGTCGTAGGTCACGTGTTAGACTCGTGATTGACAGCTATTTCCCTCCCGAAAGAGAGCTCAGAACTCATATATCCCCGATTTATAGGTTATGCTGTGACCTTACACAGCCAAACTCCTTGTATGTATGTGTGTATGTATATATGTGTGTTTGTATTTTCTGAATTAAACTTTAGAAGCCATCTACGTTACCAACAATAATGGCGTTTTATTGCCAGAGGCAGTGTTCATTCAATAAATCTAGTCTACTTTATTTCACAAACTGTATTTCTTCTTTATTTATATTCATACCTCATATACTCTTACTCATTTCCCTATGTTACCAGTTGTTTGCCCATTTTTCTTTCCTTTTCCTTCATTCTGATTTTTTTTTCTTCCTTTCATAATATTTGGTTTCCTGTCCCCACACCCTTGTGTTCCCTTGTACTCCTCTCTGCTGCCAACCCAACCCCTCGTTTCCCCTTTCTCGTATTTTACCTTCCCCCGAGTCATAGTTCCTGTATATATTGTCCTTGGGATCTCACAATAGCAACGCACAACCTTTTTGATCCAACAAGGTTGGATGCGGACAAAAAGGGGAGAAACGAAGAGAAATGCATAAACGGAAAGTAAACATGTAAACAATATGAATATTTCGACGATTTTCCTGTTGCATAGGTGTTTAACCAACAAAATATCAAAACTAAAAAAAAATTTCTACTCCATTGCCTTGGCTAGAGGTTATATATCATGACTATGCAATTGAAGAATTCATTTCTTCTTATTTTCATGTTATTCCCGTTCTTACAGACAGGTTATTTCTCGCCTTATTGGTTGATATTTATTTGTAGTATATTCTAAATCATTATATTAATTTTATTTAAAGTCTTGAAGACTTTGCGTCATAAAATATTTTAGGGTGTTTCCGGATTTTTTTTCCAGTATTTGCCATAGATTTCGTAGCTCGTCTCTATTCTTTCAAGTGTGTCTATGTCTTTAACAAAATCCAAGCGCACAAGACTCGTTTTGGTTTTCATGTGCTGAAACAAAATTCTCGCTCTTGAAGTGTCAAAATAAAAAGATACGTTTCTATTGGTTCTTCATTAAATTCTTTAGATTTAAGCTAATCTGTTTAACCGACACAAACACTACCTCCATTGGTTTTCTCCTAACTGCCAGTTCAGAAACTCGGCGATATCATTTAGCTCAATTAGTTTCACCAATTACGTTAATTATACCAATTACACTTTCCCACACGCTCACGGCACTATCCTACCCATTCCGAAGTGGAGGAACTGTTGGACTAAGCCACCAATCACGAGCTTCGTACTACTTCCCCCTGGCCAATCACGTTGCGTCTTTCAGCTGCCATCTTAGGAACGAGAGTAAATGCCTCAGGGAGAATTCCGAGAAGAGGATGCCATGCCCGCATCCTCTGGAGTATACCAATAATGGCAAATAAAATAAAAACAGCTCTTGAAGCTTCTGCCTCCGGATACTCCTCCGCAATTGAATAGAATCGTCTGTTGGAAGACAGCAGAGTAGGACTTGTAGTGATGTGCTTGAAATGGGCGAATTTAGGTATAAAAAATAAGAATAAGTAAATCATACGAAAATCGAATAAAACATAGGAATCTGTTTTCCCCTAAAAGCGTAGACTCAGAGGTGACTTGATACAGGTATTTAAGATTCTAAATCTAAAGGGAATTGACAACATCAAAAATGACAAAATGTTCACACTGAATGAGAATCAGACAAGAAATGATGGTTTCAAACTGTCAAGAAATATATTTAATTTGTAAGTGGATAGAAACAACTTCAACCGTGTAGTTAATGAATGGAATAAACTTCCTGCAGAGGCAGTGTAATGTAGTTCATTTCGAAGCTTTAAGATTCGTTTAGATAAACACCTAAACATTCATCTTTTGCCCATTTGTTTGGGTTAATTCTACCCACAAATTATCATATGCATCCATTTTCACTTTCTCTAAAACACAGGCATGGACATTGCTTTTAACGTACAACAGAACACCCCCACCTTTCTTGTGGTTTCTATCCGGATGAAAGTGTTTAAATCCCGAAATAGTTCAGCTTCAAACTTTTTATTCTTATCATATCGAAATTTTCGCTTTTGACATACGCCTGGATTTCTTGGAATTTGTTCCTAATACTGCGAGCATTAAAGTATATGGTTTTAAGAAACTCGTGATTATTTCTTTTTGACTCGTTTTGATTTTTAACATCATTCCTTACATTTTAATTTTGTTCTTTATACCTTGCTCTATATTGTCATGTATGCTCGTACAATTCCTTTCATTCTTATGTTCTTATGTTTTAAGACAAAATAGAAACATCAAAGGTGAATTTCTTCCTGAAATATTTCTTTGAGACAGATTTAACCATGGACGGAAGAGGTCTTTCTCAAAAGAAAATCAAAAAGCAAAAATAAAAGGCCGTCGAGAGAATGAAAATTGTGACTCGACTCAAATTAACTGAAGGTTTGATGTGAGCTAATGAACTCTTTGATCAGTAGTCCTCTACCTCGGGTCTATGGGCCACTACTGGGCCACAGAACAACACAAGAAGGCCACAGTACGAAATGTAGTGGTAGTTAGTGTATGTCTAAAGGCTTTATTCATTCATAAGATGGCCTCAATAATACATAATCATGGGATGCATGAGAAAATAGATTTATGATCCTTGATTAAGTTACAGAGAGAGAGAAATCACAGGACTTTAAATATATTTTCCCATAGCTGAACAAAATCTTGTGTTAGCAATAAGAAAGGTCTGGAATGTTAAGGTAAAAAAATAATAATGATATAATAAAAAAAAATCGTGTAAGGCCCAATAGACGATTGAACAGTCCGAAATGACTTAGCTATTGAGAGAGAAAAATAATGGATTGTTTTCCCAAAGGAAGGATATGGATTTGTAGTGTTCCTTCGAGAGAAAAAATAGTGACAATCCTTCACAAGAAACAATCTTTGGAGAGTAGTCGTCGAAAGATGAGAATAATGAAACTGTTCATAGAAAAAAATATCAAAAGAATTTACATAGACCTCCTTCATGCGAACTGGGTGCTACTTTCTTTTTTAACAGAGTTACTTTTCGCTTTCTTTTGTTCGTCCTCCTTCTACCCTCACAGTATCGAATGATTAATACGATATCGATTAAAACCGTCCCTATGAGTTGACACCTTTTCTTTTATCGTCCCTGCAACAAAGATATTTTATTCATTTCCGTGGAACACTTTCGAGACAAAAATGTTTCAGTCTCGTAGATTATTGGACAGTGACATTTACGAAGTTCAGGGATTTGATTAAATATATACATATTTCATCTTGATTGGTGCCAACATTCTAGAGGAAAAGGGGGTTGTGGCAACAATAAATAAATAAATAAATATATATATATATATATATATATATATATATATATATATATATATATATATATATATACATATTTATATATATATATATATATGTATATATATTATATATATGTGTGTGTGTGTGTGTGTGTGTATTTATGTATGTATATGTACATATATGTATATATGATATATATATATATGTGTGTGTGTGTGTGTGTGTGTGTATATACGAGTATACATATATATATGTATATATAGATATATATATATATATATATATATATATATATATATATACATACATACATACATATATGCATACATACACCGATAACACTTTGCCCCTTATAAGGGGAGGAGTGACCAAATCAAAGCTCAATCCCATTTTATGGATAAAGAAAGATGTTCAGGTGGGAGTGGGTGGGAGAATGAAAGGTTGAAAAGTTAAGAACATACACGTGCACCTGTGCATTCTCAAACATTCACACACTCTCGTATGAGTATGCACACACACACACACACACACACACACACACACACACACACACACACACACACACACACACACACACACACACACACACACACACACACACACACGTTCAGAGGTACCTTTGTAATGTAAGAGCAAGGGAATATAAGAATAATGAAGAAATACATCAATCAAGATGTATTACCTAGTAAGCACATTAGGTAAAATGAATAATATCAATTAAGGAAACGCCGAAATAGGATGTCTGTGTAAAGGAATCCATTTTGGTGACGAAAGGAGGACGTAAGAGAAGCGTTGGTCTCATCACATTGGGATGAAATCGTCCTCTTGTCCCTGACTGCTCGTCCCAGCGAGGGAAAGTGTCCGTGATGACGAGGCAGCGGCCCAACACAACAGGCCGCTTTGTCCACCCACCGCGCCTCTAACGTGAGGAACATGAAGAAGGAGGCAGGAAAGGAAGAGGAGGGAGAGAGGGGAAGTAGAGGTAGATGAGAAAGAGGGAGAAAAGACGGAAGTAGAGGGGATGACGTGGGAAACGTAAAGAAGGAGGGAGGGAGAGAGGGAAGGAGGGAAGTAGAGGGAGATAAGGATGTGGAATAAAGACGAAGGTAGAGGGAAAGACGTGAGAAAAATAAAGAAGGAGGGAGGGGGGAGGGAAGGAGGGAAATAGAGGGAGATAAAAAGTGGGGGAAGGGAGGGGGGACGTAGAGGGAGATAGGAAATTGGGAGAAGGGAGGGAAATAGAGGGGAGGACGTGGAGAACATAAAGAAGGAGGGAGGGAGAAAAACAGCAAGAGGGTAGGAGAGGGTGGGAATCGAAGTAGGGAAGAAAGTAGAGAGAAGGAAGGAAGAAAGGAGGGAAGTGGAGGAAGAAATTGAATAGGGTGAGTGGGGAATTGAGGGACGTAATTGAAGGAAAGTAGAGAATGAGGATAGAAGTAGAGGAATGACGAAGGTTTGACTGTAATGAGGAAACCTAAATGACCGTTTTGTAAATGAAAAGAATGGTGAAGATTCTCATGATGATCATTAGTCTAATTAATCAGTTTTTTTTTCCTCTTGCTGTTCTTGCTGTCACCCTTTCTGGTTATCTTTGCTTCATTTCGTCGTGTATTTCTGTTTTTCTTATTTGTGACTCTTTATCTTTTATGAGTGATGTCTTTAGTATAATTACTTTCTGGGTACTAGATACTTATGAATAATGCCTTGGACTTCTTGTTACTGTGTCCATCCTTTCGCATCCCTCCCTCTCCCTCCCTCCGGTCCCCTCCCACTCACTCTCCCCCTCTCCCCATCTCCCTTCCCCTCTCCCTTCCCCTCCACTGTCATCACAACAATTACCATTATAATCCCTGGTGGCAGGGGCACTTTCAGAGTAAGCACGACAACAATAACATTCAGCGAACAAGAACAGTAATGTTTATGTTGTATTTGTAGTAATGACACTCAAGAATGATAAGTGACAGAGGTAATCAAAGATAAACGGTTGTATTTACCATCTGCATACATTAACCTCTTCGCTTTTGTCCGGCCTGCTATGGGTAGATCCAGACAATTATGTTAACGTGCATAGTCTCTTCCTCTCTCTGTCTCTCTCTCTCTCTATCTATCTATCTATCCATTCTCTCTCTCTCTCTCTCTCTATTTCTCTCTCTCTCTCTCTCTCTCTCTCTCTATTTCTCTCTCTCTCTCTCTCTCTCCCTTCGTTCTCTCTTTCTCTCCTGCTCTCTCTCTTTCTCTCCTCTCTCTCTCTCTCTCTCTCTCTCTCTCTCTCTCTCTCTCTCTCTCTCTCTCTCTCTCTCTCTCTCTCTCTCTCTCTCTCTCTCTCTCTCTCTCTCTCCCTCTCTCTCTCCCTATTCCATAACGTTTCCTAAACTTTCCATTCGTTTATCGTCAATTTGCTCTCTTTGGATCTGTCCTACAATTCTGCATCCTACTATGTCCACCTCGCTATTTAGTTTCCGTAAATTCTTGAGGAATTTTTGTCTTCCACTTTCTAGTCCGCCTTCCTGTTCTTAGCCTTTTGTCATTTTCTCCTCTCTACGTTTCTCACCCATGACCTTGTTTTATACTGGCACTCCATCCCTTATTTCTCTTTTCTCTCTCTCTTTCTCTCTCAGAGAAACCCTCTGTGTAGCATTTCTTATTCAAAATTCTGGGAATCTTTTGCACCAAATAATTATTTTTATCTATTTGTTTGATTTTTATTTTATTTTATTTTATTTTATTTTATTTTTTTGTCACCCGCATCCCCCTAATGTGTTTCTCTTCATTTTTTTTTCTCTTGATTCTTTTTCTTTTTTCTTTTTTTTTCTTTTTTCTTTCGGCGATTAACCCTTTCACTTCGTGACTCAATTAGTACGTTTATCTAGAGCAGCGTTTCTCAGCCTTTTTACCCTTGCGTAACGTTTGAAATAAATTGCATGTCTTAAGGAACCCCTGCGCAAAAAAAAAAAAAAAGACACGTATACCATATCTTTCTCATTTTAGTTTCATCGTAATAATAGGCTCGATAGGATGATATCTATATTACATTATTACAATAACCAAGAATATGTCGTGCGTGTTTCATTATATTACGTATATGAAATTAAATCAAAAATCAAAAGTGCATTAGCTTATCTCACTTGTTCTCGCGGAACCCTTAGGGACCTTTTGCGGAACCTTAATGTTCCGGGGAACGCTGGTCGAGAATGCTGGGTGTTTCTATTCTCTGAAAACCCATCTTTTCACTATGTATTCGTAACTCGAATATCTACTTTGTCTTCTTCCAGGGGATTTTATTCAGTTGTAGAAACCTGAGTCAAAGAAGTAAAAATTTAATTCGTTTAACATTTACATTAACTCGATTTAAATGTAGATTTGGGTCGGCGCTTTTTTTTTTTTTTTTTTTTCCGAAAATAACCCCATCCGTCAAAAAAGAAAGGGTTACAAAATTTGTCTATTTTTTTTTTTCGGAAATAAGCCCTCACAAATGAAAAAGGATAAAATTATATTGAATAACATATCGATTACCTTACTCGTGTCTATACACCAAACACAATTAAACGCAGCATGTTGGGTTATTCTATGCTATCATCCAGTATTACATCTCGTGAAGTGCCCAGAAAGTGTGACGTCACACTTAAGTACTTTTTATGACGTCACAGTTCATACATCAGGTTGTATCACCTTTAATTTTAGGTTAAAAGCGACCTTACAGAGATGACTTCAAAAGACTAAGACGATAAACAGCACATTATTATTTGGTTCTCACTGCAGTGTATATGACTAAATCACGGCACAACAGTCCTTCTGGTAATTGTAACGATACAGAACATTGCCAAGTAGAATTTTAAGTAAAAACTTCAGTGTAAATGATAAGGTATTGTGTTATGACCCACCCAGCCAATATATCAAAAGCTGACCCCTCTTACCATTATACAGTGTGTGTGTGTGTGTGTGTGTGTGTATGTGTGTGTGTGAGTGTGTGTGTGTGTGTGTGTGTTTGTGATTCACCATGGTCATGGATCACGTGTTTGACTCGTGATCGACAATTATTTCCCTCCCGCGAGAGTTGGAGTAACGACCCACACCGCAGCGATACTGAAATTATTCCAACCCGAACCGCCGTAGTGGCGGCCGTGAAAGCTACCACTTCGCCGTCAAGTCATGTGTGTGTGTGTGTGTGTGTGTGTGTGTGTGTGTGTGTGTGTGTGTGTGTGTGTGTGTGTGTGTGTGTGTGTGTGTGTGTGTGTGTGTGTGTGTGTGTGTGTGTGTGTGTGTATGCGTGTGTGTGCGTGTGTGTATGCATGTGCGTGTGTGCGTATCTACTTAACTCTAATATTACCAAGCGACGCTCGTAAACTTTCGTTGCTGTGTCTCCATCGTTCTTCCCTTTTATTTTTAATTTTATTTTTTCTCCTTTTTTTTCCTTATTCAAATTATCCCATGGTACATCTATTAAAAACCTCTGTATTCTATATGCCTTAGAAAGGTTGCCTTCTTTATGTTTCTTTGTATGACCTTTTGGTGTTTTCTTATCCCATATCTTCTCTGTCAGTTTTGCAAACTTTTTTTTTCAGAAATGAGCATGGCAATCATGTAAGGCTTTATTATTTTTATTATTATTACTATTATTTTTTGTTTACCTGACCTGACTGGTGGGTTGGGCAACATTTGGATTTTTTTTTTTTTATCACCTCGATCTTTTTTATATTCTTTAAGGTGTGGTTTTTGTGTGTCTACATGTGTCTATGTGTATGTTTGTGTGAATGTGTTCGTCTTCATGCCTATTTATGTTAACTTATTTATGTTTGTCTACAACATGTATGTGTATGTCCCTGCATCTATGTTTGTGTGTATACAATAAATACATACAAAAATAATGACGTCACAGGCGAGTGATGACGTCACATATGAATTATGACGTCACGGGAGATTTATGACGTCACCTGTTCATTTATCATCAAAGTACTGAAAACCAATTGTGCTAAAGGGCACGGAAGATCCTAATTCAGTCTCAGTGCCGTGTCTGATATTCTCAAAGTTTTCTCATTTTTTTTAGCTTTGCTTTATCCCCCTCTCCCATCTTTACCTTCCTCTGTGAGATCACCTTTCACCTTTAGACGTGCTTGTTAACAAGCGTACGTGGCCTTGTGTTACTCACGAATATGACTGCGGATGCCAGTCATGACGCTTTCATCCTGTTGATAAACAATAGTCGTCGTGTTTCTTTGTTATCAGGAACCTTGGGAATGAGATATATGATAAGAGGACTCGTGTGCAGAAACTGTCAGTAGTAGTAAGGGAATGCTGTTCGTTCGTCTTCTGAACAAAGATGACTTGAATATGTATTTTTTGTTTTTAGCTCGTGTCTGTTTATTTACTATTTGTCTATTTATCTATTAACGTCCTCTCTTTCTCTTTCTCTCTCTTTCTCTCTCTCTGTCTGTCTCTGTCTCTCTCTGTCTCTCTCTCTCTCTCTCTCTCTCTCTCTCTCTCTCTCTCTCTCTCTCTCTCTCTCTCTCTCTCTCTCTCTCTCTCTCTCTCTCTCTCTCTCTCTCTCTCTCTCTTTCCAGCAATACATCTATCTATCTGTCTGTCTATTTATCTGTTTGCCTGTCTGTCTGTTTATATAACCTTTCTATATCTCTTTTTATTATATATGTCTGTGTGTGTTTCTCTGTCGCTCGGTCTTTCTATCTGTCTGGCGTTCTGTCTCTTTATCAGTCTGTCTGTCTGCCTTTGTTAATCTGTCTCTCTGTCAGGCTGGGTGGCTGCTGTCCATATATCTACTGATCTACTGACGTATCTATTTATCTGCCTATCTCTATCTGTGTGTGTTTACTGTGATGAACACATTGTGATAGACTATTTCATTCATCCCTAGGTCCCCTCTTATCACGCATATTTTGATTAAACCCTTCCTTACCTGTTGGCACTTTTCCAACTTGCCGCCAGGTGATTTTATTCACTTACTCGTCACCCCCTCAGCAGATGGCAATTTCAGCAATCAAGGGACTGTCTGACTTCCCAACATGACATCCTTCTTTCATTTTAATCATCGTTTAACTTAACACAGCACGGTGACGCAAGCGTTATGAATGTTGTTATTGGGTGTCGTACGGGTACAAAGACACAGCCGTGTCCTGAAAGTGTGACAGGACGTTTGGGTGTGACTGTACAGTGAAACGGATTCACAGAAGACGCATGCCAAACGATGTAT